>NC_064824.1:105907955-106210985 GCF_024166365.1 Elephas maximus indicus
GTGGGGTGATATGAGCTCAGTGGGTATGAGAGAGGAAGATAGGATGATGTTTTGTGAAGCCCCTAGACTTGGGAGGCATCCTCAGCTTTCCCCACTCCCGGAAAGAGTGATATTTTTGGCTTTTGTCAGGTCATAACCCAAAGTTAGGTTAAATATGCAGCTGCCCTTTGAGACTAGCGACATCTATGCTGTAACTGGTTATAGGGTAGCAATGACACACAACACAGTGGTTGATCACTATGAGCTGAGGTCATCATGCCTCAAGGAGGATGAGAGAACTTATGATGTCCCATCTGATTGGCTGCTTCGAGAGCTGGGTATCCAGGTGCCGAGATAGTCCTGGAGAGGATTAGTCCATGGAGAAAAGATAAAACATTTAAGCTTCCAAATAAGCTTTTCAAGTTTTCATTAGCAAAAACAGAGAGATTAAAAAGAAAAAATCTAGCACTGGCAATAAGGTGAGGCTCAAGGGATATACTGTGATTTATCATCAAGGACTTTATTCTCTTGGCCACTTTGCAGTCATGCTAGAAGTTTCCGGAATCCCTAGTGCATATGGTGTGCAAGAGTCAAAAAAGTAAGAAAAGAAAACTCCTCCCTTGAGAGTGAAGTCTAGAGAAATGCAGGCCAGAAAGGTGTAAGGTGTCATTCCAGAGTCTGCCGCCGCTAAGGCCGTTGGTATTGACTCGAAAGATCTCAATAGTGCTAAGAAGAACCAAAACCGATCAAGAGTTCTGTGAGGAAGTCTGACGCACGAAATAGTAGGACTTTTCACACACAAAGGACAAGTAAACCAAGAGTTAATTTTGGCTACCAAACTGCAATTTGGTTTTCTAGGTCATTTTCCCCCAACTATTTAAAAAGAGACGTTAGTGCTACACGTATGCAACTTTAAAACGTTGTATTCTCCTATCAAGTTGCACTGAGAAGCAAGTTAAATAAGCCCCTCTTACTGCCGTCCACCTGCAGAGACGTCACATCCATTTTCTTTGATTTCCATTGGCAACAGCGGGAAATAATTCCAATAGTGCTGAAGTAAGCAGCCAGTCTGCCTTGCTGAGTTCACCTGGTTTCTTTCTTCGTCTTCTACCATCTGGCTAGGGCAAGGCATAAAGAATAGACGTATATATTTTAAATATAGTTGAGTGCATGACAGTGTGAATGTGCATGTGTCTTTGTGTGAGAGAGTGTGTGTGTGAACACAGAGGTTTATAAGTGAGAACTTTCTTCTGCGAGGCAATGAGTCCTCGCCTGAAGTCCAGCCCCCGCCTCACGGCATTTCCTTCAGACAACAGCCGATGCCATGGCAACTCTGGCCTTTAGGTTTTTAGATATGTCTCTTCATATGGAGGGCAAGGTGATCAGACCTGGAAAAACACCTAGGAAATATAAACAACAAGGATATTAGAGAGCTTCAGGTAAAACAACTCAACTTTCACTAGCCCTTAGAAAATGATCCAAAACAGTTGCAGGCGAATCAATTCTGTCTCACGGAGACCCCGTGTTTCAGAGCAGAATTGTGCTATATAGGGTTGTGAGAGCTGTGCCCTTTTGTAAGCAGACTTCTGGGCCCTTCGTCCAAAATGCCTCTGGTTAGGTTTGAACTGCCAACCTGTCAGTTAGTAACCTAGCCCTTAACCATTTGTACCACCAACTAAAAAAACCAGCTGCCGTCAAGTCAATTCCCACTCATAGCGACCCTACAGGACAGAGGAGAACTGCCCCATAGGGTTTCCAAGGAGCAGCTGGTGGATTGGAACTACCAACCTTCTGGTGAGCAACTGAATTCTTAACCACTGCACCACCAGGGTTCCAGGGCTAGAAAATTATCAGTCCTACCTTAAAGAGGGGCAGTTCACAAGTATAGAGAAACAGTATGTTGGGACGATGGCCACCTCAGGGATCAGGCTGCCTGGGTTCAAATCCCAGCTCTTCCAATAGCTGTGTGACTCTGAGCATGCTAACTTCTTTGTGCCTTAATTCCTACTCAGTAAAATGGCACATAGTAAGATCTCAATCAATGTTATTATTATCATAATTGTCATTATTCAAAGAGATACCTATGTGAAAGTGCTTTAGAAACTACATGTGTCATACCCACAGACTGTAAATACATTAAAGAATAATTAGCCTATGTCATTGAAGATGGAACTCTGAAGTTTCAATATCTAGATCCTAGTCTTGAGCTTCACAATGAAAACGCAGAAATGCTGCCTGTAATATCTATAGGCCTACACAGACACTCTATATTCAAGTCAAGTAAAGGACTGGCGGAGGGAGCTCATACTTATTGAGTACATTACAATATGTAGGCACTATGCTTGCTAGTGCTTCCCCAATATCACCCTAATAATATCTTCAACAACTGTCTATGGTAAGTGTTCAAGTATTCACACCTTATGTGTGTATGTGTGTGTGTGCGCATGTGTGAAGGAAGCTTAGGCTAAGGCCACAACGTTAGTGAGTGGCAGACTTGGCACTTCTGCTAAGTCCCTCTTTTGAACTGTTTCCCGGTCCCTAAGGACTAGAATCCAGGCACTTCTGCTGAGCCCCTCTTTTGAACTGTTTCCTGGTCCCTAAGGACCACCATTGAAGGCCTTCCTCAGCCTCAGACTGGATGCCATAGTCGTCTTCATTCCTTCCTCTTTCCTCTGGTACCAACAACTTGCTTTTTTCTTGGATGGTAATGCTCCTATGTTCTCAGGTGTATGGAAGTGACCCTCCTCCAATGACTGAAGTTATGACCATCATGATCTGCTAACGGACAGGCATGTGACCCATAAAGGCCAATGAGAGCCAGCTCTGGGACATTTGCTGAAACTACTGGGAGAAGCTCTTTCCACTGGGGCTTCTAAGCTGCTAAAATACAAGCCTGAAGTTGCTGGTGTCCATATTGCCACTGTGGGAAAGAGCCTACTTGAGAACAAAGTCAACAGAGAAAAAGCAGAGCCACGAGATGGGAAGAGAGAGAAACTGGATCCAGCCAAGCCTAAAGACAAATCTAATTCTCTTCTCCGTAGCTACCTGAGCTCAATAAATACCCTTTGAAGCTAATACCAGTCTGCGTCAGATTTCTGTATCTTATAACTTGTAAGTGGGCATTTCTGTATCCCTACAGCCTGCAATCTAAGGTTCTGGCTAGGATCCCAGTAAAGTCAGCAGGTAAGTAAGACCTCAGTTGTTTTTAGCTTTTGGTGTGTGCTCTCCCTCTGGATTCTTCTCTTAAAATGGGCTACTTTCCTACCCGTGAGAAAGTTTCAGACTCCCCTAAGGCCTGAGATAACCCAACAGTCCAAAACTCCTGTTAGGATGTTAGCAGGCTGCCCTGTTCACAAGTAGCAAGGGTTCCTGTTTGGTGCACCATTTCCCTGTGTCTGTACCTTCTTAAAACAAACAAACAAACCAGAAACCCACCCGTTCCCCCGTTCCAACATTCTCCACACCCTCTGTTTGTGTCCATTTCTTAAATAGGTGCATGTGCAGGGTAGAATCCAAAGGAAATGAATGAAACCAAACAAAGGTAAAATGAAAAAACATACAAGAACGGGAAAAGTGCAGCAGAAAACAATCCAGTCCAAGAACATGTTGAATAATAACAATTCCAATGATACCCAGTTATTTCAGGCTGTGTTTGGTATGTCCATATTTGGATAATCCCTTAGAGTTCCCTCTAAAGGAGATTTGATTTGCTATAAAACAGTGATAATTTCTTTCAAAGCAAGGACTTGATGTTACTGGTACACAGAAAAAGCAATGCAGCCTGCAGGGATTTAGCATTTAACTTGCATAACTGTCCTGCCCACGGGACACAGCTCAGTATTACCCCTGGCCTGTTCTCTCCTCCCTCCTTCTCTATAGCCCTCCCCTTCTCCCTCCCTCTCTCCCTTACACCCTCTCACCCCCCCTGTTTTTCTCTTCTTTCTTCATTCCAACAGCCTAGGGAAAGAAGACCCAAGTCGAGACTATTGTTTTTTTATTTGTAGGTGCTCCTTTTTTAAAGTTAATTACCCTTACGAGAACCCCATAAAGAAGGTTTCATTCTTATCCCCACTACTAAATGAGACATTCGTTAGAAAAAAGCTAAGCCAAGATTTGAATCCAGGTAGTCCGGCTCCATGGGAGAAAGATGTGGCATCTGCTCCTGTGAAGATTACAGCCTTGGACACCCTATGGGGCAGTTCTATTCTGTTCTATAGGGTCGCTATGAGTCAGAATCGACTTGATGGCCATACGTTTGGGTTTTTTTTTTTTTTTGGTAGTCTGACTCTAGAGAACTTGGGTGGTGTAAATGGTTACCACACTTGGGTGCTAACTAAAAAGTGGGAGGTTCAAGGTCACCCAGAGGTGCCTCAGAAGAAAGTCCTGATGATCTCATTCCAAAAAAACAGCCACTGAAAACCCTATGGAGTACAGGGCCACTCTGGCACACATGGGGTTGCCATGAGTCTGGGCAACTCAGTGGCAACTAGTGGTACTGGCAGCCTGACTCCAGAGGCCACGCCCTCGGCCATACGCAGTTTTTAGGCTGAGAAAATGGGAGAACTGATCTGTCAATTTAAGGAGGTTGTGGTAGGCACAATAATGGCCCCTCAAAAAGTTCATATCCTAATCCCGAGGACCCTAAATAGGTTACATGCAAAGGGGAATTAGGGTTGCAGATGGAGCCCTGGTTGCACAATGGTTAAGTGCTCTGCTGCTAACTAAAAGATCAGTGGCTCGAGCCCACCAGCCACTCCATGGGAGACAAGACCTGGCGATCTGCTCCCAGAAAGATTACAGCACAGGAAACCCTATAGGGTAGCTCTACTCTGTCCTATGGGGTCACTGTGAGTTGGAACAACTCAATGGCATACTAGAACAATAACCTGATAGGAAAAAGGATAGGAAGATACAGTTATTATTCTGGAATATCTGGGTGGGCCCAATGTAATCACAAGAGTCCTTGAAAATGGAAGAGGGAATTGAAAGAGAGATCCAGAGAGGTGGCAGTGTGAGAAGGACTTGGCCTGAAATTGCTGGCTTTGAAGATGGAGGAAGAGGGCCATGAGCCAAGGAATGCAGATGGCCTCTGGAAGCTGGAAAGGGCAAGGAAACGGATTATCCCCTGGGGCCTCCAGAAACAAATGCAGCCTTGCCGACTCCTTGATTTTAGCTCAGCGAGACCCATGTTGAAATTGTAACCTACACACTGCTAAGATAATAAATTTATGTCGTTTAACCTGCTAAATTTGTAGTAATTTGTTATGGCAGCAAATAGGAAACTAATACAGAGATTAATCTGGTCAGGTGTGGCAGTAAGGACCTGTGAGAAAGCAACAAGGTGGGCACCAAGAATCCTGCCTGCCCAAAGGAGGAAAGCAGGTATTTGAGATGGTGAGAGGTGTGGAGGCCCTAGCAGCGGACAATTACCCTTTCTGTTCCCTTCTGTATACTAGGAACTTAACAGGGAAACAGTATGGTTGATATAGAACTTCATTTTAAACAACCCTTCAGTAATGCAGTAAAACCTGCAAAAGCCAGAACCTGTGTAAGGAGGAAACCTGTCAGAGCAGGAAAACTCAGATAATTTCCAGTAAATAGAGAGTGACACAAAAGAGGAAAGAATGTACCCTGTCAAAGGCAGGAAACCTGTGAGACCCGGAAAAACAAAGTATTCCCATCAAGTTCCAGCTCTCACAGGTTTCACTGTATATGACTGAGAAAAACAAGGTATTCTTATCAAGTTCCAGCTTGCACAGGTTTCATGGTTTACATGTTCCAGATTTTTATTCTGCCTTTGCCAACTGCTGACTTCAGGCTAAGTATCTGGTAATACACACACAGGCCTCTGCCTTTACCATTTACATTCTTTCAGGAAAAAAAAAAAGGGAAAAAACAAATGAAATCTTTAATATGGCATGAATGTAAATTGTACCCCTGCTGGATCAAACTAGCATCATTATTCATTCAAATTCGAGGAAGTATATGATGCTTAGAATTAGAGGAGGTCCCTCAACATTGAGGTTTTTATTTAAATTCAATACCCCAGCAAGATACTTGGTCATGATTAATTTATATTTATTAATTTATACTTACTGAGCTCCACATAGGAATAGTAAAGGGTAATAGACAAACTCAGCATCTAGAAATGCAGAATTGAATTTTTCTAAGGCTAATATACCCCAGGGGATCTTTATAACTCTACAGTAGTGAGATGACCTTAAATAAAGTCCATCACGATTGAAATCGGTGGATTAAGAAAACTAGCTACACCCCCATTTCACTTCTCATGCTTATGAAAAAGGCACACTACAGTCACGTGGGTATTAAGGCATATGACTGTCAAAGTCAACAGCACTCCTCCAGAGGACAAAAGGACTACTAGATACTGGTGGGCATTTCTTACCACCTGTAAGTGGGCTGACTTAAACATTAAAATGCTTCTCTCCTCCCTCCCCACCCCCCTGCTTTTCCTATAAGCTGCCCAAGATCTTGGATGCACCACCCCAGCAGCAGCCCCCTGGTTTACAGCTGTGCTGAGTCAATAGAACAATGGCCCTTACCATGGAAACATCACCCTACCTGCCACCATCAGCAGCCTCATGCTCTGTGGGCTAAGAGACAAGACTCATGCCTCTAGCAGCTGGTCATTGAGTGGGCTGGTAAGGAAATGGCATAGTCACCTCATCGTCTTCTTCCCCAACTCAGTCCTGTAAGCCAGAGGTCACAAAACCCAACATCTATCTGCAGGATCCAGGCAGAAAAGTAAATGAGTGCAGTGGGCCAAGTGTAAGAAACATACAGCATTTTTGGATTATCTGTTTCCACTTTTGATAAGTCAAGAATACGAAGAGATATTGTTTTTCTATAAGACAAAACAACAGAGCAAGTATGATGATACATAGCAACCGATGGTCTACCATTATGTTGGCGAAACCCTAGGGATTGGTGGGAACAGGGAAAAATTAGCGATCACGTGGCCATCGAAAACGGGTTGTGATTGCTATTGAGCTCCAGTAAATTATGACCATGTGGGAATGTAAGCCCACAGTTGCCAGATCTAATTTTTCCAGACAAATCCAGACTTTTATGTAACATATAACAGTTTTTAAAACTTGACCACCCTCCCCTCTCAAAAAAAAACTGAAGTATTTTTTTAACTACCGTGTAAGCAAAATAAAAGTATAAGTTAGCCTTGGTACATGCTTAAAGTGTGTAGATTGGCCTCTAAATATGGTAGTCTGAATGCTCAGGTTTAAAGAGACAAGAAGTAGGTTTCTTGCACTCGTACACATATAGTACCATAGGACACAGTGTCCTGCTAAGGACTACAGATGCCCTCTGTTTCTGAGGGTAAAAGTCTTCTAAGGAATGCCAACTCGCCATTTGCTCCAGGCTTTCCTTTCGTCTGCTTTGGGGCTACTCCAACTCCTCAAGCCACCTCCCAGATCTGCTCTATTCTTAGCACAATCGCTGCAATTGAAGCGCAAGGTGCTGTCTGTCACGAGACACTAATGAGAATCCAACCTTTCATTTCCAACATTGTTGAAAAGGCACTACCGGCCCTGCCTTAGGAATGTGATCTACTCACAATCACCTCAAATACCGTGTCACTGAATTTGTCCCACTTGCTCGGCAAATCTCTAGCTCCAGACACCAAAGTATTTTTTAATGAAGAAAATAAAGCAAAAGACTACCCAATTACCCATCTCTGCCAGCCTCTTCGCTGAAATATCCAGTAGGTTGGAAATATTTCTCCACGTAAGTCATGCAAATAGCCAGAGTTAATCCTAATACACCTTCTGCTGGAAGGTGGGTAAACCCCTTAATACGTCAGGTGATTTGAAGAGAGGGGTACTAACTCTGGCAATTTCCCCATAAGAACTCCTTGTCCATGTCTAAGGATTATGGCAACCCATAATACACTGCTCACTATCTCAATGTAATACCTTCACCACCCTTCAGAGGTAGATGACTTTTCCTTTTTTATGAATAGACTATTTTTTAGAGCCATTTTAGGTTTATAAAAATATGGAGCAGAAAGTACAGAGAGTTCCTATATACTCCCTTCCCCCATGTCCCCAGTTTCCCCTTACTAACATCTGCAGCTGATACCAGCTGTGCATACCCACTGTGCCTACCATCACACTTTGACAATTCACAGAGGATATATCTTCATCTGAGTTGATACAGAGGAATGCTCACCATCAATGGGCTGTGGGTAGAGAGTCACCACATGTGTAGCTTCTTTATTGGTGGCCAGGGCTAGAGAAGAGCGAACCAGGAAAACTTGAGATGGGAATTGAGGGAAGATGTGAAGTAAAGACTCCCTGGCTTGTGCGTACAGTTAACACGCTCTCAGCTGCTAACCAAAACGTTGGAGGTTTGAGTCCACCCAGAGGCACCTCGGAAGAAAGGCCTGGCAATCTACATGCAAAAAATCAATCGCTGAAAACCCTATGGAGCACAGTTCTACTCTGACACACATGGGGTCACCATGAGTTGGAGTCAACTTGATGGCAGCTGGTTTTTACTGAAACATAACCTGCAGAAGACTAGCTGTAGATCCAGGTAGAATTGAAAGACTTCCAGGTAATGGGATTGGAATAAAAAAGGGAGTTGTGTTCCTGGGGTAGTAGCCCAAGGGAATGAGAGACAATAGCTTCACGAAGCTCACTTCCTCAGCCCTGGGGTGGGAGGTTATCTCTGAGCTCCAGGAGGCATGGGTCTTTATTTAGTTCTCAAAGAATGAAGATAAGAGGAAAATAGCCTCTTCAGGAAGGAGGGGAAAAAAAAGAGGAAAAGCATAAATGCTCCTTTATAAGCATCTCAGTGGCACACCAAGCCAACTCAAGGGACTTGTCCACTCCTGCCCTGCTCTCCAAACAGTCCTCTGGGGAGGACAGCGAGGAAGGCCTGGGAGCGGAATGTGGGGACACCGGAACCAGGGGTGGCAGGATGCGAAGTGATCACGTTTCCTCCCCACACAGCCAGGCCTCTGCTGACATCCTGCACACCCCCTCCACCACCCTGCGAGCTGCTGGCCAAGCTAGGGAACCCTGAGGCTTTCAGGGGCTTTTATCGTATTAGAAGCATTTTTCTCATCATAACTGAGACCTTTAGTATTGCATTAAAAAGATGGTTAATTTTCTTAAGCTTCCTTTTAAATACAGAAATAGGATTAGAAGGATAACACGCTCAGATGTAAGCCCATTATTTGATTATGTCTAAACCTAATCCTGCCTTCACCTTGGCCTGCACAGTCTCCATTTTGGGGTTTATTGGTTGATAATGCCAGGGCTGTCAGATACTATTACTTGGGTAGTATCTGTTGCTACATGCTCTTTCTTCCAATCTCAAATGCTGAAGGTTTGAAATTGAATTATAGGATACGTTCTCAAAGCCTTCCCATCTTTTGGACCTTTGTACCTATTTTCAAGGGGGAAAGAATGGCTCTGACCCCCAAAGAATGGGGACTCTTCACATAACATTGGGAGAAAAGCCATGTAACTAACCCTTCTTCTGTTAAGCAAGCTTTCTGTTCTCTCAGCCTACAAGGCTGAGGAAAAGTGGCATTGATGTTAATGAAAAGATGAGAAGCAGCAGCTACAGGTGACTCTTTCTTAGCCTCTTACTTTTCACAATACACTAATTTGGAGTCTCCGGATGGTACAAATGGTTACCATGCTTGGCTGCTAACTGTAAAGGCTGGAGGTTCAAGTCTACCCAGAGGCACCTCGGAAGAAAGGCCTGGTGATCTACTTCCAAAAAATCAGCCATTGAAAACACTACAGAGTGCGGTCCTACTCTGACGCACGTGGGGTCACTATGAGTCAGAATCAACTCCATGGCAACTGGGTTGTTTTCGTTTGTTTGTCTGTTTGTTTTATATCCGCTGCAGTCACCTCCTTGAGGATAGGAACTATGTCTCCGTGATTCTTGTATCTCAGTGACAGACTAACACGGTTCCTAGCCCAAAGCTGGTGCTCAGTAAATACTTGTGTGACTAAGCCAAGGATACATATCCCCTCTTGATTACATGCAGGGGGAGCACCCTCATCTCATTGGATCTCTCAGTGGAGAAGTAAAAGGCATTCCCAGGACTGCGTATCTCTGGGAGACGCTTGTGATAATTCCAAGAGCACACAGCCAGCCCAACCACCAACCCACTTCACCAAGGCCCCTCCCCAACCCAGCAGCTTCTAAGTGTCTTTACCTGTCGCAGTGGTTGCATTTAAAGGGCTTTGCACCTGTGTGTTTCCTGTAGTGCCTCGTGAGTTCATCGCTTCGTGCAAAACGCCACTCACAGCCTTCCCACGAGCACTTGTAAGGCTTCTCACCTGCAAGGAGAGATGGAATGACTATGGTCAGCAATGGAAACAAAATGGTCACACACCTGATAGGTTCTCCTGCCTGGTGGCTGGTCTTGGAAAAGGGCTTACGTAAGTCATTCTTAAAAGACTATATTTCCTGGCAGAAACATGTTGCTTTTTAGCCTCCTGGTTTTTTTCCTTCAAAAGTGGTTTCACCAGATGCCTCAGACCCGGAGTTGTCATTCCAGTTTCCAGAGTCCAAGCATTTCCTTCAACTACTGAGGGATCAATTTTTATTTTTTCTAATCCCTGGAGGACTTTGACCCCCACAGTACAAGAGGAAAGGAAATGTGCTATTTTCATCTGAACCACAAATGCTTCTAATTCTATTTTTCTCCAGAACCTACAGTAATTTACCATTTCAGGCTTTTTAGTCTCCTCTCTCCCCTTCCCTCCTACCACAAATGGTAGCCAGGCAGTGGACTGACAAGATCCTTCCTGTAAATGTGAGAGGATGGACAGTCACAAGAAGGGACGACAGTTTGAGGGAGGTGAAAACAAAAATCATTTGAGGATTCCTGGCATTTATGTAACATGCTGCACAAAAATCCTATTTAGGACACCCATAACTTAATGACTCTAGAGTGTTCATATTAGAGAGAGAGATTCCTGATTACAAAGTATTTTTAAAGTCCATTTGTAGAGCAAGGTTTTAGCCACAATGAAGCTGCTTATAAGCAAGAAATTTGAGCACTCGTACTCAAGTAAGCTTTTTATGCAGTAAACACAGATGGGGGAATATAGAAGAGAAAGTATACACTCTTTCTTTAGACCTTTTTTTAACCCATCACGTCTGTCACCAAAAATGACAAATATTTATCCTTCCAACTGTATGGTGGTCTGATTCTAATTAAGAGCAAAAAATAATCTTTGTAACCCTGTGAAATCACAGAATTCCTGAACATCCATAGCTGAAAAGCAGGTTGGCAAACAGTAGCCAAATCTTGGAAGCCACTTTCCTGGGCTCAGTTTCCATTTCTCCCCTGAATTGTCTAACCTTGGACAAGTTCATTTCTCTGTGCCTGTTTTTTCTTATCTATAAAATGCAGATGAAAATAGTATGTACCTCAAAGGGGTTGGAGATAATAAATTAATTTATGTATATATTACATATTAAAGGAGCCCTGGTGGTGCAAAGACTTAAGTGCTCTACTGCTAACCAAAAGGTTGGCGGTTTGAACTCACTCAGAAGCTCCACGTGAGAAAGACGTGGCAATTTGCCTCCATAAAGATTACAGCCAAGGAAACTTAATGGGCAGTTCTAATCGGTCACATGGGGTTGCTATGAGTCAAAACTGACTCAAAGGCACCTAACAACAACAACATTATATATTAATAGAATGGCGCTTAGCACATATAAGATACACCTACCTGGTAAGGATTATAACTATCATCATTGTCAGAGCCGTGGTAGTGCAAGGGTTAACCACTCAGCTGCTATCCAAAAGGTCAGTGGTTTGAACCCACCAGCAGCTCCGCAGAAGAAAGACCTGGCAATCTGCTCCCACAAAGATTACAGCCTGCGAAATCCTGTGGGGGCAGTTCTACTCTGTCCTATAGGATCGCTAAGAATCAGAATTGATTTGACAGAACACAACAACATCATCATTGTCACTTTCTACCAAATTGCCAACCCCAGGATTTCAGGACACACAGGTGCCAAATATTTATTCCTCTTAAGGTAAAACTGGTTGGCCCATTATTATTCCATTTCTTTAACCTTCACTCAGCAGCACATGAGGAGACATGGCCCAGATACTACACTTGACCTACTTTCTTCTTTCTACCTTTTCCCTTCCCTTGAAACCTGACTACAAAGCATTTACAATTCTTTATTTGTATCACCTAGAATCAAACCAAACATGATTGAAAATTTTATTTCATTAAATTGGTGCCCTAGTGAGCCACTGCTCTGTAAGACCCGTACAGAAGAGGAATGAGAAATACAGGTATTTCTTTTCAAGGGAACATGGACATGAAGGACATGAAGAGGACATGAAGGAGGACTGGCCGCACAGGAGGACAACGCTTTAGTTTTGGAAACCAGAAAAAAAGAAAAATGAATCACTGAGCAGTGTTAAAAGTTCACCTTCTGGATCCTTAAAGCCAAACTTTTAGAAAAGATGCTCCCGCTAAAGAGAAAGGAGCAGACTGGGGGTGTACCATACAGAAACGCTGGATTCAGCACACAGAGGTTCTCTCTGAGTTAATTACAGAATTAAGACCTTAGCATTCTCATCTGTTAAATGGAGACGGGCTGCCCATGTTTAGAGCAAGGTTTAAAGAAGTTATCATGGATAAGACACATTTCTTGAGCCTGCCACATAGTAAGCATGCAACTAATTTGAATTCCTTTCCTTCTCCCACCCCCTGTGCTTGCAGGGGCTGCTCAGGACACAGGTCTAATTGGTGACCACAAAAATTCCTGAGTTCACTGCTCATGACAACCAAGTCTGGAGTCACTGCGGGCAACTGAAATGTTGGAAAGCAGGGAGTCTTTTTAAGTTTTAAATGTTTCTCAGTATGTTGTGTGCCATCAAGTCGATTCCAACTCATAGTAACCCTATAGGACAGAGTGGAACTGCCCTGTACGGTTTCCTAGGCTGATATCTTTATGCGAACAGATTGCCAGGTCTTTTCTCCACAGAGGAGCAGCTGCTGGGTTTGAACCACCAACCGTTTTGTTTGGTTAGCAGCTGAGTGATTAACCATTCCACCACCAGGACTCCTTTTTCTCAGTATAGTGATAGAGAATGCATGAAAAAAGCTGAGTGTTCTTTAGGTCTGCTCTGGGTGAGTGGGATACTGAAGAGAAATAGGAGACCCAGTTGGAGAGAGAAGTGCCCCCTGGGAGAGGTGTGTTGGCAGCTGGTACTACTCACTCAATGCTATTGATCACCCACAAGGCTCTGTTTCTCCAAGTGGAAAGCTGGCACCAGACAAAAAAGAAGGAGAATGAGGCACCTAAGACACTGGTCTTCAGAAATTCAAAATGCCCTCCACCCCCAAAGGCCTTCAATGCAAGTAAAAGAAGGTTCCTAGGAGCCTTGGGAACCAAACACCCCAAACACAACAAGGCAGCTAAGAAATCCCATGAAATTCTGTAGCAACAAGCAGAGAAACCCAGTCCTCAAAATCAATCCTGCAATCGAACTGACCCTTCCATGACAGGCAATCACATTCTGAAGGGCACAGGAAGGATAGAGAGAAAACAGAGGAGACTCAAGTGGATATCTTTGGGCATTTTTTCACTTCAAACTGTTTGCTTTTCCCCTTGCTGATTTTTTTTTTTTTACTATTTTGTTTTGTTTCATTTTGATAAATAATATCAAGGATTTAGTTATTTTTCAGCAAATGATATAAACCCTTAGTTAATTCCTGGCACAAATCAGCTATCCTATCCATTGGCTAAGGAACCCTGGTGATGCAATGGTTAATCACTCAACTGCTAACTGAAAGGCTGGCAGTTCGAACCCACCAGTCGCTCCACAGGGGTAAGACCTGGCAATCTGCTTCTGTAAAGGAACATTTAGCCTAGGAAACCCAATGGGGCAGTTCTACTAGTTCTACTCTGTCATATAGGGTCATGATGAGTGGGAATAGACTCAACCAAACACAACAACATCCATTAGCTACTTCTGTGTTCTTTCAGCAGCTGTGCTGCCAAATACAACCAGGCTTCTGTTGCCACTGTGTAGACAGAAAGCTTCTGCCCTGCTTCCTGCTTCCAGCTAGGTGCTATATAGAATAATACAAAGGACAGGTCCCTTTGAGCCCTGGGGACATTTTAGCCAAGTTATATCTTAGTGATTCACCAAGCTATTTTTTTTTTTTAGTATCTGATTAGTTTACCAACAACTTGCTATTTCTGCAAATAATCATCAACAAGAAATTAAAAAGAACCAAGGAAGAACTCAGCCAAATGAAGGAACAGCTCCCAAAACAGGCAGAGTTCAGAAATCAGAGGAGCAGAGAAAACACGGAGAATTAGGAATATGACTTCACATTTAGGACACAGGGATGGTGAGGTTAGGCTGGCTATTTCCATAAACGAATTTCTTCTCTCAAGGCAGGTCTTCTGTCGGCACGGTCAGCATGGCCAAGACTATATATCCCTTGACAGCAACAACCCCCTTCTTAACCTGGGGTCTGGATCCACCTATAGCCACAATGCATTCATTTTCATCCCAGCAGCCTATCTGAAGATTTCTGCTTGGATCCCTCAAAAAACAAAACAAAAAACCACTTCAGTTATAACTGGACCAGGGTCTTCCTCACCATCCTTTCCCTTTCACCCTCCTTCTTCTCTAGATACCTTCCACTCTAGATACCCCTCCTGGGTATTAGAAACAAAGCAGAAAGGGTAAGGGTTATACCCTGGTACAACACTATGTTACACCCACACCTGGAACAATGCACATCATTACTTTGCTGTACCTCGACAGTGAATGCAAATGTTCTAGAGAGGTCTATTTGAGACAATCAGATGCAAGAAAGAAAGGCTTAAAACATTAGGACCCAGGAGAAAAAACTAAAGAATGTAACATATATAATTTGGCAACAACACCAACAATGACCAAAAAACAAGTATATGGTCACATACGTATGTGTATAGGCATACAGGTACAAGTTTAAACACAAGTGCTCACAGACAGAAGTATCTGCATGTACATGTAAGTACAGATATGTGTGTGCAGTCACATATATTCATACAAAAAAAATTACAGATACTTCTCAGATATAATGAAACACCTTGCAAGATTGGTTTTCCAGGTTTGAAGGTTTAGAACCTAAGTCTCATGGGATAACTCAGTCAATTGGCATAATATAGTTCACAAACTTCACGTTCTCTATCCTAGTGAAATAAATAGCACCTGGGGTCTTAAAAGCTTGCAAGGGGCCATCTAAGGTACAGCTATTGGTCTGTACTTGTCAGGAGCAAAAGAGTAAGGAGGTAAACAAAATCACAGAGAAGAAATAAGTCTCCAAGGCTGATAGCCTACACGAGCCACAACCTCAACTACCCTGAGACCAGAAGAACTAGATGGTACCCAGCTACCACCACTGACCAATCTGACTGGGGCCACAACAGTTGATCCTGGTTAGATTGGGAGAAAAATGCAGAACAAAACTCAAATTCAAAAAATTGCCAGATTAATTGGACCACTAGACCAGATGACTCCTTGAGACTACCACCCTGAAATGCTCTTCAAACTTTGAACCAAAACTACTCCCACCCCACGAGATCACATCTTAATAGAAAAGCACAGTGACATACAAAACAAAGGATATTGCCCGTTAGATCAGTACTCTACTGGAAAAAAAAATAAAAAATCTATATGAGTCCCAAAGGTCAACATTTAATCCAAAGCAAAGGTGAGACAATAAGAGGGCAGGGAATCTAGAACACTATTTCAAAAAAGAGAAAGACAGAGGTGGGAAATCCAGACCTGTATGAGCAATTGCCCAATTTTAATACATTCTGGGGCTTCCAGCGTACAAAAACAAAAAAAATTAGCACTCAGGTCTAATGGGTGCCTGAAAGAAAGTGACCAAACCCCAGAGAGGATGGACGAGAGAGCAAGGCTGTGCCTGTACAGTTCAAAATGCTAGAAGTAGAAGACACTCTTCAGGACCCCCAGGATTTTAGGGTGAATATAAAAAACTCCTTTTCCTGTCTTGCAATAACCCCAGGATACTTGTTTCCCTGGAGCAGTTCATACCACCTGAGAGGTGAGAGCAGGTCTCACCAGGTGTACATAGATTCACAGCTATACGGGGGTTCTTAGAGAAAGCTAAAGCTGTTTGAGAAACATGACTGACATTTCACAAGCTTGAATCAGGGCAAGAATCCATGCTCTCCCACAAAATGCCTTCTGGAATGGAATGTGGTCTACACCAGTGAGGCTTTTTTTTTTTAGTTTCTTATAGGGTAACTCTCCCTATATAGTGATTAACAAATTTGACTGATGGGAAAAAAACAAACAAACTCATAAACGCTTTTTGAGTATGCATAATTCTAATACACCCCAGTGCCATCGAGTCGATTATAATTCTATTCTAATAGATGCAGAATTTTTTATGAATTATATAAATGTACCAATATCCTCGTATATTAAGATATTATAAAACCTACATTAAATATAGAAATGAAAAGGATGAGGGTAAATTAATGTAAATAAAAGCGATATATTTTCTTCTTGTATTCAAAAGATTGTAAATTAAATAGGAATTGTAATTTTTTTTCTTCTTGCCCTTGAAAAGGTTGTCTTGCACAGCTCTACTTTAGGGACCCTGGCCTTATAGAATACACGATAATGGCCTTAATCCAAGCCCCACCATCTCACTGGTCTCTGCCTCCTGTTCTTGGCCCCTCCAGTCTATTCTCCCTGCAGTATCAGAGCAACCCTTTGAAAATGTAAATCAGAGCATGTGTGTCCCTTACAGGGGACCTTAATTTATACATTTCCATATAATTGGTTTCTTTGATAGTCAGTGGTTTTATTTTCTGCATTTAAAAACGTTCTTCTGTACAGGGTTCCACAGACTTCACCAGACTGCCAGAGAAGTCCATGACCCAAAAAATGTTAAGAACGAATTAAAGTGTAAATGCGTCAATGGCACCCTATCACTCTCAGAATGAATGTCAAAATCCTGTAACACTCTACAGTATAGAGCCTACACAATCTGGCCCCCGGCTGCTGCTCCAATCTCATCTCCTGCTCCCCCACCACCTTTCCGCCCTGCCAAGCAGACTCTTCTCAGGGGCTTTGCACTTGCTAGTCCTTCTGCAGGGAGCACCCTTGCTCCCTGACTTCATTCAGGTCTCTGCTTCAATGTTTCCTCCTTGGAGAGATCTACTCCGACCATCATCTTAAAAAATGGCAGATTCCATCATCGTCTCCATCCCCCTTATCTTATTTGGCCTTTCTTCATAGCATTTAACCACTTTGAAGTTAGACTTTGTATTATTTTTGTGCATTTGGTTAGTGTCTGCTTCTCCCACTAGACCCTAAGCTTTATGAGGATACCCTTTTGTTCACTGAATGCCACCAGCACCAAAGCAGTATCTGGCACATGGCAGCTGCTCAATCCTGTTGAAAACATCGAATAAATAAAGCATCCTGATTTTCAGCAAAGATCCAAGTACACCCAGAGGGACAGGATAGCCCCATTCAGTTTCCAATGCCTTCCCTTTCTCTGTACTGACCTGGCTTAAGACAAGAAAAGGTTTGTTTGCTTGTTTGTTTGAACCTGGCCACTCTTTGGCAGGGACTATAATACAGCACTCTACAATGGATTAGTACTCCTTCACCATCGAAGGTCACTTCCACTTCTTCCCCATCTCTTAGAGCCTAAAAAAGAAGTATCCTGAAAATCCTCCTACAACCTTCATCACACCCAAGACCAGAGCCTCCTGGGCAACAGCTCCTCTGATGATTTTATGAAACTCATCTGTAAAAGTTCTCTCTGAAGATGTATTTGGGAAAGCATGAATGATATGTCAAATATACTGTGCTATAAATTTGCCTTTAAGATACAGATTTCTAGCATGAAATCTGAACATGGGGCAGAATCTCGCACTCAAGATTTAGAAGTCCCTTGAAAATATACACAGCTAACTCAAATTTTCTGCATCCATTTCCTGAACCTAAAAATTTCATATTCCTAATCCAAGGTCTTGGTTTTAATCCAAGGAGACAGTTGTGGTTCAGTGGCAGAATTCTTGACTTCCATGCAGGGGATGAGAGTTCGATTCTCAGCCAGTGCATCTCAAGTGTAGCCACTACCCATATGTCAGTGGAGGTTTGCGTGTTGCTATGATGACGAACAGATTTCAATGGAGCTTCCAGACTAAGATAAACTAGGAAGAAAGCCCTGACAATCTACTTCTGAAAAACCAGCCAATGAAAACCCTGCGGATCACAACAGTCTGATCCCATTATACACGGGGTCGCCATGAGTCTGACTCTATCGCAGCCAACAACAACAATCCAAGTCCTAAGGAGGCAAGGACCTTGAAGTGTCCAGATGTCTGAGCTGTACAAGTGGCTTCTAAGTTTCACGCACTCCACCAGATGCAATCAATAATATAGGAAAGCAAAATGGAATAGAGGAAGAGTCACTTGTATTGAGTTTACAGAGCCACCAAGTACAATTAGAGGAAATCAGTAAAGACCCATTGCTTTCACACCACACTCAGCACCAGGAGAGACTGTCAGTCTCCTGGGGGATAAAGACATCAGGGAGAGAAAATGTCAGTAGGCTCTCTTAACGCTGGAAAGAGTAACCAGCAAACATTACTTGTGACCTGACAATCCCAAGGCGTGTAGGTGCCATAATGAAAAAAAAAACCCAAGCTGTTGAGTCTGCTTTGGAAAACTGTCTCACAGTTCCTCTTAGACTTCAGTTGAATCTTGGATAGATTATTTTTTTCAAGGTTTTGGGATTAGGTGATGGATGGGAACCAAGACAAGGACTTTATTTTCCAGAGTTTCAAAAGCATTTATAATAACTACTACATAAAAAAAGTTTATTCATTTCTAGTATGTTCTATGATGGGTTTTTTTGCTCATTCATTACTTGCTCACTCGAAGACCTACTAAGTATTAGGAACTGAGTTACTGAATTTATACAAAGTACCAGTCACTTTACAGACTGTACAAACATTTACTCTAGTTTTTATTATTATTATTAAAACAATTGATAAAGAATAACTGGCTTAGGTTGCATTAACTCCTCATAGCCTGAATCACCACCTTAAACTGGTTCTTAAATCGATAATCCAAAATTCAAACTACATCCTCAATGAGATGTAGCTTCTACTACAGAATGCACAGAAAGGTGAGAAAGGGTTTTGACTTAATCCCACAACTGTTTACAACTACACTGCCCAATAAAACAGCCATTGGCCACATGCTGCTACTGAGCACTTGTAACGTGACTAAGGTAACTAAGAACTGAACTTTTAATTTTATTGAATTTGAATTAATTTAAATTTAAAAACTGAAGCAGTATAAAAGTATTTCATACTTCTCTGTTTTGGTGGGACTATGTTTAATTTTAACCATTTAAAATGTACCACATGGATTGAGATGTGTTGTTGAGTGTGGATTTTGAAGACCATATAAGAAAAATAGAACAGAACATATATCTCATTAATAACTTTTTATATTGATTATATGTTGAAGTAATATTTTGGATATATTGGGATAAATAAAATATATTTATTAAAATCAGTTTTACCTGTGTCTTTTTCCTTTTTTTTAATGTGGCTACTAGAAAATTTTAAATTACATATATGCCTTACATATATTTAAATTTTGCGCATTACTAATTTACAACATATTTTCTACATGGAAACCTCACCATCAACTCAAACCTTATCCTTCCTGTACTTTTCCCCATGCCTAGCATTCCAGTGTCCCCATTTTCATATTTCTACCCATGGCAGAGAAGCTCTGGTGGCACAATGGTTAAGTGCTTGGCTGCTAACCAAAGATTGGCAGTTCAAACCCACAAGCCGCTCTGCAGGAGAGAGATGTGGCAGTCTGCTTCTGTAAAGATTACAGCCTTACAAACTCTATAGGGCAGTTCTACTCTGTTCTATAGGGTCGCTATGAGTTGGAATTGACTTGACAGCAACAGGTTTGGTTTTGGTTTACGCATGGTAGAAGCATTCTCCCAGGCTCCAAATCTTGGAATTACTCTTAACTGTGAGAAAGCTAATGGGAGGAAGACCAGTAACCAAGTCTAGTTACGTCTACTTTTGTAAAACCTCTCATCTTCACCCCTATCTTTTTACTTTCATCACTATCAGCCTTACTCCTGGCCCTGTCTCACACTGAATGATACAGCAGCTATTTCCCAGTTGGGGGATTCCCTGTTTCCACATCATGACCACCTGAAGCACTTATTGAAAATGTAGATTTCTGGTTCCCATTCCAGACCGTCTATAAGAGAATCCATTCCCAGAATCTCTGTGCATAAATTTGGGCACCTGACATAGTGGTGTTTAAGCTGAGATCTCAAGGAGGACTTAACTAGGTGCAGAGGGAAGGAAGTTTTGCAGGTTTGAAGAGCAGCATATGCAAAGGCCCTGAGAGCAGCAAAAGCCTAGAGCTTTTAAATAACAGGATCATTATACCAAAAGACTCAAAGAAGCCTTCTCTTATCTTCTTTCCCTGATCTCCAGCCCCAACTCCAATTTAATGGTAAGTTTGGGGTAACTCTACCTGGCCAGGATGTAAGCTTTATGAGGGCAGGAGCAGCATTTGTCTTGTTTGCCACTCTATCCACAGAGCCTAGCACAAAACCTTACAAAGAGTGGGTGCTTAGATTGCTGTTGTTGTTAGGTGCCTTCAAGTAGATTTTGACTTATAAAAACCTCATGCACAACAGAACATAAAACCCCTTACTTCTGCGCCATCCTCACAATCATTGCTATGTGTGAGCCCATTGTTGCAGCCACAATGTCCATCCATCTCATTGAGGGTCTTTCTTTTTTTCACTGACCTTCTACCTTACCAAGCATGACGCCCTTCTCCAGGGACAGGTCCCTCCTAGTAACATGTACAAAGCAACTGAGACAATCCGCACATCGAAGGAGCCTTCTTGATGTACTACTTCCAAGACAGATTTGTTCGTTCTTCTTGCAGTCCACGATACCATATCAATATTCTCAGTCAACACCATGATACAAATTCCTCAATTCTTCCATGGTCTTCTTTATTCAGTGTCCAGCTATTACATGCTTATGAGACGATTGAAAATATTATAACTTGAGTCAGGTGCACCTTAGACCTCAAAGTGACATCCTTGCTTTTTAACACTTTAAAAGAGATCTTTTGCAGCAGATTTGCACAAGGCAATACATCATTTGATTTCTTGACTGCTGCTTCCATGGGCGTTGATTGTGGATCCAAGTAAAATGAAATCCTTGACGACTTCAATCTTTTCTCCATTTATCATAATGTTGCTTATTGGTCCAGTTGTGAGGATTTTTGTTTTCTTTACGCTGAGGTGTAATCCATACTGAAGGCTGTGGTCTTTGATCTTCATCACTAAGTGCTTCAAATCCTCTTCACTTTCAGCAAGCAAGGCTGTGTCATCTGCATATCGCAGGTTGTTAATGAGTCTTCCTACAATCCCGACACTGTGTTCTTCTTTGTATACTCCAGCTTCTCAGGTTTTTTGCTCAATATACAGATTAAATAAGCATGGTGAAAGGATATAACCCTGATGAATACCTTTATTGATTTTAAACCATCCAGTATCTGGTTGTTCTGTTTGAATGACTGCCTCTTGTTGTACGTACAGGTTCCTCATGAGCACAATTAAGTGTTCTGGAATTCCCATTCCTCGCAATGTTATCCATAATTTATTATGACCCACAAAGTCAAATGCCTTTGTATAGTCAGTAAAACACAGGTAAACGTCTTTCTGGTACTCTCACCTTTCAGGCAAGATCTATCTGACAGCAGCAATGATACCCCTCATTCTACCTCCTCTTCTGAATCCACCTGGAATTTTTGGAAGTTCTCTGTGAATGTACTGCTGCAACAGTTTTCAAATTATCTTCAGCATAATTTTACTTGGACATGACATGTCATGGATTGAATTATGTCCCCCCAGAAATGTATGTATCAATTGGGCTGGGCCATGATTCCCAGTATTGCGTGGTTGTCCTCCATTTTGTGATTGTAATTTTATGTTGAGAGGATTAGGGTGGGATTGTAACACCACCCTTACTCAGGTCACCTCCCTGATGCAAGATAAAGGGAGTTTCCCTGGAGTGTGGCTTGCACTACCTTTTATCTCTCAAAGGGAAGCAAGCAGAAAGTTGGGGACCTCATACCACCAAGAAAGCAGCACCAGGAGCAGAGTGTGTCCTTTGGACACGGGGTCCCTGCACCTGAGAAGCTCCTTGACCAAGGGAAGATCCAGGACAAGGACCTTACTCCAGAGCCGACAGAGAGAAAAAGCCTTCCCCTGGAGCCGAAGCCCTGAACTTGGACTTGTAACCTAGTAAACTGTGAGAAAATAAATTTCTCTTTGTTAAAGCCATCCACCTGTGGTATTTCTGTTATGGCACATACCAACCCACACACCCGCTGCCGTCGAGTCGACTCTGACTCATAGCAACCCTATAGAGCTGAGTAGAGCTGCTCCATAGAGTTTCCAAGGAGCGCCTGGCAGATTTGAACTGCTGACCTTTTGGTTAGCAGCAGTAGCACCTAACCACTACGCCACCAGGGTTTCCTCTGTTACGGCAGCACTAGATAACTAAGACATGATACTAATGAAATTGTTTGATAATTTTCACAACCTGTTTGATCACTTTTCTTTGGAATAGGCACAAATATGGATCTCTTCCAGTAGGTTGGCCAGGTAGCTTTCTTCCAAATCTCTTGGCATAGACTAGTGAGCACTTGCAGTACTGCGTCTGTTTGCTGAAATATTTCTATTGGTATTCCATCAATTCCTGGAGACTTGTTTTTCATCAATTCCTTCAGTGCAGCTTAGACTTCTTCCTTCAGTACCATGTGTTCTTGATCATATGCTATATCCTGAAATGACTGAACGTCAACCAATTCTTTTTGGTACAGTGACTTTGTGTATTCCTTCCATCTACTTTTGATGCTTCCTGCGTTGTTCAATTTTTTGCCCACAGAATCCTTCAGTATTGCAACCTGGGGCTTGAGTTTTTAATTCAATTCTTTCAGTTTAAGAAATGCCGAGTGTGTTCTTCCCTTTTGGTTTTCTAACTTCAGGTTTTTGCATGTCATTAAAATAGTTTGCTTTGTCTTCTCAAGCTGCCCTTTGAAATCTTCTGTTCAGCTCTTTAATTTCATCATTTCTTCGGTTCACTTTAGCTACTCTGCATTCAAAAGCAAGTTTCCAAGTCTCTTCTGATATCCATTTTGGTCTTTTCTTTCTTTCCTGTCTCTTTAATTATCTTTTTCTTTCTTCATGGATGATGTCCTTGATGTCATTCCATAACTCATCTGCTCTTCAGTCATTAGTGTTCAATGTGTCAAATCTGTTCTTGAGATGGTCTCTAAATCCAGGTTGGATATACTCAAAGTCATACTTTGGCTCCTGTGGACTTATTTTAATTTTCTTCAGCTTTAACTTGAACTTGTATATGAGCAATTGATGGTCTGTTCCACAGCGGCCCCTAGCCTTGTCCTGACTGAGGACATTGAGCTTCTCTGTTGTCTCTTTCTACAGATGTAGTTAATTTGACCATCTGGTGAGGTCCACATGGATAGTTGCCATTTATGTTGTTAAAAAAGGTATTTGCAATGAGTAAGTCTTTGTCTTGCGAAATTCTACCATTCGATCTCCTTCATCGTTTCTACCACCAAGGCCATATTTTCCAGCTACCTATTCTTCTTTGCTTCCAACTTTTGCACTCCCATCACCAGTAATTATTGATGCATCTTGATTGCACATTCAATCAATTTCAGACAGCAGAAACTGGTAAAAATCTTCGATTTCTTCGTCTTTGGCATTAGTGGCTGATGCACAAATTTGAATAATACTCTTATTAACTGGTCTTCCTTGTAGGTATATGGATATTATTCTGTCTTTAACTAATTCTCATCCCTACAGTCATCAGTGGAGCCCTGGTGGTGCAGTGGTTAAAGCATTTGGCTGTTCACTGAAAGAGCACCAGCTGCTCTTCGGGAGAAAGACAGGGCAGTCTGCTTCCGTAAAGATTTATAGCCTTGGAAACCGTATGGGCAGTTGTACTCTGTCCTATAGGGCTGCTATGAGTCGGAATCGATTTGACAGCAGCAGGTTTGGTTGTCCTGGATTGCTATCAAGGAGCCCTGGTGGCACAGTGGTTAAACACTTGGCTGCTAACCTCAAGGTCAGCAGTTTGACTCCCTTAGCCACTATTTGGGCAAAAGATGTGGCAGTCTGCTTCCATAGATTACAGTCTTAGAAATCCTACTGGGTAGCTCTACTGTCTTATGGCTTTGCTATGAGTCAGAACAGACTCAACGGTAGTGGGTTTTACAGTCGTCTCTCTTGCCATAAGCAGTACTCTAGTATGGTGATTCCCAAATTTTAGCTTACATCAGAATCCCTTAGAGGGCTTGTTAAAACACAGCTTTCTGGGCCCCACTCTCAGAATTTATGATTCAGTAGGTCTGATTCAGTGAGTTTCTAATGCACTAGGAGTAGGACCCAAGAATTTGCATTTCTAATAAATGATAGCTGATACTGATGCTGCTGGTACAGAGATACTTTGAGAACCACTGCTCTAAACCAAAAAAACCAAACCAAACCCAGTGCCGTCGAGTCGATTCCAACTCATAGCGACCCTATAAGACAGAGTAGAACTGCCCCATAGAGTTTCCAAGGAGCGCCTGGCGGATTCGAACTGCCGACTCTTTGGTTCACTTAACCACTATGCCACCAAGGTTTCCACCGCTCTAGTGGGGGAAAAATGGACTAATCATCAAGAAGAAATTATTCTTGTTCTGACTCTGCCCCATAATAGCAACACAGTCTTGGAGAGTCATTTAACTTCTTCAGGACTTATAGCTTTTAAGTGTGGGGACACGGATTTAAAAAAAAAAAAAGTGTCCTGCTTTTCTTGTAGTTATGAACATTACATGGAACATGGTACATGAAAGTGGCAAAGTACTAAATGGATGGAAGGTGTTATTATATGATGGAGATATAAAAAGAGAGTTTGCAGGCACGTGGGAGGTCACAGAGAGAGATGTGGGAGCAGAGACCTCTGTCACCCCTGTGTGTGGGGCAGGGGCACAAGGGCTTCTCCATGAGACATAACTGGTGGCCAAGCTTCATATCAAATCACTTCTCAGAAACTCCCTGCCTTGTGAAGCACAGTCAGGGAAACAGAGTGGGTTAAACAAATCCTTTGGGGCTATGTTCCATGTTTAACAATTTTTTAATTTTTCCAAAATGTTTCCAGTCATGTCGAGTTCTGGCTCTCATAGTTTTTACTGTATTTACAAAGGGTTTTTTTTTTTTCTATTTAGTGAGAAAAGGTATTACTCCATGTTCCCACAGTTTAAGCTGATGTATTTAAGTAGGAACTGGAGTATTAAGAAGTCTTAGGATTTTGCCTTCAAAAGTAAAGACCACCACATCAGAATTCACAACTGCCTATTTCACATGCAGAAACAGAACATTACTACAACAGTGACCAACTGGTTAATTTCTGGGTCACTTTAAAAAAATTAATTATAACAATAACAAGAAAACAACTTAGTTTAGTTCTACACAACATACTCCAAGCACGGTTTACATCAATGGCATCACTGTGCCGCTTTGAAAGCAATGCTACCTCTACTGCAAAAGTGTCTCATCAGTAAACACTCCAGAAAATACTTCATGAGTAAACTAACATAGAACAGTAAACCCTTCCCCAAAGACTTCGAGGTGGGCACTGAGGTGGGCAGCTCCAAATGAGTATACCATGGAATTTACCCTTCTTGCATGGAGGGTGGTGGTAAGAATAATCGTGGAGCACACAGATTTGAGAGAGGGTGCGCCTACACAAGCCCCTACTGGGGAGGTTTTGGGGTAGCCTGAGAGCAATGTGAGAGGATTGGGTACCTGGGAGTCATGGAAAAAGGAGAGGCATGGAGGTGCAATAAAGGTAGGGTGGGGAAGGAAGGTTTTAACAAACTTCATCAAATCAACTGTGTTCACCAAATGGTGTACATCACATTAGCTGATGATGCCTAATTCATTGTTTTGGATACACTGAGTTTTGATTTTTTTAGCTAACTAAAAACTGGAAAATATAAGTCTGAATCATTTACTATTAAAAGGAAAAGTCACCTTTCTGCTACATATATGATATTTAAGAAAAGAGAGGACCCAATAGTATAGAGAATCCATAGGAATGGACAATCCAAAACCACCCATACCTGCTTTGGGAAGCCATCAAATGATTGGCTTCGGCATCCTAAATTCGATCTGATTAGGCTAATGTTAATATTAATTGTTAATTCCTTAACTATACAAATGCATATGGCAGAGAAGCAGCCTAAGAACACCAATGTTTCATAAAGCATTTTGCCCTAAAATTTAAAAAAAAAGGAGGTGCAACTTCATCAATCCTCAAAAACCCAAATGGGATAATCTGCATACAGATGATGGAACAGTTGCTCAAGTTGAGGAGACATGGCTCCAGTTCCCTCGAGATTTTTAGAGGCAAATATTAAATCAGGCAAGATTTAAACCATCAATATATCTATGTAACTATCTTCCAAGATGATCAAACATTTTTTCAGAGATTGAATTTTCCATCAGCTAAAGCAACCTAAATATGTATCTTACCCAAATACAAAGTCTAATAAATGAGTAACCCAAGAGGAAAATTTTAGTTTCTTGTTTTGACAAATGATAACCTAAGACAGATGTTCTTCACATACCACTGCCAATGTACTTAGAAATAATGTCCACTCCATTGCACTCCAACAAGGCTGCCATTAACCCAAAAAACACAAAATAATAAACGTTGGAGAGGTTGTGGAGAGACTGGCACACTTATACACTACTGGTGGGAATGTAAAATGGTACAACCACTTTGGAAATCGATTTGGCGCTTCCTTAAAAAGCTAGAAATAGAACTACCATATGATCCAGCAATCCCACTCCTTGGAATATATCCTAGAGAAATAAGAACCTTTACACCAACAGATATATATGCACATACTTGTTCACTGCAGCATTGTTTACAATAGCAAAAAGGTGGAAGCAACCAAGGTGCCCATCAATGGTTGAAAGGATAAATTATGGTATATTCCTATAATGGAATACTACGCATCAATAAAGAACAATGATGAATCCATGAAACATTTCATAACATAGAGGAATCTGGAAGGCATTATGCTGAGTGAAATTAGTCAGTTGCAAAAGGACAAATATTGTGTAAGACCACTAATATAAGAACCCAAAAAATAGTTTAAACAGAGAAGAAATAGTCTTTGATGGTTACAACAGTAGGGAGGGAGGAGGAAGAGGGGAATCCAAGAACTATTTTAGGTGAAGGGAAAGACAACACACAATACAGGAAAGGTCAGCACAACTGGACTAAATGAAAAGCAAAAAAGTTTCCTGAATAAACTGAACACTTCAAAGGCCAGCATAGCAGGGGCAGAGGTTTGGGGACCATGGCTTCAGGGGACATATAAGTCAACTGGCATAATAAAATCTATTAAGGAAACATTCTGCATCCCACTTTGGAGAGTGGTGTCTGGGGTCTTAAACGCTAGCAAGCAGCCATCTAAGATGCATCAATTGGTCTCAACCCACCTGGAGCAAAGAAGAATGAAGAACACCAAAGACACAAGGTAATTATAAGCCCAAGAGACAGAAGGGACCACATAAACCAGAGACTACATCAGCCTGAGGCCAGAAGAACTAGATGGTGCCCAGCTACAACCAATAACTGCCCTGACAGGGAACACAACAGAGAAATCCTGAGGGAGCAGGAGAGCAGTGGGATGCAGACCCCAAATTCTCATAAAAAGACCAGACTTAATGGTCTGACTGAGACTAGAAGGACCCCAGAGGTCATGATCCCCGGACCTTCTGCTAGCCCAAGATAGGCACCATTCTCAAAGCCAACTCTTCAGATGGGGATTGGACTGGACTATGGGATAGAAAATGATACTGGTGAAAAGTAAGCTTCTTGGATCAAGTAGACACATGAGACTATGTGGGCAGCTCCTGTCTGGAGGAGTTGAGAGGGCAGAGAGGGTCAGAAGCTAGCCAAATGGACACAAAAATACAGAGTGGAGGGAAAGAGAGTGCTGTCTCATTAGGGCGACAGCAACTAGGAGCATATAGCAAGGTGTATATAAGTTTTTGTATGAGAGACTGACTTGGTTGGTAAACTTTCACTTAAGGCACAATAAAAATTTTTTTTTAAATGTGTTTAATAAACTAAAAAAAAAAAGGAAAAGAAAAATGTCCACAAAATCATGCTACCTATTTTTGTACCCTTATCACCCATCATTCTTTACACAAACCCTCTACACTCCAACATCCCTAAGCAGCCTGCCCCAGCCTTTCCCACTTACTGGGATGGCTTCTACTCAGAATGTGTTCTGTCTTCCATGTGTCACTCCCACCTGGAGAATTTCTCTTCATCAGATAACAACAGACTCAACTGAGTTTTCACTCTTTAGCCACTTATTTACTGTTTCACATTCGAATGCTAATGGAAAAGTTGGTGGTTCAAACTCACCAGCCACTCCATAGGAGAAAGATGAGGCAATCTGCTCCTGTAAAGATTTACAACCTTGGAAACCCTATAGGGCAGTTCTACTCTGTCCTATAGAATCGCTATGAGTCAGAAAAGACTTGATAGCAGTGAGCTTGGGCTTGGTGGATATTTATCTTGTCATAGCTTGATCCCTTGCCCTACTTTTCCCCACCCACATTACATCGATAGTGCTTTTAAAACTGGGACATCTTATACCTCTAATTCAATAAATACTGATTAGTTATCTAGTGTATGTCCAGGCACATGGCTAGATGCTTTCTCACCTACATCCTTGTAATTACTCGAAGTCCAGCACAGGCTAAGGCACTGTGTATGCAATACGGCATTTGCTAATTAATAGATCAGTGATCAATCAAAATTCACCAGTACAAAATGCATTGTAACCACTTTGCCTTCCAGAGTCATAAACCCTAACATGCATTAACTCTGAAACACCTCATCTCCATCCATGGGTGAACAGGCAAAGTCAAATACTTAGCCTTCTGGTCTAATTCACTGATAGTGAAAATACAGTCTCTTTAGTGTGACAAGCTGGATTTGACCGACAATAATTAAGATTGTAATATGTACAGAACAATGACATTGCTAGAGATTAAAGCTAAAAGGAAAGGATCTCCATACTAGAGGAATTCACAGGTGGGCAAGCCACCACCACGTATACAAACAACACGAAAACCGATGTGTTTTGATAAATGCGTGTGCATGGACATATGGAAGAGGGAGTCCCTAAGACTCTGTAGGATCATTAGGGTAGGTGTCCCAGAGGAAATAAGCCTCACTGATACTCAAAGGATGGCATGGACAAGGGCAGTGGGCATTTCAGTGAGAAGGAACAGCATGTCCAAAGGCCCAGAGATGAGAGACAGAGGTTTGCCATAGCTGCAGTGAAGAAGGGTAAGTACACAAAGAGTACTTAAAGGGTACAAGAATGAAAAAAAGAGTACAACGATGGCCTGAAGAAATGGTAAGAGTGGAACCTGAGGGGACTTGAAGTCAAACTAGCCCCTCAAAAGACTGATTGCCCTGTGGAAAGGGCTCACATCTTTGCATATTTTTATCCTCAGAGCCTAGCAGAGTACATGCACTAGTGCCTCAGGAAGCGTATCCTCCAGGAAGTGTTTCTAGACTGACCCTGGTACAGTTGGGTGTGCCTCCCTCTCTGCTTTTGTAACTTCCTCTAGAAGAGACTTGCTGTATTCCCTGAGTAATCTGTTCACATGCTGTAGCCCCATGAAACCAAATGGACCCTTTAAAGCAGGGGCTATGCTTTACCCACCTTTGTGTTCCCAAGACTTAGAGCATCGGAGACATATGGAACACCCTTGATTAATCTGGCTGAACAGATGTACACTTATATTACTAGTCCTTCTTCAGGCCTTCCTTAAAGCACTGTAACCTAAATCCTCCCATACTCTCTGCTGCTTCATAATAGGGATAATTAGGAAGAAAACACAATGATGGAAGGCACCCATGGAATCTACATTAACACACACACAACCTCCCCTTCCCCCAAAATCTACAAACAATTTAGCACAAACATATTGACACCCACATATGCAGAAACACCCCCACACAATCTGTCAGCCTACATCCCTCTAACCTCAAACAGCCTTAATGTGTCTGTGCTAAACCCACAGCTACAAAATACTTTCTCTTCATTCTTCTAGTGAAGAATGAAGGCATCCTGGGAAGAAAATGTCAACGCAATATGAGTTTACACTTTGCAGGGGGAAAAAAGGTGCAAGTAATATTAAGATGTGGCTAATCTGACCTTACATGCTAGCTCTATCAAGTTATTAATTTCCCAGTTTACTTCGTATTATTCCAATAAGACAATGTTCTCATTAAATGCAAAATGTAAATTAAGTTTCCATTCAGAATTTCTGACATTCTACAGGGACATAGCTATTTTGATTTTGCAATAATGTGCTACAAACTAGACTGTACCAGGATTTTCCCCTCACCTTATACATTTAGAATTTCAGAACTCAATGTTTTATGTTAAAATTTATGCATTTCAGGCTAAAAAGATAGTATTCTTAAGGCTGAAAGTATAGCAGCAACTGCCAGCTGTCCCACTATATTCAGTCTCTTTTCTATAGAAAGAGAATCCCCAACTTTTAGCTAGGTTCATGGCCATGCAGAACGAAGGCTCTATATCCCAGCTTTTTGCAATTGGGTGTCGACACATGACTAAGTTCTGGCTGGTGAAATGTGAGTGGAGGTGATAAGTGCAGTTTTTAAGCAGTACATGTAAAGTTTGGGCCATCCTCTCCCCTTCCCACTTACAAAATAGCTGCATGAAAACCAGGTTCCTAGCAAGCAGGCGTGGAGGCAGCAATCTTGAATTGCATGGACACAGGCAATACTCGAAGGCTAGAAACCCTAGAAAACCAACAGCAGAGAAGGAGTCTGGGCTTCCAACAACTTCTCAGAGCACAGCTGCCTAAAAGCATGGACTTTTATATTAAAAAAAGACAAAACTAATCTTCCATCTTATTTAAGCCTCTGTTAGCTTGGGGCTCTGTCATGAACAGCTTCGCTTATGTTCTAATTAATTCAAAGGGCAACAGAAACCAACAAACAAAAATTATACATGCCAAAATGGCCAAAATGAAAGTATAAAAATCATTGCACATCTTAATCTCACTTCTTGTCTTTATAAAGGCTGCCAGAGCTTCTGGAAATCGTGTCTCCTGTGTGGAAGTACAGTTTAATGGAAAACACACACACACACACACACACACACACACACAACTCACAATCAGGAGGCCTGGGTTCTAGTCCTAGTTCACTTTACTTACTATTATATACTTTTCGAGTCTCATTTTCCACCTCTGTAAAATGGAGCTAATCCTTTCTTTGATTTTGGCCTCATAGGGCTATTGTGAAGTATGAAGGGAGATGATATCTATGTAAGTGCTTTGTATAATATATTTTAATAATAATCACCAGGCAAGGTGATTATTAAAATATTCCAAACAAAAAAATCTGCCTTCATGCAACATGGCTCACATTAACACCCAGTGCCCTGAAATACCTCCCTGGTATAGTAAAGGATCTACAACTGACGGTTTATGGCTAAGACGGTTAGATATCAGTATCAGGATATTAGGAACAGACCAGGTCCTGGGGCTGGTGTTTCATTTAACGAGCAGAGATGACACCCCTAGCCCTAACTCCTTGACCTGCAATGTGTTTTCGATTACGATTTGGACCCAACACCACATGAGCAAAAACAGCCTGAAGCCTACGTATCACGAAGCTCTCATCCACTGAAATGTGTTTGGCTTTCCCTTCCAGATATACGGATGGGAGAAGCAAACCTTGATGAGATATCTATATTTTTCTTGCTCATATAGATATACATACAGTAGGAAATTAAGTGTGGGGAGAGACACAAAACAATATACATAAATAAACTAGACAATAAATGTATCCCTACAAGGAAAAAAAAAAAATTGAGTGATCCTACTGAGCCAAGACTTGTGGCCCAATTCTACCCATTCCCAGTGAAGGAGCCTGTTTTAAAAATCCTGGGGAAACTGGCTTTCGACTGATATTGACTGAGCACTCACTATGTGCCGGGCACTATAAGACACTAAGGGCTTTATGCATATCTCTCCTTTAACCCTCTCAATAGCCCTATGAGACACACATTACTTTCCTTCCCCTTTTGACTGATGAGAAAACTGTGGGTGATAGAAATTAAGCTGCTTGACAAGTTCACCCAGCTTATAAATGTTGGCATGGTGGTTAAGGGCTCAGCTGCTAACCAAAAGTTCAGCGGTTCGAACCTATCAGCTGTCTGTAAAGATCAAACACCTTTCTCCTGCAGAGCTGCTGGTGAGTTTGAACTGCTGACCTTTTGGTTAGCAGCAGAGCACTTAACCACTAGCCACCAGGGCTCCTATGGGGCAGTTTCTACTCTTTCCCACAGGATCCCTATGTGTTGGAACTGACTCGGCAGCAACGGGTTTGGTTTTACAGGTTTATAAATGGTACAGTCAAGATGTTTAAGTGGTACCGTCTCACCTTCAGAGTCCACAAGCTTAACCACTACTCCACTTTGCCTCTGATTTAAGTGCCAACAATTAGAATAAATGTTTACACTCCCCTCAGAAATATGTTCTGATAAAACAAATGTTTCAGCTGGAAAGAATGTTCGAACTATTTAGAGGCACCCAAATAATAGCCGTTGTAACTTCTTAAAAATGAATAAGCAAAGAAATGTAATCTACTTAACTATAAGTCAGAAGTGTGAACTGTAACTCATTCAGCCTCTCCCCAGATCCGTGGTCTCATCTTTAGCCCACATAATGGTACGACTTGCCACAGGACCTCAGTGTGGGGCAGGTAATTTTTCTCAGAAGGGAATAATACCACATATCAACTTCACCAGACTCTTCTATTTTATTCCCTTCACCTTCTCAAAATACATCTGTGTAGCCTAAGATAGCACAAGAAAAGCCCAAAATGGAAACCCACAAGGCCCATAGTAAGCAAGGGCTTTATTCTTAACCCACACCTTGACTGCCTGAAAGCCCTGCAGAGTGGAAGGGGTAGAATGAAGAGGACTCAGTGTTGGGCTATTTCCTTCAACTCCTTAGCAGGAATAAGGGTCTCTCACCTTCTGCCACATCCTTGCCCAAGCCTAGCCTGGTAGCCTGGCTGGCAAAGAGGAGGGTCTGGAGCGTATATCCTACATGAAGAAAGAGGCAAAATGTGGCTGCAGAGTCAGGCAGCCTGCGTGGTCCAAGCACAAGGCCACTGCCCACATGGGGCTCCTGAGCTCTTGAAATTTTGGCAATCTGAATTGAGACGTACTCTAAGCGTAAAACACACACTCGATTTCAAAGGCTTAGCATGAAAAAAAGAATGCAAAGTAGCTCATTAAAATTGTTTTGTACTGATTACATGTTGAAAAAACAATATTTTGTATCTGTTAAGTTAAACAAACTACATATGAAAATTATTTAGTACACTCAATTCCTTTTTAAGTGTGACTTCTAGAATATGGAAAATTATGTATGTGGCTCACATTCTATTTCTCTTGGACAGTGCTCTTATAGACCACATTAAGAATCTGGACTTTATCCTAAGAACAACAACGGCCATTGTGAGCTTTTAAGTGGCGGCAGAACATAACCAGGTTTGAATGTTAAAAACATCACTCTGGTTCCAGAATGGGAAAGGGAATGAGCTGATATGGGGAGACCCTCTAGGAGACTCTACAATAGTCCGGGAGGAAGAAGACAGTAGCCAGATCATGCACGGCACTGCTCACCGCCATAGAGATACAGAGAAGTGGACAAAAAATATATACATTTAGGAAGTAGTACCAACAACGCTTGGGAACTGATTGAATAAGAGGGAAGGGAAAGAGGTATCTCAGGGATGCCTCTCAGGGTTCTGCAATGAACAGAGTGGGTGGGCCATTCAGCACACACCCACTGTAGTAATGCATCTACGGAAGGATGGCCCCTCATGTTATCCTAGGGTCTCAGCAGCCTATCTGCATGAAGCTCCCCTGCAAAGGAACGAGTCGTGGATGCTCTGTGCACTGTGGAAACAACGCACGCTGCTCCAAAGTGCTTTCCTTCTGAAGTGCGCCCAGAACACGTAGCGCAAAGTTCTGCCAAGATAGAAAACGCTTGGGAAAGCTGTCGGAAATGATGATGGTAATTGATTTGGAGACAAGGAAATGGGCTAAACGCACAGCAAATGGGATGGGCAGCAGTGGAAGGAGGGTGGGGTCTTTGCTTGGGCCCCTTTCCTGACTTCTTCCCTCAGAAATGCCAGCATAATATTGCAGGAGAACACTTTGGCTTTGGCATCAAACACAGACTTAAAAGCCAGCTCTGCCACTTATTGGCTGGGTATCATTGAGCTCTTCTAGTGTTCCATTTCCTCGTCCATAAAATGGGAAAATCGCTACCTCCCTTGCAAGGGCTCCATAAAATGCCATGTAAAACACCCAGCAGGCGCCTGACACTGAAAGGGTGTGCAAAAAAACAGTGGTTGTAGGCCTCTGGGCAGCACAGAGTGCTTTCAGCTGCTGAACCTAAAAGTTGGCGGCTCGAACCCACTCAGCAGCACTGTGGAAGAAAGGCCTGGTGATCTGCTTCCATAAAGACTACAACCAAGGAAGCCCTACTCTGTGACACATGGGGTCACCATGAGTTGGAATCAACTCAATGGCAAGGGGGTTTGCTTTGTTTTTTGCTTTGGTTTTGGTTCTCACTCTATGTCTTCCTCTGCTCTAACCCAGTCCATACCTGCATCCCAGAAAGGAGCGGCAGGTGTGAAAGTACCTTAGGCACAGCTCTCCTGCCACAGGTGAGAGCAGGACAGACATCAAGAAAAGCTAGCCAGGATGTTTCCGCCGTCACCCCACAGGGAACCAAAGCCCAGCCCGTGGCTACTGTGACATGGGAGGCACATGCCTTACAGGGCCAGCAATACCATGAATAATTAAAGTCCAGCTCTGCTCATCAGACTCATTGAACAAAGGATGCCTCTGACACAGCAGCCACTTTCCGCCCCCCACCCCTTGGTTCTTTCACGAGACCATTTTTTACCTTGGTTACAGCTCCTTCCAATTTGATCTTCTTCAGAGGCCTCCCTATCAATTTGGGTAAATTAGCAAGCTCCTCCTCCGTATGGAGCTGTGGCCATAAATCACAAATATGAGCGCATGTAAAATTATATAGCACGGGCCCAGTGTAATAATAAACACATTTATATTTTATAACTGCTGTTTTCCCACATTCATGCCATCCTGTTGCCGGAGCCCCAGAGGCTCCCAAGTACTCCCCGCTGCTCCTGTGCACTGCAGACTCTTGCTTTGTGTGCAGTTTCTTTCCCCCTCCATCACAGACAGCGATCTGCCAAATGCCAGCCGGCTCTTCTTTGTGCTGTGGTGGGTAAGGGATGGGACTGGCTCCCAGCCCTCTCTGCAGCATAACAGAGACACAAATGAGCAGGTGACCTTTCAAATCGTGTCAAAACGGGCCCTTGACCCAGAGACCTCAAAACTTGCAGTGGCTTCACTGTCTAAATCACCCCACTGAAAAGGCCTGTGTTTGCACAATGCAATTGTGTTTACACAAAGATTTAATGCCTCAATAGAGCAAAGCTGTTCAGTTAATTTTAATTATTGCTTTGTTCTTCTCACAACAGATTTAAAAAAAATGTTTAACAGCAAGTTCATGGTAATTGATCCCATAAGCTTTGTGCCTGTAGTCCTTCTAGTTCCTGCAATGACCATGGTGGGAAGGACAGTAGGAAAGGTTTTCCTGAGCTGAAAGGATTGTTTCCAGTCCCTGGATTTGCTCACTAAGCATTCTTTTTGTAGAAGACGGGCACCAAGGAAAACCACAGAAAAACTTCAAGATCTGATGGCAGGATGGGAGCAGGGGAAGATACAGCAAGGTGGGTCTGAAAGCATTCTAAATGCTCAGGAGCAAATTCTTAGCAAGCAAGAGGCTAATACCACAGATGGGGGGGGCTGCCAATTACAACAATTCATAATTTTTCCAAATTTATTTCCTTTGCAGGTAAAATAAAATAAAAGGAGGAAGTAACTTTGACAGTACAAAGATGCTCATGAACACAGAATCACACAAAGAAAAAGCTGTAGGCAAACAACCCTTAAAAGCATAGAGCTCCCCAGGTCACATGGGCTATTCCTGCCACCTCCCAGGAATTTGCCTTGTAGTGTTAAAACCTTCCTTTCTTCAGGTCTCTGGAAGACAATGCAAGTGCCTATCGCTCTGAGGTTCCTGTAGATTCTTTTGGCAGATTGTGAGAAAGCAGCTATTCTTCACTGTGTGCTTTTGTGACTAGAGAAGGGGAGATCGCAGCACGTATCAGCAGAATCACAAACAGGGTTTTGGATCTCTGCCCATTAATGGACTTGTAATTTCTGTATTTACCAAATATTTTTCTCCTTAAGACATTTAACTCATCCATAAATATCCTCAAAAAAGTGGGGCAAAAAAGGGATAAAACAGAGTTATCTTTAACTCCGTATTTATCACGTAAAGAAAAAAAAATGGCAGAAAGAATATTTATTCAATCTCACCTCCGAACAAAGCTCTGGTAGAATTCAGACAGGACTATACAACATAGGGAAACCCTAGTGGCATAGTGGTTAAAAGCTATGACTACTAACCAGAAGGTCAGCAATTTGAATCCACCAGGCGCTCCTTAGAAACCCTGTGGGACAGTTCTACCCTGTCCTATTGGGTTCCTATGTGTCGGAACTGACTCGATGGCAACGGGTTTGGGTTTTTTTTTTTTTTTGGTACACAACATATAAACCAAGATCCAGCCAGCCACAACTTCCCCCAATTTCTTCCCCAAGGCGCCACCACTTGGATTGTCCATTTTAGTCATGAAAGAGGACTGCTAAGGTACATTCTTTTAAGAAGTTTCTATTTACTCTCTCTCTCCACAAATTTTCAAAATAAGCAAATGCACCAGTATTGAGATTGCATTTCAAGAATTAATGCCTCGCATTGTTCTACATCTCCAAAACAACCTTTCTTTCTTATAACAGTGGATATACAACTAAGAGCATAGATTAAGTTTGACCCAGGCAGACAAAAGAGAGGAATACATAAGATGATCATTCTGTTTTCTTAGCTATTCTGAGTTTGTTGTCATATCGGACAAGTAAGATGATAGCTCACACGTTACTTAGCACATGTGTCAGGCAAGTAAGATGGCAAATATTAAGCCATTTATTTTTCCTGACCTATAAGCGCAGCTAAATTCATTTATATCATATTTTAATTTAGGCCAAAAAGAGAAATAACTGATCTCCAAAAGAAAAGCACAGCAAGGTAAGCTCTGCTATAGTTCATCAGTGAAACCTTGAAAAAGGATTCTTTGAGCCTCAGTTGCTTCATCTGTAAAATGAGAATGATAAGGCCACTTACCCCGTAGAGTGTTGGGTTAAATGAAATTATATATACGAAAGCTCTTTTGTAAGCTGTAAAGATTAATACAAGCAGTATTATGATTGCTTACTTGGGCCAACTGCAATAATGTGGAGGCAGCCTTCCCCACGCTTGGTACACAGCTGCCTTTGAGACATTCTCAAGGCCGATCTGAGTAGGGATGTCTCAGGCTGTCCTCGCTTTAGCATATCTGCTCTGGGAAGCATGACTAGCCATTGTATCTTCAGATCATCTAGATAAATATTACTAATTCCCTCCTGGATCTAAAACTAAAGTCCGATAACAACTGTGATCCTAAACATGGCACTTAACCATGACCCCACAAGGCCAGCTCACTAATCACAATCTCTCGAAGTGGCCAGGGATAAGCTAATCTGTGTGAAAGACACAGATGTCACGTACTCCCTACAGCCACATTCACATGTATGAGAGGAATAATGTCAGTAATATTATCTCCTAAACCAAGGACAATACCACACAATTATAATAGCATATTGTCCATTGTATCTGGGGATGACACGTCTGACAATGTTATTTTCTATGCATGTGAATGCAGCTGGAAGGGCCAATGCATAATTCACATCTGCTGGCAAAATGCTGACATAAAGTATGTGTCCATTAGATAATGCCATTTAAATCCTTTTACCTAAAATAGCACCCTTCTGCCTCTGAACTCAAAATGTTTCTCAATACCTTCCTCATGTGCTGGTACTGCAGTACATAATAAGAAATACACTGAAGCAGACCCTGGAATTAGTAAATACCAGTGCCATGCACAGTTTTCCCAATAAAAGTTCTATTTCCAGACTCAAAACAGTTAATCCACTTTTTTATAACCATTTATCACAATTATAATGATTGTTACAATTTGGTGAGGCAATACAGGAGAGAACAAATAGAGAATGACGACACCACATTGCCTGGTCAGCTAGGCCTACTTCCTGGTGAAAAGCCTTTCTCCCCCACACCAGCCTCACAGCTCATGTGATTCAAATCCCTGCCTCAGCAGAATCTCAAGTTATTACAGGTCAGGAGGCTTCAGCAAGAGCGAGGGGTCATCGCTCGAGAAAATCCACAATCACGAGTGTTAAATCTAGAAAGCTAAGCACCTAGCAGGAGTCTCTGTTAACGTTCTCGGCTGCTAACTGGAAAGTTGTAGGCTCGAGTCCACCCAGAGGCATTCAGAAGAAAGGCCCAGCAATCTTCTTCCAAAAAGTCAGCGATTGAAAACCCTGTGGAGCACAGTTCCACTCTGACACAGCTGGGGTACCCGTGAGTCAGAGCAGACTCGACGGCAGCTAGTAAGCATATTTAGCAGAGGTGGAGAGATTTCCCTCATACCATAAGGAGGGAGATAGCACTAGAATCCACACCATCTAAGTCCCAAGAGAAATAACAAATTACAAAATGCTGCTAATATTTTTAAAGATCTTAAAAGGGATAGGCAGACCTGGATGAGTAAACATTTTACAAGTAGTTCAGTGCAACCCAAAGCAAACAAACGAAGGACAGCTAAATTGCATTAAACCAGGGTTTCTCAGCCTCGGCACTATTGATATTTGGGGCTGGATAATTCTTTGTTGTGGGGGTCGTCCTGTGCTTTGTAGGATGTTTGGCAGCATCCCTGGCTTCTACCTACTAGATGCCAGTGACAACACCCCAGATGTAACAACCAAAAATGGCTGCAGACGTTTCCAAATGTCCCCTGGGGGACAAAATCGGCCTCGGTTGAGAACCAGTGCATTAGACAACTAATGATCTCACATTTGGGGGGAACATCTGGGCTGAAGGATTTGCTCTGACATACAATGGACTCTTCAGCCATTGAGAAGAGGCCCCAATAGCCCTCCCCTCCAAACAACCACACCACTTCAAGTTCCTGCTAAAACGTCATTAGCCTCCTCAGCTCTTTAAGGGTCAGGGCAGGCCCGTCTGAATAGGTCTGTTCTGTGGTGAGCAGGGCTGCCATGTCGGGTTGTGGACACAAGGGGGCCCTGCTGGAGGGCTGAGCAGGAACTGAATTCAGCTCTGCTCCTCCAGCACTGAGCTGCATCTGGAAGGGCACCTTTTTCTGAGTCACACAAAGACATAGTAGGACTTAGCCGCAGCCCTAGTAGGAAAAAAAAGGAAGCCAGCATCTATTAGGTGCCTCTTGTCCAGGTTGGTCAACTGGTTTACCTCATGTAAGAAGGTTGTAGTTATGCATGACCATGAAAATTAGAAAAGCAAGTTTTCAGCACTTAGGAAAATCAAAAGACTTAAGCAGCTACGTGGAGTATCTCGTCATCCCCCAAAGCATGCTTGCTCGTATGCTCACAAGCTCACTACTGCTTTAAACATGGGAACATCAGAATTAAAAAGATCTCCCCTCTCAGAAGAGTACATAGAAGGAAAGCTCAAAAGTGTATATTGGTGTTTGTTTACCACTGGGACTAACTAACCATGCTCACTTCAGGCTACAAAGACCCCTGTCTTGGATTCCCCAGGTCTTCCCAGAACCCTAAGGTGATTCTGTAACCCCTCCAATCCACTGATGTAGATGAGGCTGGGTAAAGCAAACACCCAGGACTTCTTTAAACTTTTCAATCCACATCCTGCTTAAGTCTAATAGGGAGAATCCATAATACATGGGAAAAGCTGTTATTCTGACAATCTGCCTGCCATTCAACAAGACTAAACAAAAAAACAATCAAAACCACCTCCCTCCGAAGTTAGATGGAATCCCTGAGTGGTGCGAAAGGTTAATGCATTTGGTTACTAACTGAAAGGTTGGAGGTTCGAGACCACCCAGAGGCACCTTGGAAGAAAGGTCTGGTGATCTACTTCCAAAAAATCAGCCATTGAAAACCCTATGGAACACAGTACTACTGTGATACACATGAGGTCACCACAAGTCAAAACCAACTCCATGGCAAACTGCATTGGTTCCAAAGTCAGAATGTAAAAAATGTCAAGTGATGAAGGAATATTCTTACTTCGAAAGGTTCCCCATAATCAAATGGCTAGATTCATTAATGGACAAATATTTCTGAATGACAAATGACTGATCTTTTTAATAGAGATAACAGAAATAATTACCTGTTCTGTCGTTATCCTCTAATAATAAGGCTTTTTTTTTTTTTTTGTAGTTTGAACACTACTATTGGCTAACCAGTTTCCTTAAAATCTAGGTAGCACTGCAATATTTTCTCTATCATCCCAGCCTAGTTTGAGGTCTTCATCTATTTTAAAGATACTTTAAGCAGAAATTATTCCAGAGAGCCCGATCTAATCTTGCAGTGGCTGGGCTCATTGCTCAGAATAGGGACCCTCCTGCTACACTTTTGACAGGGGATGGTAGATCTCATTAGTATGGGAAACCAGTACCAGCCATTACCACCATGTAAGAGTTGCCTTTGCTATTTCTCTGCAAAGTCACACAACACGCTCTGCGTTTTCTCCATAAAGCAGCTCCTTCCCAGGAGAATGAAGTTGCCTCTTCAAGGGGCCCCAATTTACATACACTTTCTCATCCATTTGAAGTGAAACCTCGGAGCATCACTTCACTTCTGAAGACTCTTCCTCCCTACACTTCTGGGGAGAATTTCAATGATGATGAAATGGAAATTCCTGCTTAAACAGGAGATGGCAACTATATGGGAACTAATGACACTATTTTAAAATTATGAAATTGATTTCAGATTTATTTTGCACATGTGGTCATTTGCCGCAAGAGAAGAAACTAACATGTGCAGAACAAACATTATTTCAGTGTAAATGTGATGTATCACCAACAGAGTACTTGAGACACGAGCTTTGTACATCAGAAGAGTGAAACCCATAATGGAAAGCCCTAAGGGTCTAGAAGCTTCCGTTTACTCTTCATAATGAATAACACAATCAGGAAAATCCCCCAATCGCTTTTTCATCCATTTTATTTCTTACTTTATACTCTGTATGATATTAAGAAGAACAGCTACAAAAGAATTTGGTCCATTTAAGAGACAAAGTGGCACTATCCTTAAAATGTTAAAGATGCTACCTTGTGGTTAAGTTAGTAATTTTAATGTTAGCACAAATTCTATTAGTGCCTATATTCAATATAGGTGTAAGATGATTTGTCAGCTCTTTCTTAAGGCTAACTCCATAACTTAAGTGATAAGCCTTCAGATGTCTTTCATAAACTCTTCACAGAAAGGAAAGACTTCAAGATTTTAGTGTTTTCAGAGCTAAAGGATTTAGTTGAGAAAGCAGGTTGAGGGGCCGCAGGTGCCAGACATTGTGTAGAATTTGCACTTATGCTCCATTAATTGCCAGCATCTCTTCCTTTCCCTTTTCTCCCCCTCCCCCCATTAAATCCCTCTGGAAAACAGCAGAGCAGCAGGCCCAGACTGGTACCCAGCAGCAACACCAGGAGCAGAAGTAGCCAATTAGCCTCCAGAATACAAAGGGGGGGGGGGGAATGATGTAGTTACCTAGCAACCAGAAAGAGCAGAAACAGCTGTGTAGCAGGCCCAGGCTGGTACCCAGGCAGAAACCGGATAGCCAATTAGCACACTGTATTTAACGCTGATGTGGTTTCCTAGTAACAAGCTGTACAAGTCTGTCTGTTGCATTTTCTCCCTCCCTTCTTCACATTTTCCTCAATCATGCACAGTATTACTATTTGCCCTAATTACTGTTTCTCCACTGCTTCAATCGGCCATTATGTTGTCCCCAGAGAAACTGGAACAACTCAGAAAAAAATCTTCTGTAATGATAGTATTTAGTTTCAAATTCAGTTTCACTGTAAGCCTTGAGACACTAAACAACAACAACAAAGAATGAAAAAACAAAACAGAAAAGCCAGCAAATCACCCTAAGTCTAAATGTGTATGTAGCCTATGGTACCTTTTCCACATGCTAATATTTACATATGGGTGAAGCAAAAGAAATTTAATAATACATACTGTCCTTTTGCCATGCAGTACATTTTCCAAGAGGTTGAATCCTCTGTGTACTTGAATTTATTCATATTGATTTTCTGACACTCTCTCCCAAACAGTAGGAACCTAAAACGTCTTATTACCTATATCAGAGAAGGGAGATGTAGCTTTTGTTGCTCTTTTTAAAAATACCAATACTAGTTTCAACAGGCTCATGACAATAGAGAATTCGGTATGAAGAATCATTATTTCCTTTCTACAATGGAAGTGGAATACAGGTTAAGAGTGTTGTGTATCCCATAGTAAGGATACTCAAACACCATGAGTTCATTACTACAGTACTTAATTCCATTGAAGTGACACTCAACTACATGAACACACAAAATGAAGACAGAAAACTTTTACACATGACTATTGCACATGTATTCTAAAATATTTCCTACTGTATCTTGCTGATTTTATACACACTAGACTACGTACCAGAGTCAACCTTTTTCTTGGGTCATATTCATTGGGCTACAGATTATATAATTGTACATCTTTAGGACATCTTTCAGACTCCTGGAGCCCCGGTGGTATAGTGGTTAAGTGCTCAGGGCGCTAACGAAAAGGTTGGCAGTTCGAATCCACCAGCCACTCCTTGGAAACCCTATGGGGCAGTTCTACTCTATGAGTCGGAACTGACTCAATGGCAACATGTTATTAGACTCCTAAAATTTCCCTCACTTAACACTAGTTTCTATGTAAGAACAATCTGTAATCCACCCTACAAAATCTTCCTGGATATGAAAACAGCAAGGGCTCCAGAGTGAGATTTTAAAAACCATATCACACCTAACTGGGTAATAGACTGCCGTGAAGAAAAAGGACTTTCTCAGCTGGGGATGGCCTTCTGGCTTCCTGCCTATAAGAAAAGGATTGACAGCTTTTATCACCTTTAGCTCACATAGTGTAATGGTTGAGACTGTTCTATCCCAACACACTTGGTATTTAAAAATCTTTACATTATTTGCCTGAAAACATAGGAACCATTTCACTGAATTCCACAGATTAAATGTTAACTGTGGCAATGGAAAGAGGATTCACTCTGAAGACAGAAACATTATAAGAAGCATAAGTACATGTTTCATGATATCAGATAAGTGGTTTGTAATATAAAATGAGTATTAAATTATAAATACATTTTATTTCGCAAACAAAATTAAAAAAAAAATTTTTTTTTTTTTTTTAAATCTGAGTACTCATACCAACCCTATAGGACAGAGCAGAACTGCCCCGTAGGGTTTCCTAGGCTGTAATCTTTACAAGAGCAGATTGTCAGGTCTTTTCTCCCGTGGAGCTGCTGGTGGGTTGGAACTGGTGACCTTCTGGTTGGCAGCCAAGCACTTAACAAGTGTGCCACCAAGGGTTGGTACGAGTCAGAATTGACTCAGCGGCACACAACAACAACAACCTGAACGCAGAATTTTGAAGGGAGGAAAGGCAAAAATGTAGGGAGGGTTGAAAAAAGAAAGAGGTCTGTCTGACAAGTAGGGCTGGTTTAGGGCAAAGGAACTGGTAATGGGGCACCCTGGTCTTCCACACCTAAAAGCCTATAGGATTCAATCCTGGGTCAGTTCCCAGATCACCTACCCCAATAAGTACAGCTGGTGAAGGAGAAGGTAAGATCAACAGAAATCTGGCACAGACCATGGGAAACTTAATCTCACCACGGACACTCCTCTATAATTAAAGTGGTTTGACCTCCATTATATAAGCTAGTCAGGTCCTAATACTGGAGACTGATCCTGGGGACAGGGTAGGAGGGAGAGGTAACTCCATCATTGCCAGGCTGAAAAACTAACATATTAAGCAGTCAAAAGTCACCAACTTTTGATTGCTTTGAATGATCTTAACTTCTACTAACACTAGCTTAATAACTGTCATGTCAATATATTATCTTTAAAAATGGTTGAAAAGAAGTCACTCTTAGAAAATGTCCTGGGGAAGAGGTGGAAAGGGGAGAGGATACTATCCCAGCTTTCAACATTCCCCCATCATGTCTCCCTACTTGTTTGCCCACCCCCCAAAATCACTGCCTTCGAGTCGATTCTGACCTTATAGGACAGAGCAGAACTACCCCATAGAGTTTCCAAAGATCACCTGGTGGATTCCAACTGCCGACCTTTTGGTTAGCAGCCATAGCACTTAACCATCATGCCACCAGGGTTTCCTTCTTGTTTGCAGACACTGAAAATTCCACAGTCTCCCAAAATGAAGATTAAAAAAAAATAAAAGATTAAAGTGTTATATACTGGTTGATGGATGTACAAGCCATCAATCAACAGTGGCTTGCTACCAGATCCTTTCTGATATGAAGAAAGAAGGCTATCAAGGCAGGGAGTGAGAGACAACAGGGAGGAACCAGGTATTAGGTACTTAGGTGGGAATGCAGAAGGAAGGAACTGAGATTATAGGAAACATGTTTGTCCAAGGCCATACAGTTTACCGCCATTAGGATGGGGATAAATAGAAACTGCCTGGTCTGCAAGGGACAGGCTATCTACGTTTGGCACCTGAGCAACCTGGCAGGGCTTTGAGCTACATGACACATGCTGCCCATGGTGGGCTGGACTCCAGAGAGTTCCAATTGCTTATCAGGACTCACTTCCTTATATGAAAAGTTTGTTTCTGACGATCCATTAATCAAGGTCTTCAACTGTAATTTCTACTAAATTCAAGTTGGATTTTTTTCAAAGAAAGACGCTGCATGTAACAAGTATCTTTTCAATCTGTCCTCTGCCCTCATATTTTAACTGATTTTTTTAAATAGGATTTTTTTTCCCAAAGTTAATTTTTTTCTTTTATTATGCATGACTTTTTTAACCTCCATTTTTTTTTTTTTTTTTTCTTTCTGATTCATGCAGACTCACTCCATTACTGTTTCAACTTCAGGAGACTTAAGAAAAATATTCCCTACCACCAATTAATTCTTCTGATAACATTACCTTAGCACTGGCTCTTTACAAACATTGCATTTAACTTTCCTCCAACTTTTCAACATACTATGTACAAAATAATTACTATCACGGTCATTAACTATCTTATCATAGTAAAAACAGCTTCTGCATATTGGTTACTTAGTAAGGGAGCAGTTTTTTAAGAAGTTCACACTTGGCCTTCCCAATGCATTCCATTATTTGCACAGACTTCTTATGACCCTCTTTTTCTCTTCTTTATCAAACAGAACTGATCTAAACTTTAAATCTCAGGATTCATAAAATCTGTTACTTCCAATGCCTTGTCTGGAATGAGATTCCTTTTTCTCTTTCCCTCCTTACTACTGATTCCTCTTCCCATCTGTGCTATCTTCTTTTTTGTGATCAGGTTCCAAACGTAATGACTTTATAAAACTGTATTTCTGGCCATTACATCAAAGAGTAAGGTCCTCAGAGATGGAGAAGGGAATGCAGTGTCTAGTACACTGGGCGTTCAATAAATATTTATTCTTTATAATGAAAAACCCATTAATTTCATGATTTCTTCTTTCTCCTTCATTCTTATTTTAACATATCTATTATTTTTGTGACTACCAATTATCCACCGAAAGGATGTCTGGAATAGGCATCCCACAAAGCCTCCATTTATTACCATATTATAATGATAAAATGCATATGCTAGCTGTGTATGTGCTGAGTTTAAGCCAGTCTACTCAAAATATGTTTATGAAAATTTATCTTCATAAATGTTAACAGCTAGCATATTGCTAAATTATCATGCAGTGAAACTCTAAGATTTTCCTGAATCATAAATTTCTCCCATCAATTGTTTTCCACCACCTCAATTCACATCCCTTCTTTTCAAAACTCCCTCTCTTAAGCTCTCGAATATTCTAAATCCAAACTATCAAACCCTCCTATTAAACTCTCTCCACCTTGTGAACTAAACATTTAACCCTTATTCTAGTTTCCATTCCATAATGGGAGTTTAATGAGTTTCTGCCTCAATACATGGATAAACTTCATTAGCGGCCATGTGTCTCAGCATATTAAAGGCCCTTTAATGTCTCAAAATTGCCCCATTTCAGTCGCTATTGTATAAATTCAAAGAATTCTTATCTATGGTGCTGAAGAGGTTGAAAGTGGTCGATTGGGCCCCTACTGTTCCACACTGAGGTATTTAATTTTATCCTGCTGGTATGCCTGACCTTGAATTAAGGCTCCTACTTACATAAACTAATGTATTATCACACTAGCATCATTTAAAAAGGCCAGCAACAATAAGCACCCTGTCCAGAAAGAGAAAAGCAACGTTTTATCTCTGAATCTTCCACACTGCCTCTGAGGGACCCATACAAACCCACACTCTTATTTAATGTCTTGTCTTCCTCTAGCACTCCATCTCTCAATGGCCCTTTCTTTGCCCCTCAGCGGGTCACTCCATGTCACAGTGGCTGACAACTACAGGCGCTTAATACCTGTGTGTGGAATGCCTGAACAAATAAATACAAAGTGAGATGATCTATTAAATGGGATGCAGGCCTGAGGGACAGGAGTTGTTGTTGTTGGTTGCCATCAAGTGGATTCCGATTCCCGGGACCCCATGTTGGTAGAGTAGAACTGCTCCATAGAGTTTTCAAGTCTGTGACCTTTCAGAAGCCAATCTCCTGGCCTGTCTTCTGAGATGCCTCTGAGTAGGTTCAAACTACCAACTTTTCAACTAATAGTAGAGCATTTACCGTTTGCACCTTTCAACTTACCAGGAACCCACTGAGGGATAGGAGACTTAGGTCTAATTTTAACTCTCCTAGTGGTTGGTTGCACAGCCTAGATAAGGCATTTTAACTTTTTTTTGGTCCTCAGTTTCCCCTGTACATGATAATGCTTGCCTTTCTTACTCCATGGCAATAGAGTATTAACTTTTGTCATTTTAATGAGTGAATGGGGAATATTACAAGAGAGGCTCTCTTTAATCACAAAGGTTAAAAAATTGGGTTAATATTAATGATTGTAATAAACCCATTGCCATCAAGGCAAATTCCAATTCATTGCAACCCTAAAGGACAGGGTACAACTGCCCCATAGGGTTTCCAAGGCTGTAATCTTTAAGGAAGCAGGCTGCTGCATCTTTCTCCCGCAGAGTGCCTGGTGGGTTCAAACTGCCAACCTTTTGGTTAGCAGCCGAGCCTTTTAACCACTGTGTCACCAGGGCTCCTTAATGACCCTAACAGTAGTACCTATAACAGTAACAGTAACAGACCTTGTACTGGTTCTTAGTCAATAAGGCAAAATGCTTAAGGACCCTCCTAACTCTTATCAATTTAGAAGCCACTTAGTTTTCATCATACCAATTTTTTATTTAAACTATAAGTTTCTCTTTTTTTCTTAATAACGGGTTATTAAGAAAAATATCTATTTGAATTTTTTTTCCCCTGCATTAGTATAAAAGTTAAGAGTGTGGACTTCAGCAATACTGCTTTGGTTCAAATCTTGCCAGAGCCACCTACTAGCTGGGTGATGCTGGGCAAGTTACCTGGCCTTTCTGGGCCTCACTTTCCTCATGTGCAAAATGAGGTAAGAACAGTGCCTCTGCTGTTGGGTTATTAAGAGGATTAAAAGGCTTAATAGCTGTAAAAGACTTAAAACAATGCCTGGAACATAGAAAATGCTTTATAATTGTTTGCTGAATAAGTAAAAGAAATAAATTCTATTTCAAACTTTAAATAACTTTCATTACATATATGAAATAAGCACTATTATCTGCCTCTTAAACACGATACCTGCCTTTTTATTTGTGATATTTTTAGTCATGTTTTCATTTGAAGACAAACTCTTCTCCTAAATCCTGATTAAACTTAGAGATCGGGCCGCTTCTTATTCAATGTTGTTGTTGCTGTTAGTTGCAACTGTTGAGTCGATTCAGGCTCATGGCAACCCCATGGGTGCAGAATAGAACTGATCCATAGGGTTTTCGAGGCTGTGACCTTTTCGGAAGCAGGCTGCTAGGCCTTACTTTCGAAGCATCACTGGGTGGGTTTGAACCACTAAACTTAGTAGCCCAGCACTTCACCATGTGCGACACCCAGGAACTCCTTTACTTCAAAAAGACTCCCTAAGGTAAATGCAAAATATTAGGGTACATCACATACTTGTTTTACCTTTCCACCTGAAAAGCATCCCTTTATATATTTCAATGTGAAATCTAGAATGTTCTTATCACCACCATGTATTAGGCCAAAGCAACCCCAGTCTACGGAGAGAGCCCTCCCAACAGGACATGAGAGAACATGGTTTTTCACATCTCCAGCCATGTGCCCAACAACCAGAGGCTGAATTGCTGACCTTCATCCTGACTTTACCAACATGACTGCTCATAATAGGATAATTGTGGGCATGCTTTGATATGGATTTCTTAATTAGAAAAGTCTGCTCCCTTCATAACACGAAGCACTGTTTAAAGCACAGGCTTGTCTTTCTTCTCAGAAGTGAACAAGGAGAAATGTGCAAAATAAGTCTTTGCTTTCTCTTTTTGCATAAAAACAACAGTTTAACAAATTGATTTTTGCTGAAAATAGGAATAAAATGACTTTTTAAAAACTGGAAGCGAAGGTTTCCCTTCACCAATGTAAAGGTGACTTAGCTGACTCCAAGAAGATGAATAAAACTATGATCATCATGGTTGAAATATTGAGAAAGAAGACAAAATATATTACACAAAGACCAGAAAACATAGTGGGGAGAAAGGCCTGTAATGGCTTGGCTGCTAAAAGACATTTTTATGCTCATGCCAGCACTAAGTGCTCTTGCTGATGAGTAAGCCATATGTCCGTTTTCACACACTTCCTTTCACTAAGATCCTGCTACTTAATAACAGTCCCTTTGTCTGTTTTCTTGCCGCATCTTCTTCTGTCCCCAGCCTGGTTCCCCCAACCCTAACTTCACCTCCTTGGGCAACCCAGATTTGTGCCCTAGTTACCAACTTCAACAACTGCTATCTCGAAAAACAAAAAATAAACAAACAAAAATAACACCTTATTGCCAAACATCCTCCAGGACAAAAAGTTTGAAGGATTCAGCATCCTCAAGAAACAGCCACAGGGGGGAAAATATGCACATCTTTTCCAGCTCAGTAAATTCTATCTATGTAATGACTAAATGAATAACATGTTTAAAATTCCTCGATGCAAGCAAATCCATGTTGCCAGCGCCACAGGCTTCTCTTTACACATAGAAGGTAGGAGACCTATGCATTTCATATCATTTTATTTTGTTTTCGCAACTGTGTCTCCTTTTCACTATATTACCATTTAGAATAGATATTAAAAAAAAAAAAAAAAAACATTGCTGTTGAGTCGATTCCAACTAATAGCTACCCTACAGGATAGAGGAGAACTGCCCCGTAGGGTTTCCAAGGCTGTAAATCTTTACAGAAGCAGACTGCCACATCTTTCTCTGGCAGAGCAGCTGGTGGGCTCGAACTGCAGACCTTTCGGTTAGCAGATGAATGAATATTTTAACCACTGCACCACTGGGGCACCTTTAGAATAGATATAGTATATATACAAAAACTCCTCTGAAAAACAAAACGCCAACATTTCTCCTCTTCCTCTTGGATGGTTTTCTTTTTCTTTTTTTCTGTCCCACAACATTTCCCTAACTGAAAGACAAGGAAATATTTCCACTGAAAAAGTGAGCCCTGTGTTAAAATAGCTTGCCTGAATCCAACCAGAGCCAATTTATCCTTTCTTTCTTTTTTTTTTTTTTTTTTAACTTCATTTCAACATTTGGTTATCAGCTCTCTCCATTTCTCTTGCTTGTATCAGCAGACTCTTCCAACCAGAATTCCCTTCACCATATACCTTTGCCCTCAAGCTTTTACTAGTCCATTTCCTTTATGTTTGCACTTAATTTGATTCCATCCTTCATGCTTTTTTCATTATTCTTAGTTCATCCACACCACATAAATTATCACCTTTGTTTTCAGTTCCCCATGTGCCCCATTCACACCAATTCCAAATAAATACTCCGATTCTCATCCATTTAATCCAAATTAATTCATATTCCCTCTCCCCATCCTTCATCCCCATTGCTGCCTCTCTCCTGTCTGTTTCTCTGTCTCACAGCACCTATTTTTCCTTCCATTCTTGTGCCTGAGCAAGGTTTTATAGGCAAAATGTTTGCGGAGGATGCAAAGCAATGGCTTCCACTGTTCTCTCCAGAAAGCAACACTCTACATCACTGCCAGCCTCAATAAGCCAATGCACGCATGTCCAGTTTCCAGTCAACCTCCACAACTAATGCCCATGAGCATCATATGCCCGTCAATCAAACATTTCTGGGGGCAGGGAGCTTCTTGCTTTTCGGTCATCTTTAACTTTGGTTTACTGGCTTGTTTCTAGTTTACATAAAACTTTTTTTTCTTTCACTCAGCATCACTAATCATTAGCAACAATAGCAACAACTGCAACAACTAAAACCAGCCCTACTACTGTCTTTAATGGGCTCTTACTATCTGCAAGGAAACCCTGGTGGCATAGTGGTTAAGAGCTACGGCTGCTAACCAAAAAGACGGCAGTTCGAATCCACCAGACGTTCCTTGGGACCTCTATGGGGCAGTTCTACTCTGTCCAACAGGGTCGCTATGAGTCGGAATCAACTCGAAGGCAATGGGTTGGGTTGGGTTCGGTTTTACTATCTAGCAAGTACTTTACATGCATTTTCTCATTTAATCTTCAAACAATCTGAGAGGTAGGCACAATTATCTGTTTTACAAATGAGGAAACAGACTCGGGGAAGATAAGTAATTTATCCAGGTTATAAATCCAGTAAATTGTAGAGCCTGAACTCAAACTCAAGTCCATCTAACTCCAAAGCCCTGCTCTTAACCACTCTATAATGCTGCCTTTCTAATCATGCACGGTGCCTTCTAGAGTAAATTCCCCAAGGGGAGGAATCTTTTCACTTCAGTCTGCCATAAGGCAAGTGGTTGCAGGTGCTGGATAATGTAATGAGCTCCGCCTTGGTAATCACTCGGGTAGACAACGGTCAAAAAACAAAGCACCAAATAATGCATCAATCACGACAGTTGCCCTTCTGACATCTCTGTTGGGAAAAAAAGGATAGGGAAAAAAAAAGAAGAAGAAGAAAATGCTCTGGATTCCCTAAAAAAAATCTCTGCATTCCCAGGACTGTCCAGTCTCTATACTGAGCAGCACATAGCCTGTCTTAGTGTTAATAATTCAGAAACGTGTCCGTAATCATGAATCCCACACCCCAAACACAGCTCAACATGCTTGCCTTATTCAACTTTCCCTGGTTTCTTCAGGGGAACAGGAGATCAGCCTCGCACTGAAATCTGGGAGCACTGCAATGTCTTGTCATTACTCATTGACTTTAGAAAGGCAGTATTATTTAAAAAAAAAAAAAAACTTTTTTTTTTTTTTTTCCAGGACATTATCATAGAGGAAAGAGCTGAGAAGAGCAGGAAGCATTAGCCTTGGTGTATGTGGAGTAGACAAGTCAAACCACGTCTGATAGGAAACCATGAGCAGGACTCTGCACCTGAGCAATGGAGTGAAAAGTTGATATTAGGAGAATATCCATGGAGCAACCAAGAGCCACACAGGAAATTAAGTTCAGAATAGAGGAGTGCATGCCAAAGTCCTGTGCTGGCAAGGAAGCAATGTCAGGTCTTTTCCTCCCATGGGAATAACTAAGGTTCAAAATAGTCATTTTTTTTTTTTTGTATATTATTCACTCTTACTTTGGGAATATTCTTCTGTACCACACAAAGGCATTTCATGGACCTCCAGAACATAAGAGCTGAAAGGAGTCTTCAGAGCCAGACTGTTTGACAGATGTGGAAAATGAAGCCCAGCGAGTAAAGGGATGTATTCCAGGTCACAGAGCTAGTTAGTGGTAGAGTAGAACTAAACCAAACCCATTGCCATTGAGTTGATCCCAACTCATGGTGACCCCATGCGTTACAGAGTAGAACTGTCTCATGGGGTTTTCTTGGCTGTAATCTTTATGGAAGCAGATCGCCAGGGCTTTCTTCTATAGCTTTATTGGGTGTTTTTGAACTGCCAACCTTTAGATTAGTAGTTGAGCACTTAATTGTTTGCGCCACCCAGGGACCTAGAACCCAGGTTTTCCTGATTTCCAGCCACACCACAGAACACCACCAAGACATGCAGTGAGTCCAGAAATGAACACTCACCAGACACTTCTCCTTGCTCATATGCAATCACCCTTTTCTCTTTGAGAATGCTCTTAGTGGGCTACTTATATCTTTTGGGCTTTTCCCTATTCAGCTTGCAGTATGCAAGCAGAATACAAAAAATAATAATAATAATAATACAGGTAATGCACTGTTGGGGACTCATGTAACATGACCAATAATGGTAATTGCTACAAGTATGCTAGCACCAAGAGGAGACGCCATTGCTATGCTTCAACCTCAAGTCAGAGAACAAAGACCGGTTTCAAGGAAAATGCCAATCTCCCTCTTTCCTGTGTTAACCCCGCTCTTCCAAATTATCACGTTGCTCAAAAGATCAATACGATTCCTTGGAGTCCCCACAGAAGTCTTGAGTAAAATATACAGTCCCCATGCCTCCCCTACCCACCCTTACCACACACATAGCAATGTAATCACTTTAGCAACTTCTCAGTAACAAGCTCATTAAAAAGCAATTCTGCCATCTCTCCATAAAGCACGCGCCAGAGAACAATGCAGAAGAGGAGATGCCAATTAATTATAGAATGATCACATCTAATGAACTCTGAAACCCTCCTGCTGTTGGTGACTTTGATGAAAAATCAGGGATGCTGGGAAAAGAGTGAACAGGGACGCCCTAGATACCTTGTTTAACCATGAAGTCTTTCAAATGTACACTCTCAGATTCCAGTGTTGATCAAAACTGAAGAACTACATTCTTAAAACAACGACAGTGTCAGGAAAGTGACAAGTCTATGTGTCACGTACGGCAGTGACTCACACTACCAGAGCCCCCCTTCAGATATCCACAGAACGGTATGATTCTAAGCTGTGATTGGCATTGCCTTTGAAGGTATCTTATAGCCAGCAAGTGACAAACCCATGCCCTGAGCACAGGACATCTTGAGATCTTAAGGTAACCTGTGATCATTCTACGTTCCCACCCAGACCCTCCTGACTATCACATTCTAGTCAACATGGACGCCACTTCTCAGAACAAAGAGAAACTAAAGGAGGAAAAAGAAGAAACCACGTGCGGCCAACTTGTACCACTACCTGTGTGAGTCCTCTGGTGGGCCTTTAAGTGGGAGCTTTTTGTATAAACTTTCCGGCACCCGTTAAACTGACAGCGGTGAACCCTCTTCTTGTTTTCGGGGCATGCCTCAGCCCCTACCCCTCCTTGCTCACTGTCGCTCTGTCCACTCTTAACTGTCCCAGCTGCCGCCACGGCTGCTGCTGCTGTTGCCACCCCTCCCACCTTTACTGAGCTGAGTGCAGCCTTCTTGGCCACCAGTTTCAACGTCACTGTGCCATCCACGGCTGAGAGAGTCTGTGAGGTTTTGACCAGATGGCGGCTAAGCTCAGGGGATGATGGGGGCGTTAATGAGGTCACTGCGTTGAGCTGGGCCTGGTTGACGGCTGTGTAGCTGTCTAGAGAAGAGCTGGTTGGCTGAAGGCTGAGGCAGGTCTCAGATAGCAACTTGTCCCGAGAGAGCAAAATGTCCACTGCCGAGCTCTTCTCGCAGATGGTCGCTTCCACAGGCAGCAGCAGGGGGTCTAAGCGCCGGAAGCTTTCCTCAATGCACGGGGGCGGAGAAGGGTGGAGGAAACAGTCCAAGTCCTCACCAAAGGTCTCTGAGATCCTCCTGGGCTCTGTCTGTAGGTAGCGTTCCAATTCAAGGCATGTCTGCAGAGGGGGAGGAGGGAGGGAGAGAAACAGCTATCAGAGGCAAAGCACACCATGAGGCCACATGTCAACAGGAAGAAAAGACCAGTACCTGAAAAGTCTCTTGTTGAGAAGGTCTGACCTTGTTGTTTACTCTCTAAATACTTCTGGAGGGCTGATAAAAGTTACATCATATGACTTCATGGTAAAGTAGAGTCCAATGAAAACAAGGGAAACCCTCAATGAGATGGACTGACACAGAGCCACAACAACAAACTCAAACATGCCAACAATCATGAAGATGGCGCAGGTCTAGGCAACATTTGTTATGGTAAATATAAGGTCGCCGTGAGTCGGAGCCGACTTAATGGCAACTATTTCAACCACTATAACTGAGGGTGACTAGAGGCCCAGAAAAAGTATCTCACATCGTCAAGATCTCAGGGAATATTAAATAATGAAATGATGATCTCCTGCTCTACAATTCAGTGGGTAAGATTCTCCTAGCATCCCTAAGCAAGAAGCAAACAGAAGCAGACAAGGTTTTCATACCAAGACAAGACAACCCATAAGCCAACTTCATCTCTCAAAATAGACCTGAAGAAGTTACAAAAATAAGTCAATTCCCAATTTTCTCTGAAGGACAAACCATGTCCACCCAAACTAAGAGGTGACCTCAGCCACAATGGCCTGTCTGGAATACAGTTTCCTTAACCAGCAGGAATGGATATTGTTCTAAAGAATGCTTCTTTCAAAACGTTTTACGCATAAGGCATAACCTCTGTTGATTGCAGCAAGTTATTAAATATTAAAAATACAATTGCTACGTATTTTGTGGCAAAGGGCATGAATCCCATTACAATGGTTTAGGTCTCTGACTACAAGATAATAAGTTCAAACAAAGACATTTGACCTGGCAAACATGGAAGTCGATATCGCTCAACATAAAGTGTTCACCTTGTAAAGAAATAGAAAATAACTCGGCAGTTTCAACACATCTTTATCCATGGTGTTCAGAAGTCTTTGCAAGATGGAGGGAGTGCTTTTGTGACAAAAGTAGATATTTAAGAATTTTTTTATCCTAAAAGCTCTCCTCATTTAAAAATCCTACTATTCATAATCTTGTATAAAACTATGGTGCTAACTTACACCATCAGCTCAATTTGCTCTATATTCTGGGCTTCAACAAAGAAACACTGATGGCAAATTTAAAATCCGACTAGCTCCTAATTTACTGCCTCCATAAAGCTTCTATGTTTTCAACCAGTGTTCTGATTCTAGACTTTTATTCTGTTAAGAATATGTTTTAATGCTATACCTAGTTGGGTTGTATCTGTCAAGGGTTTTATTTTGGTGACATTTCAAAAGATTGGTTTTTAAGCAGCCTTCTGGTAAACTCTGCATTACTGAATGAGAAAACCAGATTTTAACTATGAATCAGCTTTGGTCCTCACTGTTGATTTCATTCAACACTCTTATCACAAGTGTTCATTCAACTACTGTGTTCCCAGGAAGATGCAAGGCCGCATATGTGTTAGAAGGAGATTTGGTAACAGATCCATGTAAGGTAGTAGGAGAATGAACAATCGTAAGCTAAAAATGATATGGATTTATGAAACAACATGATACAAAATAAACATAAAGTGTGTTGTTAAGTTCTTAGGGAATGAGCAGACAATGAATTTTATCCTCTGTAACACATGGCATTAATCAGTGAAAGCTTATTGGAAAAAAGTAAGTTTTGATTCTGTTTTACTTATTGACTAATAGCTCTGGCTCAGTAGCTTCCTACCACTTTATATTAGAAACCAATGCTACCACCTTCTCAGTTTCCAGAAATTTGCACTATCCTCACCCTTTTTATGAACTCCACACCTCAAAATTGTTCCCTTCCCTTTTCCACCTGACTGCGAGAAATTATCATTTACTTCTCTCCAGTATTGAGACCTTCAGTATTAGCACCAGTCAGTTCACCTCTAAGCTATAAGATTCTACTCCAGCCCACTGAGTCAGGAGGAATCCCTGAGCCTATTACCCTGAGATGTTCTTTAAGCCATAAAGCATAACTAACCCCTCAAGTCACCTTTCAACTAAGTAGCAGGTTAGCCCATAAAGTAATGAATATCACCCTTGAGTATCATGCTCTTTTAAAAAATCATCCATATAAGACCAAATGGTCAACAAATACTCTAAAGCATAGATGAAAAGGTTGGGGGCTGTGAGACTAGGTTAACTGGAATGGAAAAACTAGAGTGGAAATAACCAGACTGTTGATACAATGTGAACAATGTAACCAGTATCACTGAACAATATGTGTAGAAATTGTTGAATGAGAACCTGTTTTTCTGTGTATACCTTGACCAAAAATACAATAAAATATTAAAACAAAACAAACAGATTCTACTCCTGGAAAAAAAATCTCCCCTTTCCTTTTTAAACTGTCACCTACCAAGCACAGTGCCTGGCCCCCTAACAGGTACACAATGTTTGTCAAACAAAAATAAAATCAACTTTATACTATATTACTTCCATCATTCCATTTCCTCTACTCTTCAAAACCATCTGCTGACACCCTAGTCTGGACTGTGCTGAGGCTGGCAACCTTAGAAATGACCATCAATACATGTCTTCAGAAAGACAATTGTAAGGTTTCCCAAGCTTTGCCCAAGAGTAGAGCCAGATCTTTGAGAAGCAGGTATAGTCCAGTAAAAAATCAGCTGAATCACAGGTTATATGATGTCCTTGAGATAGCTCCCTGCTTCACATACAAGGGCTCTTTCTCACACCCAGGCTCCACTGACTATGGATAGAGTTTTGGTGTGTCATGCCTTCTTACATACTTTCCAGCTCAAACATTTGAAAGTCAATGTCATGGATTCAGTTATGTCCCCCCAAAAACGTGTGTATCTATTTAGCAGGGCCATGATTCCCAGTATTGTGTGGTTGTCCTCTATTTTGTGAATGCAATTTTATGTTAAGGAGGATTAGGGTGGGATTGTAACACCTTTACCCAGGTCACATCCCTGATCCAATGTAAAGGGAGTTTCCCTGGGGTGTGGCCTGCACCACCTTTTATCTCTCAAGAGATGAAAAGGAAAGGGAAGTGAGCAGAGAGGGGACCTCATAGCACCAAGAAAGCAGTGCCAGGAGCAGGGTGTGTCCTTTGGACCTAAGGTTCTTGTGCTGAGATGCCCCCGAACCAAGGGAAGACGCATCACAAGGACTTTCCTCCAAAGCAGACTGAGAGAGAAAGCCTTTTCCTGGAGCTGGCGCCCTGAATTCAGACATCTAGCTTACTGGTCTTTAAGAAAATAAATTTCTCTTTGTTGAAGCCATCCACTTGTGATGTTTCTGCTATAGCAGCACTAGATAACTAAGACAGTCACTAAGAAATTGGTGGAATGAGGGATATCATTGCAGATGTCAGATGGACCTAGGCTGAAAGCAGAGAACACCAGAAAGATGTTTACCTGTTTTGGCTATACTGACTATGCAAAGGCATTCAACTGTGTGGATCATAACAAATTATGGATAACATTGTGGAGAATGGGAATTCCACAACACTTAACTGTGCTCATGCAGAACCTGTACAGAGATCAAGAAGCAGTCATTCAAACAGAACAAGGGGATACTGCATGGTTTCAAGTTAGGAAAGGTGTGCGTCAGGATTGTATCCTTTCACCATACTTATTCAATCTGTGTGCTCAAAAATAATCCAAGAAGCTGAACTATGTGAAGAAGAATGTGGCACCAGGATTGGAGGAAGACTCAACAACCTGCAACACACAGATGACACAACATTGCTTGCAGAAATGAAGAGGACTCAAGCACTTGCTGATGACCAAAGACCACAGCCTTCAGTACAGATTGCACCTCAACATAAAGAAAACAAAAATCTCCACAACTGGACCAATAATCACCATCATATAAATGGAGAAACTATCGTAGTTGTCAAGAATTTCATTTTACTTGGATCCGCAATCAATGCTTATTGAAGCAGCAGTCAAGAAATCAAACAACGTATTGCATTGAGCCAATCTGCTGCAAAAGACCTCTTTAAAGTGTTCAAAAGCAAAGATGTCACTTTGAGAACTAAGGTGTTCCTGACTCAAGTCATGGCATTTTCAATTGCCTCATATGTATGCAAAAGCTGGCCAATGAATAAGAAAGAAGGAAAACTGATGCCTTTGAATTATGGTGCTAGCAAAGAATATTGAATATACCATAGACTACCAGAAGAATGACCAAATCTGTCTTAGAAGAACAGCCAGAATGCTTATTGGAAGCAAGGATGGTGAGACTTCCTCTCACAAACTTTGGACACATTATTAGGAGGGACCAGTCCCTGGAGAAAGACATCACAGCTGGTAAAGCAGAGGGTCAGCAAAAAAGAAGAAGACCCTCAACAAGATGGATTGACACAGTGGCTGCCACAATGGGCTCAAGCATAGCCATTGTGAGACTGGCACAAGACTGGGTGTGTTTCTTGCTGTTGTACATAGGATCGCTGTGAGTCAGAACCAACTCAATGGCACCTAGCAACAACAAGAAGAAACTGGTTGATTGTCAAGAGGCTCAAATCTTTTCATATTCAGAGTTCTGAGGAGCTGAAGTGTTCTTCTGGAGGGATTAAAAAAATAACCTACCCCGTATGCCTTGGTTTGAATCCTAGGAGAATATGAGACTTTAATATTGCATTACGTCCAACCCAAAGAGAAAGCTTATCTCCAATGTTTAAAAAAAAAGAAAAAGAGATTACAAGAACTACCTTAAGAAATGCCCACAATGTTTAATTGGAATTTGAGGTATTTGTATTTATTCATGGATTTTAATACACAGAGAGAGAGAGATAAAAATAATTGTTTGTGTAAGTCTGTGAATATATATACATATATTTTCTAGCTCTGTTCACTGAGAGGGCTTACAAGCAAAGACACCACAATAGCAGTGAGCACGCCTAGCACACAGATCTTGGTTTCTAAATACCATTATCCAATAAAGGGACCAAGGCTCATAAAAAAAAATAGTTGATTCAAGGGCTGCAGCAAAGAAAATAAAAGACGAGCTTGAAATATCTTGTGGTGCTAAAAGATAAGAAAGTACTCATAAAGTGATGGGGTTATGTTGAAAAGTCTCACTTGACAGAGCTTTCAATGGCCACATCTGAGCAATCTGAGCCACAAAAAATGAATTCTAACCCACAGAATAAAAGAAATATCTATGGATACATATTGACATAATTAAATAACTGAATAAATAAAGAAATGGAGAAGGGTCAGCTTCCTTACAGTAAAATTACAATTAATAAATATAGAAGAAATGATAGAAATAGAAAATCACCAATAGGCAAAGAACAAAGTAATAGTAAGTGCAGGCAAGAGTCACCAATAGATGCTAAAATTAGTAGATAAAGTATGATGAGGCATAAGATATTTGCATAGTCTCAAAGTATCTCCCCTACAAGATATTTATTATCTACAAAGACAACAATAATAACCTTTCAGCGAAGAAACCTGGCAGATACCACCTTAACCATGCAATCAAAGTTAACATCACCAGTAATAAGACATAATGATATCATGTACCTCCTGATGTGATATGCTGAAAATTATTCCATGGAATTTCTGCTAGAAATGTATAACCTCAATCTAATCCTGAGAAAATATCAGCGATATCCAGATTGAGGGCCAATCTACAAAATAACTGGCTAGTATTCTTTAAAAGTGTCTAGGTTATGTAAAATAAAGATTGAGAAGCTGTCATAGATTGCAGAAGACAAAGGACATCAGAAAACTAAATGCAATAGATCCTGCCCTGGATCTTGGACCAGACAAAGAACATTGGTAGGAAAAATTATAAAATTCAATGGTATGATATCAATGATGATTCCCTGGTCCTGGCAATTGTACTTATGTTTATGTAACATTAGGGAAAACTGTGCAATGCTTATTTGGAAACTGTATACTATTTTTGCAACTTTTCTGTAAGTCTAAAATTATTTCAAAAATAAAGAAGAAAGAACACCATCCATCAGTAAACTAGGGGTGTCTCTAGATTGTGAATTTGATATAGAATTCAAATGTTTGTCTGTTCCACCAGAACCAGAGATTTACTTTGCTCCAGTGACACTCTAGCCAGTAAACTCCAAATCTGAGTCAGATGTCAACTTAATTATAGAAATTATGGCTGTCTGGTACTTCACCTTAGAGATCTAAGGCTTCCCTTGACCCACTTAACAATACAACTTAAAGCTTCAGCCATTGGATCAAACCCACTCTTTCAAAAATCCATTACAGACAGCAATAGAAAGGAAATGTTCCCAGGTGCAAAGTGATTTTCTTCTATATTTATGAGTCACAAATGAGCTTTGTGAAGACTTTCTGATAGTTCAACTTTGAAATGCCTGGTTTTTTCTTCTCCTAGTTTCCTAAGAAATATCACCTGAACTTAGTTTTGAACTGATCACCCTGAAATCTTTTTTTTTTAATACTCTCTCCATCCTTTCCATGGTCTTATTACTTGTTGAAATGCACTTATTAAAAGTGATAACCTAAGACCTGGTTAAAAAAGAAAAAAACTCAAAACTCTTACTGCCATGGCTACTATTTCTGTGATAATTCAAGCCTTGCAGCACAAATTAAGTTTACCAAAATCTCCCTCTTGCTGGCAAGAGGTCATTATTTTCACAGGATAAAGAAAAAAGTAAGAAATTTGGTCATAGATGGGCATGATGGTGCCAAGGTTACCAAATGGCTTTCATTCAACATGTCATCTCATTATAAATTACACAAAATTTACTGTTTGGATTACAAACATTTAGAGTCACTTTGGCCATTTCCCCTACAAATTTGACAGTTCACTAAAGGGCTTCCTTTACATATGTTTCCTTTCTTCATTTTGCCTCATGCCCATACACTTGAAGCAATCTTTCACCCTCCCTCTCACTAGTCATTCTTTCATTCAAAGGTCAACATAAAATCTATATCTTTTAGGAAAATCTATACCCTTCAGGAAGCCTGGGAAACCCTGGTGGCACAGTGGTTAAGTGCTACGGCTGCTAACCAAAGGGTTGGCAGTTCAAACCCTCCAGGTGCTCCTTGGAAACTCTATGGGGCAGTTCTACTCTGTCCTATAGGGTCGCTATGAGTCGGAATCGACCCGACGGCACTGGGTTTGGTTTTTGTTTTTTTTTTCAGGAAGCCTGGTCTAGAAAAAGTGAAGTAAAGTAAATATGCTGACTGCCAAGTGCTGACAGATACCCCTCCTCAAGCCTAGACAATTAAACAGTATCTGCAAAATTCTTCCAAGAGTCAATAGACTGGAGGTTGTCTGGCTTATTCAGATTTTGATCTTAAAACCAATGCTCATATTTCTTGTACCATCTGGGTTCTCAAATAGTAAAATTAATCATTTGGAGCTAAACCTCAATCTCTATCATCTAGAGGGCAAAAGATGTCTAGGTGTCTGAAGTGGTGTAGAGTTGTAAGATTTAGGACTTTCTGAGAAAAAAAAATGAGCTACAGTCAGTTTACAACCCTCACCCATCGCCACACTATACTTGTGGCACACTCTAGGACAGGCTCCTTTACAAGCCAAGTGTTTAGGATGTAAAAAGTTCGAGCTTTTATTTCTGTGTCTTGTGGACATAAGACAAAGCCATGGATCCAATATTTTTGCCACCACTCAGTAACCATGCCATTATGAGTAATTAATTGGAGTCTTTGGACTCATGTTTATCAAACCAGGTTAGTCTAAAATAATCAAAAGAATTGCATTTTGCAACTGAACTTCTGGAATAATATACAGCCAAAGAAATAAAAGGTCACCCACTACTACCTACGTTTATATTCAGTTATCAGTCATTTTTGGGTCCTTTAGCCCAATAGTTCCATCTGTTTCACCTAAGACAGCCAAGAGTTAAAAGTACAAAGAAAGTGATTCAACAAATTGGGGAAAGAAGGTAGATGAAAAAATATGGGGAAATACAGCTGTTTACATCATATAGGGAATCGACTCGACGGCACTAGGTTTTTTGGGTACATCATTGTTGTTGTTGTTAGTTTCCATCGAATTGATTCCGACTCATGACAACCCTATGTCTGCAGAGCAGAACTGTTCCATAGAGTTTTCAAGGCTGTGACCTTTAGGAAGTAGGTCACCCAGTCTTTCTTCCAAGGCACCCCTAGATGGGTTCAAACCAGTGACCTTTTGGCTAGTAGTCCAGCACTTAACGTTTGTGTCACCTAGGCATGGAAACATGCAAAGTCATACTGCTTCTGGGATCAGCTCTTGACCTGATGATGATGATGGCTCTGGTAAGGAAAGAGTGAACTTTGGTTCCCAGAAAAAATACTCACAGGTAATTGCACACACAGGTGAACTGCACTGAGCTGCCCATGGGAGTCCCTTCCTGACATTTGTTATGTGTGGTTTTGTCACATGCTATTAACCATGGTGCCACAGTCCCCAAAGGGTCTGAAGTACGGAAACAGGGAAACGAATCCCTTACCTTTCTCCTGGGAGTGCCCCAAAGCTTAATTACTTTTTTGTGCTTTGAAATCTTCACACATATCCCAGAATGGAAAGTTCAAAGTGACCCAAAACAAGCTCCTGAAAGTAGGGTAATTTGGAGCTTCCCTTTTTTAAGAGGGCTTCTAAAATACTCATTCTTTTCCAACTCATTATTAGATATACTTACACTTGACACTTTTTAGCAAAAGCATTATTCCTCAGGCTCCTGAAACCAACTCGAAACACTTTGCAAAGATTGATATGTATGAGGACTTTGTGGTTTTTCCCCCTTACAGGATGCTAAAATGTAAGGGCTCTGACATGTTTCTAGTCTTTCAAAATTGGGTCAGAGTGGAAAGACGGGAAAGGAAGTAGAAAGCATGGCCCGAGTGTTCTGGTACCATTTTTCTCAGGGGGTAGAGGAGGTGAAAGAGGCACTATGATTAATAAACTCAGTAAACTCATGGAGAACCTCAGACGCCAAGCACTTAAACTTTCTTGTCCACCTTCCTGGGTTTTTTTTAAATAGGTTTGAGGAAGAGAATTGTAACACTAAACCTATCTCATGGCAGAGAGGACTTTATGAGTCTGTATCAAGAATCAGCCCTATAACACCTACAAAGGGATTCTTAAAATTTTAAGGAAATGCTCACTTTTTCTTGACTTGCATTACCAGAAAACGTTAGGGTGCAAAGTCAGGAGAGAATAAATTTCACCTACAAAATGTGGGGAAACAAGTATACAGTATAATTGAAAATCTCTTACTGCATTTTTTAGCTATTAAAAAAAAAAATGCCCACATCAATAGCATACCCCAGAGGTACAATATTACTGCACATCACTGTCAGAAGTGCTGAACTCCACAAAATAACCACGTACTGTAACCAATGTAGGATCGCATTCCTTTAGACTGTTTCTCACATCAACTGGTTGCTGGAGCTGAAACCAAATTAAATATTTCCCTCTAGTAATTTGTAAATTCTGAGAGACAACGCTGTGAAAATGAATTTAATTCTAAAGTTGGGAAGTTTCTATTAAAATCTCTCCAGCATTTCTTCTCTCTAAACTATCTTCCACATACAAAGAAAATATTTGTTTGTATATTTTTCCTTTGAGAGCTGGGGGAGGAAGGAGCTGAGATTAAAGGCCTGGGGAAGAGGGTGATGTCTTTGAAATTACTTTCTCCCAGCACATGTTGCAAAGCAGCCTCAAAAAACACTCTTTCATCTTCCAAAGATTCCTTAGTTGTTAACTCATAAAAGAAATCCTGAAAGCAATTTAAATCTGAATTAAATGTCAAAGCAAGTTTAAAGTCATGAAAAACCTGGGTACCGCTGGGTATCGGGGTGCAGGTCTTAAGCTCTTCTGAAGGAAGTCATCTGGGTCCCCCACACTTCCGACCACTTGGAAATACATTTTCCTCACACATACTGTCTATGATCCTCAAAATTAACAGTGTTCACTAAGGACAAGATGGCCTATGCACCCGAGAGGCTTTCCTAAGTTGGTTCCCCAAGTGTTACTTTCTAGGACAAACTAATCTGAAGTCTATAGATCTAGCCTCTACCCATATTTCCTGCAGCTGCCTCTATAAGCCCTTAAGAAGAGTCACTTGTTACCATCCACTGAACTATAAATTTCAAATGCTGGGTGGTCAGGAGACACCACTGCTCATGCATAGTTGCAGCATATTAAGAGGCATGGATCCACTATCACCTTGACTCCCAACTAAACCTCTATTTAGTTTGACACACACTGGAGGAAATCTCATTTGTTAATAGGTAGTTTGAAAATAAGTTTTATTAGATGTCCTTGCTTCAGTCATTACACTTTCACGGACAAAACACAATGTATGCCTTAATGGTGTCATTAGTTGCCATTGACTGATCCAACTTATGGCAACCCCATGTACCTGGAACAAAATGCTGCCTGGTCCTGCACCATCCCCATGACGGATTGTGGATGGGACCATTGTGATCCAGAGGGTTTCCATTGGCTGATTTTTGGAAGTACCTCTGTAGGCCCTTCTTCCTAGTCTGTCTTAGCCTGAAAGCTCCACTGAAGCCTGTTCAGCATAATAGCAACACATAAGCCTCCACTGACGGTTGAGTGGTGGCTGCAAATGAGGTGCATTGGCCAGGAATCGAACCCGAGTCTCCTGCATGGAGGGCGAGAATTCTACTACTAAACCACCACTGCCTTCATGCCTCACTAGTCAATTAAAAAAAAAAAAATCTTACACATATTACCTGTAGGAGCAAAGGCCGAGATATGGACTGAAAGTGAGGCTTAAGAAGGAAAAAATTAAGAGACACTCTTAAAGGAAAAACCCATCATGGCCCTTGACAGGGCCAACTGGGCCCTACTCAGGAAGGAGGGTGTTCTCTCCCAGCCTTTCATGAACCCAAGGACTTCAGAGGAGGCCTCACTTCTATGGAGTGACTGTTTCCCAAGAACAACAATGGCTCTGATGCTTCTTCAGCTTCACCATTAATTTTCCATAAAGAGCAGTTTTCTCCACGAGCGCGTGTGTCAGGCAGGGCTTGATGCTTCAGAAACCTGTAATTATTCTTGGCTCCCCACCCCCCACAGCCTCTGCACCTGTGTCAGTTCAAGGCACCAGCTGGCCATGTCTTGCCTCCTGCCTCATAAAGGGAGGTGAGGGGGAGGAAGCTTTCATTGAAAACCCAAACTCACATTACTCGCCTCTTCTTCCAGAATGGAAAAACAAAACAAAAAATTTAAACTCACGGATTTCATCCCTTCCCCCAGTGGGTCTTGCCAAAAGAAATAAATAAACATTAATGGGCTAGAGAGCCTTCATTCAAACCCAAATTACTGAAAAACACAGAAACAGGGAAAGGTCTGACAAGGGGTTATTAATTCTGTTTTACAGCCTGCTCTTTTTTTTTCTTACTCCTACCCCGCCCCTCCTGTTAACTTTGCGCGCACACACACACACACACACACACACACATATACACACACAACCCTCCCCAAGCTCCCCAGGCCCCTTTGCACTTAGTGGCCAAGATGGGAACATGCTGAACCCATGACATCATCTCCCCTTCCTCTCACAAGTCACTTGCACAGGCTGGCTCAGGCTACAGGGATTTTTTTCTCTCTTTTTTTAAGCAAGCTCATTTCTTTGACTTCCTCCTAAAACATTGTCTTGTCCTACTTAGCTGGATTAACTAAATATACCCTTCCCCTACACACCCATAAAAATGCATACACTTTAAAAAAATTTTTTTCCTCCAAAACACAGTTTTGCACGCGTACACATGTATACACACTCCACTCACATACCACATGCCTCTTAAATTTCCCAGGAACAACAGGTTTAGTCCCTCTAGAGCCCTCAATGGCAGATGTAAAGTAGTAGCTGGTGATCACAGAGGGTAACTTTCAAAGCTGAGAACTTTCAGGCACTTTCATGGTGGAATGTTAAAGAAAATGTGGGGACACTAAGAGGAATGTTTGTTTTCCTCAGACCATGTAAGATGGCAGCCAAAAACATACGGGAATGAAACCCTAGGCTGCTTTTCCTGACACCGGCTGGTTGTATTTTTACTTGATTTGAGGTACTTTGAATCAATTTCCCAAACTATTTTAGGTGACTGCATGGGTGTGCCATTATGCAGCTCACCCAGTGAAGGAGACGGAATGACCCTGTGCATGCTGACAGGTAGAACAATAAAAGGTTAAGAGTATTAACCCTAGGGCCAGACTTCCTGGGTTCAGAATCAGGTTGTACCATGGGCATTTGGGCAAGTTACTCAATACTCCTGTGTCTCAGTTCCTTCATCTGTAAAATGGGACAATAGTTGTACCTACCACCTAGAAGTGTTGTAAAGCTTCAATCACTTGATATATGTTAAGTGCTTAGAACAGGGTCTGACACACATGCTATGTAAGTGGTAGCTATTACATAACCAGTGTTATTTTCATTACAGTTCCAAACAGACAATAAACAAATCTGTTAAGGGCGTGGAAACGGAAAATTCAAAGTACTAAATAAATATCAATGTAAAGTAAATCTGTTGGATATAAAAGTTTAGTAAGCAGATGCCCAGAGCCAGGAAGATCAGCCCTGACTAACTAACTGAGTGACTTTTACCTCTTTGGCTCAGTCTCCGTACCTGTGAAGTGAGGTGAAGGGGTTAGCCTTCTAAGAGGTCTGCTAATCTGAAATTGTATGATGCCATGAAATAATAAGAGAAGAGTAAAGACAGAAAAGCGTATGATGAAAGCCAAAAACTATTCCTTCTTCCCCAAAAGAACAGTCAGAAATAATGTATATACATTCGTTACCAACATTTCTTACAGGAAAAATCACTTTTTTAAGATTTAAATACAGATATTTATTCTCTTGTCTCTTCAACATTTTTGAGTGGGGAAAAAAAAATGCTACTGTCTGGGACAGATTAAGTATTCCACATCGACAGGCAAATTCAGGTTCATAAAGGCCACAGGGCAGCCCCAAGAGTGTGCGCCTGCGTTGGAAGTAAAAGCCATGTCCTGGCCCCAGAGAGTGTCTTTCTTCCTCCTGTTACTTCCTCTTCTCTCTTTTGGCCTTCAGAAACCACCATGAAGAGAAGCAACAATACCATTGTCTCCTCTGCCTTTCTCCTCTGCCCTTTTCTCCCTACTAAACTACTGAAGTTGAGCAGGGAATTCACTTTCTTTTTTGAAAAATGAGTGAACTGCACTCTCAAAGACCCCTTTCAGCTCCAACATCCTGCTAATAATCTTTCAATGGCTTGTCATCATTCTTACTCCTTACCGTGGCAAACCAGGCCCTACTACCTACATTGCCTTGGTGTCCTCAACCCCCACCTTTGCCCCTTCAGTCACTCCACTCCTCATAAGAACCTTCTTGCTGACTCCAAACACACTAAGCCCAAACCTCTCTCGAGCTGTAGTACCTGCCGTCCTTATATCCAAGGACGCAGGCCCCCTAGGTCGTTGCATACCTGCTTCCCTATAATCTATTATGTCTCAGCTCAATTGTCACCTATTCAGACTCTTTCTTGACTTGCCTATACAAACTAGCTCAAAGACACCATTCATTCTCTATTACACTAAAAAAAAAAAAAAATTTTTTTTTTTTTTTGCTTTTTTAACTACTTACCAAGTCCTGGAAAGATCTAAATCATTTATTTGTCTGTATGTTTATTGTCTTTCTTTTCCTACTGGAACACGAGTTCCAGGAGAGCAGGGATTTAGTCTTACGCACCAATGAATCAGCAGCATCTAGCACAGTTCCTGGAAAAGGCATCTAAGACGTACTAGTTGAATGAAGGAGGAGCCCTGGTGGAGCAGTGATTAAGTGCTCAGCTGCTAACTGAAAGGTTGGTGGTTTGAACCCACCACTGCTCCACAGGTGAAAGATGTGGCCGTCTGCTTCCATAAAGATTTAAAGCCTTGGAAATCCTATGACGCAGTTCTACTCTGCCTTATACAAGGTTGCTATGAGTTGGAACTAACTCAACGCCAATGGGTTTTTGGTTTGGTTTAGTTGAATGAATTAAACAAATCACTGAAGCCATTAAACAATCCTGCAATTTTAGGGAAGACTTGGGCTGGACTCTACAGCTAGGAACTCTATTCCTAAAGTGACCATCCTATTAGGTCAAAAGGCTCCATCCTCTTTTCTCTCCATTCAAGTTGTAGCACTGAGAAGACCCTCACTGATTCACACTCATCAGGCAGGAGTAAGTGGAACCTCTTCTCAAGACAAAGAGTCTTGGGTGCTCACAACTGCCCATTTCCAACGGAAGCAAAGAGGGCATTTCTTCTCAGCAGTCTGTATTGCATCATGTGCTCGTAGTGTCACTCAGATGAACAAAATCCACACCTTTCATAGTCTCCACGCAAGGTGCTTATTAACTGGTATCCAGAGGGAATAGATTAAAGAGGTTCAACCCACTTTATACCATTTATTCACATTTCTATCACCTAAAACGACATTCTTAAGAAAGGCAACTCTGGCCATTAGTCTCCAAAGTACTTGAGGGTCACAGCAATTTGGTCCCCAACATTAGCATCCCCTCATACTCTTAATTCTAGCAGTTGCCAAGGATTTTTGCTTTCAGAATCATCCTCAACAGTCCCACGCTCCACTTACACAGGTGAGGTCCCCCGAAATTCCTGTTTGGGCCCATTCTGCTTACTGTTCCATAAATTCCTAAACGCAGAAGCAGTTCGTTCCTCTCCATTTCCTTTAAGAATTTTACATAAAAAGATATCTCTACTGAGAGGTGCTATTTATTTCAGGATCATTATTTCACAGATACAGAGCCCTCAAATACTAAACCTGGAAGCGAGCCAAAATCCAATTACGAGAGTATGGCATTTGAGCTAGGCAAGAGCTAAGGGTGAAAATATTGAATATAATCTGTACAGGGTTCTTATGAGTGTGTATGGTGTACCCACTGACAATGCAATGTAGACTCTATTTATATTGCAGATGCCTTTCACTAAACCTGTCATCGTTCCCAGAGTCACAAAGCCATTCCCTTTCTTGCTTGTTATATTGGGCAATAAGAATCTCACACATGTTGGCTGGGAAAAGACCAGGGAGCGAGAAAGAGGAGGTTCAGCATCGTGTAAAGAAGAGTAATATTATGCTTGCCCCAGTGCTGAACTACATTAGGATGCTGCGGGTTTCAAATTAACAATTCAACGCAACTTGACAAGGCAGAATCAAGTGCTGAGGCCCCGAAGTTTGGATTCCAGTAGCTCTGGCACCTCACTTAACCTTAGGCAGCTCGGCTGATATGGGATGACATGCACTTTCAGGCACACCAGACTCTCACTGAAGAAGAGACACTAATTTGAATCATCACTGCCATCCCTTCTCCCCTTTGTTCCTGTCTCAATCAATTTCCATATAGTTTCAAAGGAATCATCAACCCATGCAAAGGGGACATCCCAGTGGAACAGGAACTACATTAGGAGCATAAGGGGGAAAAATCTAATTTCCAATCCAGTTGCTTTGTTGTTTCAACCTCCAAGGAAGGTTGCTACATATATGCACAACATAAATTAAGTTTTAAAGCACCACTCTGATTTAACATTAATAAAAACTCGCCTCGGGAAAAGGTAGTTCTTGGTACAAATCTCACACAACGAAGGTCAACTTCACTAGAGCTTGTGGGTGGTCTAGGTCTTTGAGGTCTCAATCATCTCAGCCAACAAAATATTTTAGAACAGCATAGATTCACTGAAACCACTGCATCTTTTACTTACGGCTAAGGTGAATGAATTCTCAGTCTAAGGCAGTATTCATATTAAGATTTCTTAAATTACCATGTTGACAGGCCTCACATAGATATATTTTAATGTCCAAATTAAGCATTCTTTTTTGGCATAACAGGATATGCCAATATGATTTTCTAGCACCCTACTTACCAGAATAAAACTCACGGCAAGACACCAGTGTGGCTACATCATTAATTAACCTGAACCACATACCGGAACATTGCTGCTAATAAAACTCCCCAATAAAGAAAACATGTTTTCTCTACTGAGAATCCTGGAATGTGGGCCCCAGCAGAGCCACTGCCTTAATTAAGGAGACGTTTCGATGTCTATGTCTGAGAGTGCCATGAAACTTGGTCATGTTTGGCTTCATATTCGATACCTTGGGTTCTTCTTAGCACATTTTTGGAAAAAGAAAATGACATCCACACCATTAGGATTTGCGAACGACAACGTGAATGAAAGGCTCACTTATGCTAAGGTGCTTTATCTGCACTCTGCTGAAATGTACACACTGAGATCTCAACCCACGATTCACTGAATGAGAGATTTGTAGAAACCTTCCATTTTCTCTGGAAAATAGGCCGACAGAATCAGGAACAAAATCATAACTATAGCATCCAGGTAAAACTGGGACTTTTCCAATCCATAAGATAAAATGACATATACCTCTTTTTACACAGAATTCTAAGGTGAAAAGCATCTGTAAATGGTTGGCAATTTTGTGGTGTAACCTTGGAGTCTCCCTGTGAGACCGCGTAGGTAGCAAGAATTAAAATCCCCATCCTATTTATGGGGAACCAGACTTGATAAAGAAAATTAGGTTTTCTACAGTCTTAACAGCCATGCTACCACTAAGACCAAGAACAGAACCAGTAGTTACTTGACTACTAACAATCAGGCTTTCCCGGATCCAACCCTCAGTGTTCTGCCAGGGATCTCAAAACATTCTCAAAGTTCAACAAATCATCAATCCTTAGTAACCTTGGAGGAATAAGGATTTCTGACGAAGGTTGGGGATCTTTCCAAAAAATATCCAAGGTGGAATAACCACACCAGATGCCAAACTTCACGTCACAAGCTTTTAAGCTACATTTACTTGGTAATTTCTGTGCCATCACCATTTCTCCTGGAATGACTGAAAGGCGTGGTCTCAGTTTTGACAACACCCTTTATTAGTAGATTTCTAAGTTTTCTCTGACTATTTCCTATCTGGGTTAGATTGTTAAAAGTAAATGGGATCTCAGCCATTACAACCTATCAAAATCAAGCGTAACTGTTGAGATGGAGGGCTATAGAACATTTTTTAAGATCTGAGCTGAGAAAACTTATAAACCCAGCTTCCTGAAGAACTTATTTGTTTATCTGATTAATGCCAAATACATGGAAACTAGAATTGATATGCTTTTTTAACGGGGAAATTTGAATCTGCTATCCAATATTTAAAAAAAACATTTCTCAGTTTTAAGAAACAAAAAAATGCAAATTCAACTAAACCAGGTTCAATTTTATTTTTTCCAGTACCCTTCAGAATAATAGTTCTTGGCTCATTTCCAAAACCACTATTATCTACCACCCACCCTTTTTATTCAAGATGCAAATAGAAAACTCAGCTAGAAAAAAGACATGCAAGAAACAGAAGCAGCAAGAAGAGAAGGAAAAAGAAAAGCAATGGAAAACAGACCAAGAGCAAGCATCTCATGCCTATGTAAAACTCCTCGATGCCAAGAGCTGTTTCTTATCAGGTAACACACCTCCAACTAAAAAATCCATCAATCTTTGGGCAGATCAACTCAAGGGTAAAATTTATACTTGGCCCAGCTACTTACATAGAATCTAAACATTAATTTTAAAATGCTTTTGTCTATAACAGTCTGGCTGTTTAGTCTGTAACAAGACTAAAAAGGGAGATGGTCAATGGGTTAAGATTATTGCAATTTAGAAATGTACGGTGGTGGAAGACCATCTTTGTTAAAAATCAAGTGAGAAAGCATCAGTGATGCCTAATTAGTGTTTGATGTAAAAAAAAAAAATTTTTATAAAAATCCTTAAACGTTGGGTCATTTTATACGTATGTAAAATCAAAGACAATATGGTGTCATGGAGATAACACAGAGCAAAATCAAAAGGACTTTCACAAGCTCCTCCTCTATAATTAGCTATGTGGCCTTCTTCAAGTCACCTCCTCTTTGGTCTTTGTTTTCTTTACCATGAAACCAAAGGTGTTAGTAAAATGGACTAGATACATACAACCCCTTCCAATTCTATGAAAACACTGAGACTGTGAATGTAACAAATTTCTCATGACCAAATTTTGCATGCCTAAGGAGGTATCATATAATATCCAGTCTCCAGGCATCTCAATTTCAGACTCCGGACTGCAGTTTTTGCCCAGTCTCCTAGACTAGCTCCCACGATAGGAGGCTACGTGGTTGTCAGTGGGGACGTGGGATAGGCTGGTTGTATTTCTGAGGGTGCTTTCCTCCAGAAATTCTGTTAAATCATCTAGGTTAGGATTCACAAGCTCAAATAACTACAGGGATCAGTAAAATAATATACTTTAAGTATAGTAGAGAGTAGTGAGGGTAGTGGTAAACTGGATAGCAAATCCCATCTAAAAGAAGTTGCTACGTAGCTTCATGTCATGGGTAAATCATGTAGGGAATGGAGGTCTATTGTTGTCAAATCTTTAAGAGAAGCCAAAAATCAAGAGGGTTTATGTGAAATCTCCTGAAGTTTTAAAATGGTGGTAATTAATATAAAAAAAAATTAGAGACAGTGTATAAGCAAGCAAAGGGCCCACAGATGCCCCTGTGAGACTTCTATTCCAAATGAAAAGAGAGGAAAAGGGAAAAACAGGCAGATTTGGGCAGTTCCTTCCTCCCTAGGGACCCAAACTATGATGTGAGGATGTTTGCAGAACTTTCTCTTTTAGGGTAGGTACAGCTGGGAATCCGTAGCCCCACTACCCACAGAATTTTCCTATGAAGTCCCTTATTTGAGGAAAGACTCACCTGGAGGAAACTCATGAACAAGCAGCACTTTCGTTAGCCTTCTGCTCAGCTACTCTTGCCCAAGGCCATTCAGCTGGAATCATTGCTCTTAAGAAGAATCTCAATACAATAATGGCAGAGATGCAGAGATGGCACCAAGAAATGTCAAGCAGGAAGAGACAAGAGCTATAACCAATCTACAAGAGCCTTGTGGTCTGGAAACAGGTTTTATATTTCTCTTGTGCTAAGCACAGTGTAGTATTCAAAATATACTGCTTACATGTTTTTAAAAATCTTGACTCAGGGCCACTATTCTCTTTCTTTGCGTGCTCTTCTCTGGGATGACTGGGTCAGGTTCAGTTTCGTAGATTTGTCCAATAGCAACCAGGCAGAAGGAACTCTCTGCTAGGATAAGCAGGTGAGACCCTTTCAAACACTGTTAGCCTTTCAGGGGCAGGGACTGTCTCTGGTACTTCTTTTGAATTAATTCAACAATTACTTATTGCCTGTCCACTTTATATGACATTGTGCTAGAGGCACCAGGGGATCTAGAGTTCAACGTCTGCCTATAAGGTGCTCATTGTTGGTAGGCACAGAGGGACAGAAATATCTACAACTAAAGACAACATGGCATATGAGTGAATAATAAAGATGAATAAAGTGCTATGGCCTCAGGGCCCATGTAGATTAGTCATAGCTCTCATCTCCTTCTGCTTGATAGTTCATGGTGCCATCTCTGCAGATCTCCTGTTATCGTGTCAAGATTCTTCTTAAGAGGGGTGATTCCAGCTATGTGGTGGTGAGCAAGAGTGAGTGACATGGAGACGATACTGATTCACTCTTCTGGAGAGGTTAACGAAGGCCACGTGAGGAAATCCCATTTGAGTGAGACTTTAAAAAAATGAGTGAACATTAGCCAAGTAGAGAAAGGGAATAGTGACATTCCAGAAAGAACACACAATGTGAGCAACAGTGCAGAGGCATGAAAGCTCACTGTGTGTTCGGAGTATGAGAAGTCTAGGGATTCTTATTCACCAGGTACACACTATGGACCAGCAAAAAAGTCATCCCCAGGACTGCGAAAATAACAAATATTTTTGGCTGACAATTCCATTGCAGTTTTGCTCTAAGTTCAGCTTCACCAATGTATGTACTAAATGGCACTGGCAGCTTCTCCAGACCCTCAGTCAATTCCGGAAAGATTAAGAGCTCAAAAGATACTAGTGAAGCCCAGTGGTCATATTAATAATGTTGCTGAGGAAAAATCATCTGAGGGGCTTTGCATTTTAGATTTAATCTCCTCATTTAAAACACATATAGAACAAACCTTAAGATGAACCTTAAGATGAGAGAAAAGAAGACAGAGACAAATATTACAGAAAATCTCAGCACAAAAATTTTAAAAGTTACTGAATCAAATTCAGAATTCAGTCCTGAGTTAGCTGCCTGGTAGCTGAGGCAAAAAGATCAACAAGGAGTTAAGAAATTCTCATCGTCAAATAAAAGAAACCTCAGTTCCTCAGAGATCAATTGATCTGTGCACATCAGATTTAAAGCAAAGGAGAAGGGGGAGGACAAGAACACACGAAAGAGAAGATAAAAGAACAAAAGGAGGAAACGTGATGATGAAAAATGCTCCTCCCCCACGTCCCTACCTCCTATTCCCAGCTTAAAAAAGAAAAAAAAAAGCTAAAGTTCCTCATGAAAAAACCATCAAACATTTAGCTGGTGAGGGGACTGAAGGTTCAGGGCTCAGGTATGTTTTTCTCCTTTGTAACCTCTCTCTGTTGATGTTTTTCTGGCTTTCGAAGCAAAGAGGAAACCTCACCCATTCCAGTAGACACGCATTTATGACCACATTCTCTTGGCCAATAATCCTCAGCGGCTCCTTGAGGCACTTCTCAAGGGCAGAGTGTCAAGCAATTGGATCTGGTTATGAAGCTGCCGCTGCTGCTCAGGTTGAACACTGGAGAGTTCAGGGAGGGCTCCAGGGCACAGCTAACTCATTAAGGACAAAATGTGCAGCCACATTTGACCTTTGGAAATCCACCCCTGCTCTGAAGCTTCCAGATTCAAAACAAAAGCTCCAGGGCTGGAAAGAGAGTTGGAGGAAGCACACTGTGCGCGTAGACCCATCCCCCATATACTCCCCCGTGACAGAGAGTCTCGAGAAATCAATAGAGCAGCATTATTAACTCTGCAATATCATAAGAGAGGGCTTCACTCTCTGCCTTGGTGGAGGAAGAGAAGATGGGGGAGGGGCAGGCAGGCTCCAAGGGAAATGATGCTTCATTAAAGTCTTAACTCTGGGGAGGACTGCTGTGTAAGCTCAACAGATGAACTCGATTTTGATAGCCTCCCATAAAAATCTTGCCCCTGGTCCAAGAGTTTTCAAAGCAGTGAAGGGTTGGGAGGAGTAGGGGAGTATAGCTAGGCCAGGCAAGGTCTAGGTGGCAAAGAATTGTTTGTGCAGACTTCCAAAATGTCAGTGAGTATAAAGTCATGCCAGGGGGCTCACCTAAGGCAAAACTTAGAGTGCATCGTACAAATGTGGCACACTTTCATTTGCAATAAAATAAACCATCCATTGTCATTAATTTTTCATTCTGTTTTCTTGGGTGAACACCTTCCCAAATTTTTTGGCCAGAGGAAAACACAGAGCTATTGCTATGATGTTGTTAGCTGCCATCGAGTTGGTCCACAACTCACAGCAATCCCATGCACGATGGACCAAAACACTAGCTAACACTAGCTGGTCTTGTGCCATTCCCATGATAGTTTGGGTATCAAGCTATTGTGATCCATACTGTTTTTATTAGCTAATTTTTGGAAGTAGACCACCAGGCATTTTTTCCTAGTTTGTCTTAGTCTGGAAGGTCTGCTGAAACCTGTTCGGCATCACAGCAACAAGGAAACCACCGTTGATAGAAGAGTGGTGGCTATGCATGAGGTCCCTTCACCAGAAATTGAACCCAAGTCTCCTACATGGAAGGTAAGAATTCTACTACTGAACTACCAATCCCTCAAAAGAGCTATTGCTATATATATAAAAAAAATAGCTATATGGAAATGAAACCAACAATCCTATTCTTGTGCTGCTTCTGATTTCCCTAGGACATCAGCACAGCAGCCAGCACGTTGCGTGTGTACGTGGCTGGCAGTGGGTCATTACTTCCCTCTCATAAGTCTTATAAGTCATATGATTCAATCCAACTGCCTCTCTCACCAAGTCAGCATAACCAACAAATATGCAAGTATCAGAGGTTCTCTTTCACTTCATATAAAAGAGATGCCTTTGTCTCTCCATTGTCCTGCCATCATCCCTCAGCAGTGCCAGTAATGTCACAGCAAGGATGCAAACTTGTGGACATTAAAGGGAAACAAAACAAGTTTTCAGCTATCTCTTGTCAAAGACAGAAATTGATAGCAGATATCTTGCTTTGATTTTGGGGTTTACTTACTCACCAAACCAAATATTCACTTTAAAGAAATCCCTAACTAAAATTAATCCACCAGCAGCTTTTCTTTCACCCCAAGTTGTAAATCTTTTCTCTCCTGTTTGAAGCCAGGCTTATTAAATTTGAATTTCAAAAGATATGGCTGAGGGGAGGGGCAGAGATCACCTTGTGACCAGACCTCAGTAAAAGAGGGGGGACAGGGTTCAAGCAATCATGCTAAGATTAGGCAATGGTTGATCTATATTTCTCCCTCCTCTTTTCTTTATGAAGCTCTGGTATCGCAGTGATAAGGTATTCAGCTGTTAACCAAAAGGGCGACAGTTTGAATTCACTAGCCACTCCCTGGAAACCCTATGGGGCAGTTCTACTCCATCCTATAGGGTTGCTATGAGTCAAAATCGACTCAGTGGCAGTGGGTTTGGTTTGGTTTTCTTCTCTTTATAAGCCTCATTGCACCTAGCTTCTTCTAGTCATTTGCTTTTTCTGGAATCAAAATGGTCTCCTTATATGCATGTAGAATAATTGCTCAAAATAAAACTTTATACTCAAATTTTGTTGAGTTTTGATTATTTTTAGCAATCTTAATCCCAAAATCCCTCCTCCAATCACATAGCTCCAGCAATGTCTTATCATTGTAATGTCGTGGCTGTCTTGTCTTCATTTTCTCTGATTCTGGCATTTGATTCTAGATTCTAGAAGTTTAAGTAAGCATCCTCTGTTGTAAATTAGACTTATATCAGTTCAATCCATTTGCTGTTAAAGAAGCAGCACTTTTCCCAGAAAGGTTTCTTTCTTTCAGCCACTTACCAAGTCAGAATCACACAAATACAGAGTCGTGTATTAACTGATATTATTCAAATCTGTCAACAGAGAACCATGGAAATTCACCAATCAGACGAGGAACAGAACTTAAGGAATGGAACTCTCATTATAATTATATTTAAAAAAAAAAAAATGCTGTCATTGACGACCATAAACCACCTACTGCTTTTACACATACAGACTTTGTTAGGAAGTGCTATTTGGTAATCTGTCATTAAGGCCTTAACCAACACACTCAGTCAAAATCCCTTCCCTGGTGTGATTTGACATGTAATCTGGAAAGACCCCATTACCTTTCCTTTTCCTTAGTTCCCTGATTTGTTTCAATTGAAAAATTATATAAATCTACTAGAAGTTGTGATTTAAAAAAAAAAAACTTTAAATACTAATACATCATTTAATGCTAACAATATACACAGAATATGGTTTGTGACAAGTTCATTGCTTAGCAAGATTAAAACTCCAGCTAGATGAACAGAAGAGAAATTCTAAAAACCACAAAGACACTAGTAATAAATGAAATACAGATGTCTAAAATTGCATCTTTAAATGTCTGTCCCATTTTAGATTCCTTTTGAATGGTAGCTGGGAACTTCTAGGAAAAAAAAAAGTTTTAAGAACATTTTAGGGAAGTATAGAAATGCATAAGAAAATCCCTTGACTATTTCATATATGACTGGGGAAGTCAATTAGAATGTTCTCTCTGGTACTGTGTTCTTTTCCTCTATAGCCCAATCCTAATTCATACTTCTATATTTTTTTTTATCTGCTGGGTCCACCTCTAGACTCTAAATTCCTTGAGAGCAGAGAGACTGTCTCTTTGGTTCATTGCTGCACACTGCTTGGAACATTGAAAGCCCTCAAGGAATGAAGGGAAGGTAGAAAAAGGGAGGGAGGGAGAAGAGGAAGGCAGGAAGAATTAAATGGATGAGTTAAAGAAAACAAAAAAGGAAATCAAAGAAAAGAAAGTACAGGCACAAAATTAGGCATTTTCTATGTCCTTTTTGATAACCCCAATGGTTATTATGAACAAGTATGATTATTCTAATCTCTTCATCTCTTGTCGATGGATGAAAAAAAGGCCACCTGACTTCGAGACTAGGAGTACATTACCATTCTGATATAAAATGACCAAGAGCAGGTAAGTGGACAAGCGGAAAAGGAAAGGGCAAAGCACTCTTGACAGACAGTTTTAGAGATGGGAGTCTTCTGTTCCCATCTCTCTACCTGTACCACGCTTCCTTTAAGACTGTCTAAATTCCTCAAACCCTTTCCATTTTTTACTTGCAGGCAAAGTTGGGAGAATTCAAGACACACTAGGACTAAAGGCACCCCTTGCACACTCTCTTTCCCTGCCTTCTCGAGCCACTTTCCAGCCAGCATTGCTCAAGTACCAGAGCCTGGGACATCATACCTTGCCCCCTTCCCTGAGTCAGGCCAATGCAAAATCATCTTCTGTTTTCTGTCTTCCTTCCTACACCTGTTGCTTCCAATTGCTTCCCTGGGCCCCTCTACCTTCCCTGTTACTCAGATCTGCACGGTGTCCATCTTCTTTCAGTCTTCATTTGAGTTGAGGGAGAAAACCTCTTCCTTGTTCTGTATTTCCTTGAGAAGCTCCACTCCCAGAAGTCAATACTGTTGAAGTAACGATTCCAGGCTTCCTTTTACTCCCTTCACACGTTCCTACCCAAGAGAGGAAGAATAGTCTATGGGATTGGGATACTGGAAAGAAAAAGAGTTCGGGGCTCAGCTCAGCTCTCATCCTCTGCCCTTCCCTACAGGGCTCTACTCTGTTCCCTTCCATGGGGAAGCACTGTGGGGCCAGAATACAGCCAGCCCAACCGAGGCCCAGGAAGGAGGTAGGGATTTGGACAACTTGCTGTTCTTCATTCCCTCAGATTGGCCAGCCCATAAGATAGATGGTGGATAACCAAAAAACCAAACCCGCCGCCGTCGAGTCAATTCTGACCCACAGCAACCCTAGAGGACAGAGCAGAACTGCCCCATAGGTTTTCCAAGAAGCTCCTGGTGGATTCAAATTGCTGACCTTTTGGTTAGCAGCTGTAGCTCTTAACCACTACACCACCAGGGTTTCCCGAAGGGGGAGGGACAGGGTAAATATCGAGACTGTACTTCCCAACTGGGTCTAAATCCAACTTATAAAGTTGATATTTGACCTCTGTCTGATTCTTGTGTATATTTTCTCAAATAAGTTAAGGAGGGGAGAAGTGGGGTTAATTTATTGGTTCTGCTAAAAGAATAGCAATCGTACTATAATTGTAGGTAATTGTTAGCAGTCCAAACTATCCTCCCAAGAAGTTTAATATCTTTAAAATTAATATATAACACATGTGTGCATATGTGTGTTTATGTGAGTGTGCATGTACTAAAAATATATGATATATAACAAAGAAAACATAAAACCGGTTGTTGAGTCAATTCCAACTCATAGTGACCCTTCGTGTGTCACAGTAGAACTATGCTTCATAGGATTTTCAATGGCTGATTTTTTGGAAGTAGATCTCTAGGCCTTTCTTCCTAGGTGCTTCTGGGTAGACACAAACCGCCAAACAAACCCACTGCTCTCAAATCAATTTCGACTCATAGTGATGCTATAGGGCAGAGTAGAACTGCCTCACAGGGTTTCCCAGGAGCAGCTGGTGGATTTGAACTGCTAAGCTTTGGGTTAGCAGCCGCAGCTCTTAACCACCACACCACCAGGGTTTTCTCTTAACCATAAAAAAAAAATAAGCAGCCCATAATTCCATCACCCAGACTGCTCTTAAAAAAATGAACATACAGGACGGTTAAAAACTAATTCAAACAAAAGAGAAAAGGTGTTTAAAGTAAAAGCCTCCCTTTACTGACTCCCAGCACTCTCCTGTTTTCTTCCTCCAAAGTGTCAACAGGTTCTTACTTATATACCCTTTTATTTAAAACGTTATGCACATCAGCATATATGCATACATAATAGACATTTTCATTCCTTTTTTTTTTTTTCTTCCCTTTACACAGAAGCTAACTGGCTTTTCATTTCAACAGCTGAAAGGCTCCAGGTTCAGAGAAGCTGGGGTGGGGAGGTCTGGATGCTTTCTTGCCCCTTCCTTCTCCCTCTGGCTGCTGACAGCCCTACTCAACTACACATCCTAGAAAGGGCATCTCCTCACCCCTATATGCATTCCCTCCTACCAAAGCCAGCCTCGTCTGCTGCCTCGCAGATATTGTTGTTGTTAGGTGTCTTCGCGTTGATACTGACTCATAGCAACCCCCATGTGACAGAGTAGAACTGCACTATAGGGTTTTCTTGGCTATAACCTTTAAAAAAGCAGACAGCCAGGTCTTTCTCCCCTGGAGCCACTGGGTGGGTTTGAACCGCAAACTTCTCAGTTTGCAGCTGAGTGCCTAACCTTTTGCACCACCAGGGCTCCCTCATAGCAAATGCCTTAAAATGAGCTAAGTCATCCAACAGTTATAGCTGATGTCACCTTCGAGGGAAGCTGGGTGAAGAATTCATGGAACTCTGTGTAATATGTTTACAACTTCCTGTGCGTCTGTAATTACTTTGGAGTTCTATGGTGGTGCAGTTAACACACTTGGCTGCTAACTGAAAGGCTGGAGATTGGAGTCCACACAGAGGCACCTTGGAAGAAAGAACCTGGTGATTTACTTGGAAAAAAGCAGCCATTGAAAATCTTGTGGAGCACAGTTCTACTCTGACACCCATGTGGTCGCCATGAGTTGGAGTCGACTCAGTGGCAACTGATTTTTCATTATTGTTTCAAGATAAAAAGTTGTTTTTTTTTTTTAATGGAGTAAGTCAGTGTTAGATGGGGAAAGCTACAGAGAAGGAATGCTAAAGGGACAGGAGGAGGAGTCCCTAAGTGATGATGACAAAGCTCTTTTTCTGATAATACAATGTGCTGAATACTAACATCAGCCCCCTGGCCTCTGCTGCCTCCATGAGTCCCCGCTGGCCAAGTTTGTAACAGCAGCCAGTTTTGATGTTTGGTGACGTGTTTGATTTTCTTTAAAGAACAAAACCATGTTTTCAAATAAAACTACTTGGAATGTTGCCACTTGATCCAAAGCATTTCATGTTTTGTGTGTGTGTTTGTGTGTGTTTTAAATAGTTGAGTAAGTTTTTAATGCTCTTAGAAAGTCAACACTAAACTCTGGAAAAAAACTCTGGAAGTACATGTTTAATTTTCCAGAGGAAGCTACGGCTCTCCAGATGGAGTGTCTGTCCAGTTCATGGTCTCAAGCGTTTTACAGCCCCACTTCCCTGCAAATCACATTGATGGCAAAAACCCAGCTGCACACTCAAGTGTCTGTCACATTCCTGACCCCAGAATCGAATTTCCGTGTGAGAGGTTGAGCCAGAGGTATGTCCCAGCAAATCCCTACAGAAACGTATCAAGAGGCTGACATTCCCGACCCTCTCCACCTCCCCTTCCCTTTGGAATCTGGAGCCAGGGCAAACTGGGAGCTGTGAGCCTCAGGAACCCCACCTGACTCTACCTGGAGTTAGGGAAGAGCCCTGTCTGCAATCTGCCCCAATAAGGGAAGCCCCTCCCCGCCCACTATATAGTGCTGCTTCCTAGGGCCATCCCAGATGAAAACTTTTGCTTCGACTGGATGTATAAAGACAGCTACTCAGTAAACTCAAAAAGATAGAGAGAGGCTAATATCCTGGGAACACAGTGGCCAGACTCAGTCCATAGTGGTTTTTCAACATACACAATATTTTTGTTTTGCCAATGTTTTTTTAAAAAACAATCTGGGGACTTGGGTGAAAAAAAAAAAAAACCCTCAGATTTTGTCCTTATGTTAAAACACCTGAAGATCTAGCAATAGGTTCTGAATCCCTCACAACAATACCTGGTTTGAGCTGAATGGTGGCTGCCCCTTTAGACAGGGTCTATACTTCCTCCATCACCAGAGTCTCTACCACTTTCTGTTGTCTTACCCTCTGCCCGCTTCACTCATTGACATTACCAGCCTGGCTCCCAGTGGCCATCTCTGTGACCCCCACTCTCTGACTTCTCCTTTGCCAATCTCTGCTTTGCAGGGGAGGGATTCCCCCATCGCCTCCACCCATTCTATATTATCTACATTTGTGGTGCACTTAACAAGTGAAATAAAAACGCTCAGTCATTACCTATGCCCTCTAATGTTCTTCCCCTTGTTCAAGACCATAAGAACAAAGGGCTGCCTCCTTACACTCAACTCCTTGTTCCACCTACTTCACGCAGTTTCCATCCAGCCCTCAGGGACTGATAAGTCCATGTCTTTTCCCCAGTGCCATCCAGTTATGTTAATTTCTTAGTTAAGAGCAAGAAACTGGTGTGTTTCCCTTTCTGAGATGGGTCTTCAATAACTTTAAGGGCAGAAAATTTAAAAGTATGTTAAAAGTAACACTCCCACTCAGAACTACTGCTATCTCTCCAACAGGCTCTATCTTTGACTCCCGGGAACCCAGACTTCTTCAATTCCAGGGTACGAAAACACACACACACACATGCACTTGTGAAGATACACACAATTGTTTCATGAGTGCAGTAAAAATATTTTAGTTTTTAAATATTTATTTAAAAAAAAATTTAAGACAGGTGTATTGTCTTTATCTCCCAGCTGTACGTTTTTCTAGCACTTACCACTGCTGAGGTTCAGCAGGGGTCAGACTAACATACTCAATTCAAAAAGAAGAAAGGACCTCCTGGGCTCGTCCGTATTTGCTCCTCTAGAAATGATGCAGTGGCCCAAGAACAGATGACAATTTGTCGTGGCTGATTCTTGTGCTCACATACCCCTCAGGGGTGGTGCTGTCCAATGTGGATACAGCACTCAAGTCACAGTTACTGATGGCAGACAGAGGTGCAGGGGGAAATATAGATTCAGACGCGTCCCTTATTTCAACCAAGGCTCTGGGTGAGACAGGATGTGAGGGTACCTTTGCACCTGACACTCTGTGCTCCAACATCCTTGTCAATACGGCACCGTCTTTAGCAGACTGTAGAAGAGCATTCTCAGTTGAAGAGCTCAAGGGGCTTGGCCAAGAATACAGTCCTCATTTCAGAAAGTTCAACCTACCTTCCTATCTATAGTGACCTTCCACTAAGGTGATCCTGGGTTGGAATAAGAGCCCATGTTCCAGAGAACGTACAGGCTGCTCTGTCACTCCAGCCCCTGTGTGGCCTAAACTGGCAGGTATCCCTGGAAGTAAAGCTTAGTGGTCCTTGTAAGTCTAGGACTTCTTATCTAGGTAAGTATCCATCTTATCATCTAAAAACATGTCACAATGCATTTTAGCCCCACAGACTTCCACTTTCAGAAGCATACTGTTCCCAGGGTTCTCACTTCCACCCAAAACCCAGGCTTCCTTCAAGCCCAGGGTATAATAAACACATACACACATACTTGCAAAGATGCACACAATTGTTTCACGAGTGTGGTAAAATATTTTAATTTTTAAATATTTATTTTAAAAAATAACTGTTCAAGACAAATGTATTATCTTTATTCAGAAGGTTTAATTTGACATACTATTGACTATTAAGACTGCTTATTTTCTCAAAAATGAGTTAAAAAGCCAAGACACCCACACAAAATAAATTAGAAAGTTCTATGTCTTCATTCTATGTCTTCATTTCTACAACCAGTAGAAATTTTTTCCAAGTGCCATAATTAAGCACAACTAGCAGCTCAAATTGAACAAATAGGAAATTTCTAAGTTCCTGCTCAGAAGCCTGAATAGAAATCACAAGAAGGAGGAAGAAAACCAACGAGAAATTATAGTTGAAGGCTTGAAACAAAAGGCTCACCTCCAACAGGACAGAAAACCTTGTGGAACACATGGCAGTTTACAAAGCACTTTCTTCACATCCATATATCATTTGGGTCTAACAATCCTATTATTATAATCCCCACTTTGCAGACGGGAAAATGCAGTTTAGTAATTTGCCCCGGTTCGTGCTTACAAAGTCAGTAAGAAATATCCAATTTTCTGACTCCAAATCCCTTTTATTTTCCACCACGCCGGTATTTCTGCAAGTTCATTTTCATTCCACCTTCATGAATTTTTACCAAATCAGCTTTCCTTCAACACAATCACTTCTGTATTATTTTCATTTTTAATTGCCTAAGGCGTTATGTATTAAGGCTGCATGTATTTTAAAATATCTTTCCTGTAAATGGCCATCAATAGATGATATAATAGAACTGAAGTTACACTATTAACTTTTAGCTGGATGCTTTGCCTGTCAAAAGCTCTAAGTCTTTAAGGGGCGGGGCGGGGCGGGGAGGGGGGGAGAAGGAGCAGAGATAATCAAGCCTTAGAGAACTGTTAAAGCCATACTACCACAAAACTGAGTCTGTCTCCTCCAGTCAGTCAGAAGGACTGAAAGAAAACTGAAAAGGGAATAAAACTGCCTTGCAAAGTGATTCGGAAGCCCCTGGGGAGTGCAGCCCACCCTTTGAGAAGCATTACATGGCTCCATACTGCACCGCGCCCTGTGTTAACAAAGGCATGCATTTAAAACACTGGGGGGGGAAAAAAAAAACCTAAAAGGGGGTCACAACTCTTACGAGTCCTAAACTGGCTAGGACATCAATCAATATGACCTCTAAACCTCAGGCAGGTGATCTGCAAAGTAGGGAAGAGGGGGAGGGGTTGAAATAAGCTGTCTACTGTTCCTCCAGTTTTACTACTTGTAAGATTCTAGTTTCTATGGAAAAGAGCCCTGGTGGCGCAGTGGTTAAGTGCTAACCAAAAGGTTGGTGTTTCTAACCCACCAGCTGCTCAGCAGGAGAAAAATGTGGCAGTCTGCTTCCATAAAGATTACAGCCTTGGAAACCCTATGGGATAGTTCCAACCTGTCCCGTAAGAGTAGCTATGAGTCGGAATCTATGAGTCGGAATCGACTCAACAGCTTCGGGTAGTCTCCAACAGCATCGGGTAGTCTCCAAGGACAAAGCGTAAAAAGAAAAGACCACAGACGCAAAAGCTGGAGGCAAAAGTAGGCAGACGTATCTTGGGTAGGACAAATAGTTTGCATTCTGCTTCTCTTTCACAAGGAAAACTGTTCACGCAAGGACATCTGACATCCACATAATGTCGTTCTTTGCTTCCTTCTTCCTTCCTTCCTTCAAATACTTTAATAGTAGCTAATTCACATTCAAAAGGTCAGATAAACTGTTATTGATTGAATATATTTATATACGTGTGTATATGTACATATACTTTATTGGTTTTTTTATACTTTATTGATATATACATTTTATTGGGCCTTTACATAGGACTCAGAAAATTTTTTTTTTTTAAGTCAAGAGGAACTGGACAGTGAAGAAAAGAAGGAACACCAGCACCAAGTGATCCAAAAGAATGACTTCTTTTCCCCACAGGAAAAAGATGACCCTAAAAATCACCACGTTATGGTCAACCCAAATGATATCCTTAGTCATATAAGGGAGTCAGTATAAAAGAATAATGTTTTTTTAATATCTCTAATGTACAATAACATCCTGAAAGCAACCGAAAATGAAGGCCAAGTGCCTTGTTGGCAGAATTCTAATGCCAAGAGTAAGAAGAAAGCAAATTACTCGATTCTCGGAAAAGTACTTTATTATAACACCCTGGAGTTCTTCACACAAAAAGCATCACTTTCTCAGTGAAATAGCTCATAAAACATACACTTTCACAAAAATAAGCATTTGCCCAGGTGGGAAGCATCTAATTGAATCCTGTACTGAATCCTGTACAACATGCCTGTATATCAGACTAAGAAAACTCAGAACTGTTTACATGCTTTGCTTCCATAAAAAGCAGTTTGTTTTTCTCATCCCTGTCCGGTGGCCTTCCGGGAGCAGCGAAAAAAACCATGGTAAGGGGAGTTCTTCCATCATGGAGGAACGTTCAATATAAAAATTTTTGTTTGTTTTTGTCCCATTCCACTCCCACTTAGACTAAGAAGAGGCTGCGTGCTCAGGAAACTCAGAGTCAGCTTCCAAATTGGAAAGTGTGGCAAACACCAATACGGAATGAACATGCTCCAGAGCAACTGCTCAGTCCAGGCGGGGAGAGGGATGAACCAGACGCTCTTTTCAATCCCAGATTTTGATAATCTACCACAGAACCTGGATGATTCGGAAAAAGTGAGATGCATCTTGGAAGCTGCTTTATAAAACAGAATTCCAAACAAAGACATTCGACAAGGCAGAGAAATCTCAAAAGGAATGGAAACGGATTCTGGGTAAGCCCAGAGAGCAAGCCAGTTTGAGGCTGTGGTGGAGAAATAAAGGTCAACCCCAAATCACAACCTTTTGGAGGGGGAGGTGCCTCAGAGAGCCGCTAGTCAGGGGTCACAAACCCGAATTCTCACCCGGCCATGCAGATATCAGCAATGAAGCGAGGTGGAAACAGTGGAGGCAGGGTTAATTGAAGAGTGCACGATCTGCCTAAAAGTATTCAAATTAAAAAACGAAAACAAAAATTGGAATATGTACACTGGCCCAATAAAATACATTTTCAAGCCAGTTCAACCTAGGGGCTTCCCATTTATGAGCTCTGATAGTCTTAACTCTTCCTAACTCTACTCCCCTCCCCAATACACATGAGGAAACTGAGGACCAGAAGAGTTAATGTCATTTGATGGTAACACAGAATAGTGGGTGCATATAGCAAAGCCAAAATACTAGGATTATGTTACATAATGAGACACGTTAAAAAGAAAAAAATCAAATGGCAAAAGTCCTCTGCCTGCCTTGGATTCAGGTGTACAAAGTTCACATGATTAATTCTTTTAGAGAAGGAATTAAATTATCACCTAATTAAACAGAAAAAAACGAAACCCACTGCCATCAACTCCTAGTGACCCTACAGGACAGAGTAGAACTGCCCCATTAGAACTTCTAAGGATCCCCTAGTGGATTCAAACTGCTGACCTTTTGGTTAGCAGCCATAGCTCTTAACAACTAGGCCACCAGGGTTTCCACAAAGCTACTGAAAAGTCAGGGAAGACGCAAGAGGAGGTTATTCTAAAAAAATAATAATAATAAGCTAAACTAAATAGGAGTGTTAGATATTTGATTTTTCAAAAACAACTGTTAAATCTGCAGATAAATTTGTCACAACAGTCCTGAGCAAGCTATAGCAAATAGAATCTATGAATTCCATTTTACAGACAGAAAAAGTGAGGCACTTAAAGCCTTCAGTATGTTTTTTTTAAGTGCATTGCTTTTTTTTTTTTTAAGTTATGTGTTTCAGGTTTCCATTAGACCATGAGCAAGGTTAAAAAAAAAAAAAGAAAAAAAACCTTTCTATTCCTAGTTTGGTTAGAAATTAAGAAATCGGGTAGGCTTAATATTTTTTTAAGTGTCATTCCAGGGGAAAAAACCTCACTGAGCTCAGTGGTGTGAAATCTTCCTAGGAAACTTCATGAAGTGGGGAGAAGGATGAGAAGATGCTCTCTTGGGACAGTGGAAAGCTAACTAGACAAAAACCCAAAAGACTCTTTCACCAAACCCGCCTCCTGCTAGCCAAAGGGACTTTCCTGCCCTAGTTTCCATGTATCTAGGGAAACACAAATATACACCCCACGGAAGGAGGGAACACAGTGCGTGCCCAGGGCTGGCCTCTGGAAATAAATCTCCCCATAGGTGCTGGACTAAACCTTAAACACAGGAAATAATCTTCGAGCTTTATCGCAACATATGCATGCTTCTTCCCCCTCCCCCATAAAACTCCCAACACGAAGAGCCACATCAAATTATTGCTTTTCAGAGGCCAATTCAAAAACGTCCTACTTCATCACAGAAAGAATATTCCTTGTGTATGTGAGTGCTTCCATTATGTCTTATTCGAAGGGCGAAAATGAAATAAAAATCCTATCCGAGGTATTTATAGATCTCATAAAACCTGATTCACTCTCATAAGCTGCTATAAGCTCAGTCATCAGGTAAGGCAGAAATGGCAGGTGTAGTAACCCGCACTGTGTTAAGTTATATACGCCTAATTCTAGCTCTTAAAGAAAAAAAAAGAAAGAAACAAGAAAACTGCACTACTTCTGTGCTGGAAAAGCTCAGGAGATGTAAGTCATAAGTAAGACCAGAGAGAATGAAAAAAGGCCCAGGTTAGACATTTGCCTGAGCAGGCCAACCAGGGTCCAGGGATGTCAAACCAGGCCCAGCTTCCAGGGGCAGTGGGTATGGCTAGTCTTTCCCCAGTTCTAAGTGCAAGTTGGAGGCAGTGGTAGGTCAGCAGTAGGACCCTTGCCTTCCATGCAGACTTCATATGCAGCCACCACCCGTCTACCAGTGGACGCTTGCATGTTGCTATGATGCTGAACAGGTTTCAGTGAAGCATTCAAACTAAGACAGACTAGGAAGAAAGGCTTGGAGTTCTACTTCCAAAAATCAGCCAATGAAAACCCTACGGATCACAAGAGTCCCACCCACAACCGATTTTGGGAATGGCAAAGGACCAGGCAACGTTTTGTTCCATTGTGCATGGGTTCACCGTGAGTGAGCCACCTTGAAGCGGGTAACAACAACAACAACAAGTACAAGTTATTCAATGAGATCTTCTCCTGTGGGGTGGATAAAAGGATAAACCAGGTCCAATCCCCAACACTCCCCCCTCCTCCGCCCTCCATCATTCACCTTCTCTTAGATAGTCCAAGCTCACCGGGATCCTAGAGAACCCAGTCACTCTATTTAGAAAAAGAGCGTTGTGCTACTTTGCACTCCTATTGAGGGGAGGAAGGAAGGTTGAAAATGGGGAAGGAAAAAGCATTTGTTAAGTGGATGCTATGCACCAGATACAAGATCACAGAGCCAAAGGCTTGATCTTATTTAATTTTCACAACAGCCCTTTGAGGTAGGAACGGTTAACCCCATTCCACAGATGATGAGATGAGACTCAGAGATGACAGTGGTATTAAGTCACCCAGCTAGTAAAAAAAAAAAAGTCCAGTTCTGCCTGATTGCAAAGCCTCCATGTAGTCGGCCTACTCTAACACACTATGACCTTAAGGAGCACCTAGCACAGCCCAGTCCTTTTACAGATGAGAAAACCAAGGCCCAGAAGGCAGACAGATCAGAGGGTGGTTTAAGTCCACATAGATCCACTGATTGCCAGGCCACGCTCAGGACCTGTCCTGGTGCCTCCCACCTAAGCAAGAGACAGTATAAACGTAAAATGAAGAGTGTTGAGCTGCCTGCCTGGGTTGGGATCCTGGCTGAACTACTTCCAACCTCTAAACTTCAATTTCTCAGTCTGTAAAATGGGAATAAGCAGATCCTGTATCTCACAGGGTTGTTTTGGGAATTAAATAAAATAACGCATATAAACTTCAAATGAAATACTCCTTAGGAAGTATTTAATATATGTTAGATATGATTATGGAGCCTTGGGTGTGTAGTAGTTAAGAGCTATAGGTGCTAACCAAAAGGTCAGCAGTTTGAATCCACCAGCCACGCCCTGTAAATCCTATGGGGCAGTTCTACTCTGTCCTATAGTGTAGCTATGAGTCAGAATCAGCTTGACGGCAGTGAGTTTGGTTTTCTGGTTTAGATACTATTATGAAGCTTATTGTGATAGGAAGACTAGCCAAGAAGGAAGAAGAAAGCAAGTTCCACCTGTGGTTTTGCAACTCATTTGCTTTGCAGTCATATTAAGACAACCTGCTTAATCTTCCTCTGCCCCAATTTTCTCGCCTCAAGTGGGAAATTCTGTACTCTCTGCCTGCTCCCTGGCTATAGAAACAATGTGCCAATCACAAGAGACCATGAGCAAAGCACCCTCAGCCTTCAGAATAAAAAAAGCTCAAGAGAGATGCCTGTTAGATACTCTTAAGCAAAAATAAACACCCATCACAGAGAAAACCATCTCTAGGTCCATATTATGGAAAGAAAGAACCTCCGTACAAAGAGAAAAATGTACAAGTCAGGGCTGAAAAATCTTGGAATGCAGAATTGAAGTCAGCAACTCATATTTGACATTGAGAAGCATCTCAAGGAGCTCACATGGAAATCAGTTCTGCATAGGGTCCACCAGGAGCTGAGCTCCATTAACAGGGCCTATTTTTTTTATAGTGACAAAGCCCAGAAAAATGAACTAATCAGTCTCAGAAGAAACACAACCAGAGTACTTAGAAGTGAGGATGGCGAGACCTTGGCTCACTTACTTTGGACACGTGATCAAGAAAGACCAACTCCTAGAAAAGGGTATCATGTTTGGTAAAGAAGAGGGTCAGCAAAATTAAGAGAAACCCTCGATGATGGATTGACCCAACAGTCACAACAACGGACTCAAACATACCAATGATCAAGATGGCAGAGGACCAGCAATGTTTTCTTCTGTTATACATAAAGTTACCACAAGGCAGAGCCAACGCAACAGCAACTAACAACAACACAATGACCACACGAACAAACACTTAAAGCTGCAACGGTAGAAGTTGAAGGTGGAGAGAATCTGTTTCCGCTCCTCTAAACGCTGAGCAAAGTTGCTACCTCTCCAAAAGTAAGAGCCAACACTACAACACTTCATTCAATTCCTGCTATCTCAGCTCTGGAAAGTGAGTGTGAGATTGCAGCACACTGGAATGGGGTCAGCAGCACGCGGCATCCTCTTGCAGGACAATTGTTCCACAGCTAATTGCCATTTTCACAGCTGGGTTGAGCTTTCCAAAAGGCATCCTTCAACCCTGAGCTCTAAGCTCCTCTCATGATGTTCTTTCTTGCAAACCATACCCCCATCAAAGACAGTTTATATATGAAAGGATGTAGCTATGGTATGTACAATTTTGCACACATCACAGTTTGAAAAAGATGCATTTCTAAGGTTTCTTTGTGAAGATCACCACACGCCCATGATCATTACCACAGGAGCCAAGCCTCCTATGGAGGTGGAAGCAGCCTCGTTGCCTGAATGCCCTCAGCAGCAATTCTTCCACAGTTTATTTTTGCTCCTCTTACTAGAAAGATGGTTCTTTTTAAATGCTTTATAAACAAAGTCTATTTCCAAACAGTCAGGTCAGTAAGAAATATGGGGAGGCGCTACCTGATGTCTATCTGGCATCATTCAACATATGTCTATGCAAGCATCCATCCCTTTAAAACCACAGAGCAGCCTGAGGTAAGTGGAAAATTATGGCTGAGGGTCTACAGAGAATGAGTTATTTGAAGCACAGCATGGCTGGAGCTGAATGCCCAACACCACAAAGGTACCAGAAATGGAATCTGACCAGGTTAAACAAATCTCTGGTAGGTCAGGGGAAATGTGAGGCAACAGGACTGCCATAGACACATTACGGTGAAAGAAAACAAAACAAGAAAGGCATAATGATACTTGAGCAGCCACTGGATAAAGTACATCTACCAGCACCGGCCTGTTTTTATTATAAACCTCTATTATACTTTGATTTCAAGTTATACAAGAAATGAAATATTTCAATATACGAAGTAAGCACCTGCCACTCTGATATATCATGAACCCTTCTATAAACCCGTGGCCCTTGGCCTTGGCTGCTCATTGGAATCACCTGGAAATCTTAAAACTACTGATGTCTGGGTCCTACCCACAGGGATACTAATTTAATTGGTCTGGGGCACAGCCAAGGTTGAGAATGACTGCTAAAGATGTAGCAAAATCTTAACCCCGTCCCCAAATATCAAGTGAAAGTCTCTTGCATTCAAGGCTCTCTTAGAAGCTGAAGGGTTATATATTAAAACTGTATTACTAAAATTATAACCAAGACCCTGCTATAAATCTTACAACCTAACTGGAAAAATAAGACAACAGGGAGAAAAAAAAAAAAAAAAAAAGCTATACTGTAACAGAGAACTGAAAAGTGTCTTGAGGAAGTAGAAAGTTCCATGTAAGAGTACAGAACTAGCAGCAATTGCTGCTGGCTGAGGGAAACAAAGGGAAGTTTCTTAGAAGATATGGCAACTATCTGGAACCTAAGGGATGGGTAGAATCTGGACAAAGAATTGTTGGGGGGAGATGGGGAAAAGACTGAAGGAAACAGCATAACTAAAGAGAGAAGCAGGAGAAATATCTGTGCAGTGAGTCACCCAATTTGGATGGCATTTACTATGTTTGAAAGGAAGGAAAACTTGAGAATATTACCCAGGCCCAGTCTGGGAACACATTTGACTCTTAGAAGTTTGACCTTATCCTGTGTGTAATGGGAAGCCATTGACAGTTGGTGAGCAGGGCCTTGCCAGGTGGTAGAAGTAGAAAGATGAGTCCAGGGGAGGTGATGGGGGCTACACTAGGGCAACAGCAGAGGGAGCAGAAAGTTGAAGGGCAATTCTAAAGCCTTACAGGAGCCAAATCAATGGGATTTTTCAACTGATCACATTCAAGAGGAAGAGAGGAGCCAAACATGGTTGAATCATCAAACCCAGATCACAGGAAGAGTGACTGTGTTAATAAAACAAATAGGGAAGCCAGCACAAGGAGGAGGTCCACAGAAGAAGTTGATGAGTTTAGGGTTTGGGACAACCCCAAAAGTCTTTGTTGTCAGAACCATATTTCCAACTCAAAAATGTAGGTCTAAAACTCAGAAATACATTTGGAGTTGGAGACATATATTATGAGAAAAAGTCTATTCAGGAAGGAAACAGCTCTGTGAGACAAGTCCCAAAAGAGAATTTTCACCATAATTATGACAGTTGGGGTTGGGGGTAGGAGGTGTAGGAAAGGGCAGAAAGCAATCGGAGCAAAGAGTGAACAGATCTCTCCTTTTTCATCTCTTCCCTTGAGACCACTGTGAATACTAGGGCTGCTTCATCCATCAGCCCCAAAAGGACTTCTTTTTTTCTTAACTTCACAGAAGATGAATTTCCACTTATTTCAGCTTATGAATTAACTGTTTATTACAATATGTTATACTTTTTCCACTTAAAAAAAAATGTATAAAATATTACAACTTCACTGTCCACCCAAGCCTCTCAAGAACTTAAAAAACACCTTAATGAGAGTTTTCATGGATTGAAACCTGGGTTGCTGTTAAAGTTTCATGCAGTCCCTTCAAGGGCAAGGTGTCAGAGACAAAGCCATTTCATGTTAGATGCTTTCTATGCGAAACCCTGGTTCTATCTTCCATCCACACCCTACCACATACACCTCAAGCACCCTCCTACCCCATCCCTCTTGTTGTTAAGCGACGATACTTTCACATAAGACCAAAATTAAAATTGAGGGTTGTTTTTTTTTTTCCCCCCAGCATGGTGTCATTTCCAGGACCACATCATTAAAAGTGGAAAAGGAATTAAATTGCACAAATAAGCCTTCTCCAAGATATTTAATGGTTTGATTTAGGACCCAGACAATCCCAAAATTCCATGCTCTTGGACTCTTCAAAGTAAAATGGGGATTTTCTTGCCTCCCTTTAAGGAAAAAAACAAAGGAAAATGAGAAATGACTCAAAGCATATTCAGCACAGTGTGATGGAAAGTAAGCAAACTGCTCTGGGCATCTGAAAGGGTCCTGGGCCCTAGAACCATCGGTGTTAAAAATGAGCTGTGTGACCTTGGAAGGTCCAATGCCTCGTCTGGCTTTAACAATCACCTGGTTTAGCCCTAGTGCTTTAGAGCTGGGGAAACCAAGACCCTTTCAAGATTTCAAATTCTAAGATTCTATGCTCCTAGCTTTGGTACGAGGCCCTGTCCTGACTTTCAATATGACCCTCAGGAAATGTCAATAAACCCATATTTAGAAATAGATATTGCATATGGCTCTACATTAATTATTTTAATTACCTCTAGCCATTTCCGAATGACACAGACATGGATGCTGTTTCCTGGCCATTATGGACATGTGTATTCACACTGTACACTCATCTGCCCTAAAAGTATCCAGCCCCCAGAAAGCCATTAGCTAAGAGCAGGTCAGAAGAGAACTTAGCAAATCTTGGGCATATTTTATAAACAAAGCTGTAACAAAGCAGGTAAATACACATGGGCACAGACCGATGTTCAAAAATAAAGACAGAACTATAAGCCACTTTTTTGGCAACTGTGTTCTATTCTGTATTACTGAATTTTGAACGTGCTTTCTCTCCTCTACTAGCGTTCAATTTCCTAGGGGACAGAATATATACCCAATTCAACTATGCATTACCCAAACACAGTATTTTGCACATAACAAGGGCTTAAGGAATAAAGTATTTACTGCGAAATGTTTTCTGTATTTTAACATAAACAAAGAAAATCTCATAAGGTGTAATGGGGTCCATCTCCCAGCTCAATCACGAATGGTGTCATCACTCACACCCAGGCAGGCTGACAGCAGACCCACATCCTAAGGCTGCCTTATAACATCTATACGTTAAGCATGTGGTAGATGGAATTGGAAGCTTCTCTAAGAGAGGGTGGAGTAGATAGGAGGCATTTGGCAGGACCAAGTTCTTGAGGCCCCACCAAAATATTAAGCGAGGAAGACAGAAAAGGACTCAAGGCAGTAGAAATAATTTTGCAAACTGGCAACAGCAAATGAGGACGAGGTAAGGGGAGAAGCAAGGTCATGATCAATCTTAGGTTAAAGCAAGTCCGAGTAATGCCAATACTTTGCTTATTTCGGGAGCTCTTAAACTAAATTGAACAAGGAGGATGGTTTCTCATGTGGATGTTCTAAGACAATAACTCAGGGATTGAGAGGGACTGTTGTTTAACCTCTCAATGTGACATTAATGATTAGTTACTGTAACTTGGTCCACCAAGCTTTACATCATTAGTAGTTGTAGAGCTTTCTAACTGCTGTACTTGGCAAGATTCGGCATTTGGGGTTAAAACATTTCTACCTGCTTATTCTAAGCAACTGCTGTGCTGATTTGGCAGAACAAAGGGATTTGTAGAGAGACTAAATCTCTCCCCCTTACCTCCAGGCACCACACACTTGAGTTGGGGAGCTGTCCTAAACTTTCAGCAAATCTCCATTCCAACATACATGCTAACTGATACATCAAGTAAACCAGAATCAGTCTTTCTCTGCATTCGCCAGTCATGGGGTCCAGCAAAGGTGATAAAAACCACTTACACGTGGCTGTAAACCACAGTGATAGGGTGCATCTACCCATCGGTCTGGTACCAAAGTAGCTCTCCTATCTATAGGAGGCAGTTTGGGCTGGTCAGAGTATTCTTTCCCAATAGGAACAAAGAGTGATTAAAGGAAGACTGTGATGCCTTCTTGTACTCAAAAAGTTAAAATACAGGGACTGTCTGAAGAGAGAGGAATATGAAGATTCATGAGAGAATAGCTACTAAATGCTGTATTAGGACCCTGCCTCTAAACTATCCCCATTTCAGTGGAAAGACAAATAGCCCCCATTGGCATTTATATTTAGAATGGGCTGGGAGGGAGGAAGAGCCCACATCTGAACACATAAGGTCTCTGACATACCCAGACATAAATTATTTCAGGGTTAGGCTGTCACACTGCCTCTTCAGCCCTGCCCTTTAAATGGATTGGACCCCAACATCTCATTCTCCTCAGGGGAGGGAGTGGGGGTGGGAGTCTCAGAGAGAACAAAGAATAGTTGACATCCCCCCCTCCTCAGATGTAGTAAAAATATCTGCATTGTAACATTCACCCACTTTAAAATATCAAACTTCGAACAGGTAGATAACATCAGAGAGCCTCTAAATCTACACAAAGATATGCCTATTATAAGAAGGTGGAAATGAATCTATTAAAGTGTGTGATTGATTGCATTCCCATGTGCACAAGATACATTTACACAGTGATCGCATCCTTATAGAGAAAAATCTGGATAACGAGGGTAGTTCTAATTTTTTTCACCTACCAAGTCCTGGTTTCGAATGAAGAAAGAGACTTACAGTAACTGAAGAGCACAAAAATTACATACAAAAGAAAAAAAAAGACAGCTATTTTATCCTTTCAGTGTGGTTAGCAAGGCTCCTTTGTGTCTACAAATATCCTTGGGTGGTGCTGTTGCCAAGAATTTCTAATTCATGACAAGGTTTTCTGCAAATTGGGGACAGAGGCAAACCTGCGGATGGACTGACACTATAGTTTGCTTTTGTCTTTCTGGCTGAGACAGCACCTGGCTGCTCGGGCCTGCAGAAGGCATCGCAAAGGCAAGCTCACCACGCAGAGGGAAAGGCAATGTGGTTTGCAGGCCAAATCCCATCCCTGTACCATGAGGCTGTTCTTGGAAGGCAACCATAGCTGTCAGTTGTCCCCTAGAGATGCCTTGTACCAAAGGCCCTTGTAAAAAGTGTTTCAGGGTACCTGAAACCAAGATGAAATTGCAGTGGTATGAGGACACTTTAGTCCTTACAGTAGCCAAGTATGCCATTAGTTTACAACAATGGGGATGTGGGGGAGGAGGGAGGAACGCTCTATGATTTATTTATATGTTTCCAGTAGCAGCGGAAAATTTTCTCCAAGCATAAGGGAGGCCTGAAACTGACCCCATCTGCCAGTTATGAATCAGCATTAACAGAAAACATCATTCCCGAAGAGTTTTCAAGTAAGCGTACCACGTGCCTCAATAGCATGAAGCAAAGCTAAGTCCAAATAAGACTCAGGATATCATCACCTGATGTGCATTCGTGAAGCAGTAGACTAGTTAGAAAGAATATATCAAAATTCTAAAAATCTTTGCAAGCTCTGAAAGAACTCTGCAAACCCTTTTTATTTTCAAAGTGAGCCGTATGCCCAGAAAAGCCAGTGATTGGCAACAAAAGTCATGAATGGGTTTCCCTTTCTCCATCATCAAGTGGTACCACAGAAGCTACTCCAGCTTCTTTCCTACCCTGGGCTTTTTCCTGCTTTTGCTCCAACAGCTCTTGGAAATGTTCCTGCAAGTTTCCAAAGAGCTTAAGGCTGGTAGCCTTAAGAGTTGTGCGTCAGCTGAATTCCATAAAATAATAGGCCACATAAGCCCAGCGTAATTTACAGTTATACGACAGGCAAAGATGATGTTACTTAGGCCAAGTGCTAAAGTATGCAGTTAGACCTCAGGAATGGAAGGCTGTTAATGTAGGATGTCCACCTGGATTTTAAAATTACACAGGCAATGATGTTCAGAGTTGAAGCTATATGTGGCTAAGACAACATTGCCTGAAAATTCAGTATCAAAATGATAACCCCCGAGACATGAGGGCTACCATAGGCTCAATGGCTATTAAGCAGGACAATTATCCCAAAGCATAAGTTTAAAATAAAATCCCCAAATATTTGGAGTCCATCCTCAATTTTCAAATGCATAGATATTTTTGGGTTTGTCATAGAAGCTGCTCTTTATCTAGAAACCAAATCAGATTATTGGGACCTTCGTGTTTTGCTCATCTCTTTGAGACTAGGTACTTTGTTGACTTTAAGAAAGAACATCTAATAACTGCTCTCCACTTGACCTCTAAAATCGGATTATCACAGAGCATCAGGAAGCTTCCTCCTGCCTGGGGTTCTTTGTAGCAACCTTCTTGAGCTGTTCTGAGCAAAGGAGTCTCAAGATTTCACCATCTGATGGCTGATGTGGAAGGAACAGTTGCATATAACCACCACAACCCCCCTGTTACACTCAGAAGCAGCAACAGGGCATGGAGAGGGGAGGGAGGAAGAGACAGAGGCTGGAGGTTTGGTCATCCCTGTGAACTGAGGTCATGGTCACCTTTATATAGAGAAGTTGTGACTAGAGTCCAGAGCAGAAAGCTGCTTGCACTGATATCTTATTTAACACTGCTTCCCCACGAGTTGTTTCCGTATAGACAATGAGCATGCTTCTGAAACAGCTTGGCAAAGGGGTTTAAGGTGAAGCTGTTCGGCAGTTGGATAAGTAAGGGGGGCGGGGGAAACAAGGAGGGTTAGCAAATCTTTTTGCCTGCAGATAGAAACTAAGCTAGAGGTTCCCTGAAGAGGGTGAGGACAAAGGGGGAGGGGGGAAGAAAAAGCCGAAAAGGCTTCTGAGGAAACAATAGATCTAATACATCCTCTAATTGTCAAACCAACGATGTCTCTTTACAGATCTAGAGTTTCTCCTGGACAGTGAAGCTAGACCTAGAAAAGCAGGTTTCCTCTGGAGAGGCCTTTCCCCAAAGCAGGCTTTACTATTATTGTGAAGACCTGAACCAAAACAAAGTTGTGTGATTCATCAGGAGAGAACGTTGTAACCAATAAAGCCAACTTCTTCCTTCCAACACAGCTCCAACAGTTAGTCACAAATAGGGGCTGCCTTGGGCAGGCTGACTAAATCCAGAGATTCGCTTCCCTAACCTGTCTAGGGAGTTGCTAAAAGGGAACCAAGTCTACATCAGCGGGCTGAGAGTGCGAAACGAAGGCTATTTCAGCAGCCGAAATTCTGACAGCAGTTTGGTTTAATTAGCATGCAAAATAAAAAGAAGACAGATACCTGGTGAGACCCCTTCATGATACAGTCTTGTTAAAAATGAGGAAAAGGAGGCACTGAAGAAATGCTTTGTGGTAAACGTGTATGACTGTTTGTGTGTGTCCAGAGAGACAAAGTCCAGAATATCTGCCCGCATTCTTGGATAGTAATACATGTGTGAACATACAGACACCAGAGGCCAATACCTTGAGGAAAACTCACAGCCACGAGTCACGGGATAACAACTGGTAACAAAGGTACGGAGAATGTGCTTTGCCACTGGGCTTCCTGTACTGAAAGCCAAACCTCACTCACTAAAGCAGCAACTGTTACATCCCAACCTCAAACTGGCAAATCCCGCTTTGGATCCTGGCAGAGGAAATTCAGCCGTTCATTAGCCTTAACAAGCTGCTGTCACGAGCCAGCAGAGAAGTTACAGGAGCAGCCACACACCAAGCCTCGCACGGCCCTCCCCAAGGGCAACCAGGATTCTCCAGGATGGACTGCACAAGTTGACACTTCTGACGTGCAAATCCATACCATCTTCTTCACTTTCCATGGTGCACACTGTAGAATTTTTAAAGAATACCCGTGTTCCCCCACCCCCCATACACCCACCATCTTTCTTGAAGAATGTCCCTTCAGCAGCTCCTAATCGCTGCTGAGAAAACCACTGTTTCCGCACCAGACACAGCACTTTCCACTGACCAGCACTTTCTTTATTCCACTTCACAAAGCCCGGGTAACTTACCACCAGCCCCACTTCGCCTCTGCTGGGATGCCCAGCCTACTCCGTGTGGGTGCCCTTCAGCATCTTAAGAGTTTCTTAACTAGTCCTCTAAGACAAAGTCAGAGGCATCGTAGCACAAACCGCTCCTTTGCCGGAGGATGTGCTGTCTCACTGGAGAAGGACCCCAAACAAAAAGAGAAACAAGGACACAGACACTGAGTGTTTTCTTCGTGGAGGCATTTGACTAGGGAAACCTACAATGCATTGTCAGCCTTAGATTCGTCTTCCTGACCTCCTTGTAGATTTCTTTGGGTATCTGTTGTCACTGGGTTCCTCTCCCTCTGCCCACCTTCCAGTCTCAAAATCAAGCCGCTATTCTTTATTGACACTCGCTAATTACTGGGTAAACTCCGATTTGCTCCAGCCGTCCCCACATCTGACGGTCGTCAGCACCAGCAGAAGGAGATGAACCAGATTTCAGGTACCAAGTAGGTAGAGCTCATGGATGCAAGGACATGGTTCCCTGGCAGCGATCGCTCGTAAAGCCCCAAGCCAGCTTCCCACCCGGCTCCTCCGAACCCCAAAAGTTAGGCAGGTCTCTGCTGGGGTACAGTGCGCCCCACAACGTGTGCGCAAAGATGTGTGCTGGTGAGTGAATGCAGGCAGCTCGGACCGCGCTCAGCTCGGCACGTTAAAGAACCAGGGGTGGTGGAGAGGTATGCGCATATGACTGTTTCAGAACACATTTTCAACAACAAACAGCCAAAAAGGAAAAAAAGAAAACTAAAAAAAAAATAAAGAAAAAAGCCCAAAGCCCACACCAACGCAGCCCCTGCGTCTCCGCGGCCACCACACGATTTACACAAGTAATTTAAATCATTCACCTGCTGCCAGGTCTCCTCCAGGGATGGCAAAGCTGAGAAGTAGCCGGTGTCGTGGACAAGTTGTAGCTCCTGGAATATACTATAACCAGCCAACACGTCCATGCTGCTGCTGCCGGGCAAAACGGGAGGAGAAACCCTCCCCCGAACACAGTTGGGTCTGTTTGTTTGTCAGTCTGTCTGGCTCACCCCCCAGGAAGGCAGACATCCAGTGGCCCTATTGTTTTGTTTTGTTTCAGTCAACTAAAAAGGGGAAAAAAAAAAATCAATGCAGGAGAGAGGGAGAGAGGAGGTGAAAGAGGAGAGACTGAGTGGGGTGGATGGAGAGAGGCGTCCAGCGTGTACAGTGCAGACCGCTGCCAGGAAAAGGGGACTTCTCCACGGGAGTAACAATCCCCTTCCAGGGCTCTAATCACTCCAGCTCGTGGATCAGGAAGGGGGATGCAAACTCACTGACACGAAGCTGCCATCTATTTCTGCAGCGCTGTTCGCTCCTAATGCAATCTTTGCTCTTTATTTTGGGAGGCTGCTTTTTTTTTTTTTTTCTCGCGATCGCTTCTCCCCCCACTCTTTCCTTCCCTCCCCACCCCCACCCCATCCTTGCTAGTTTGTAGTCTCCTCCCTCCCTCCCCCCTTTTCTCCTCCTCCTGCTCTTCCCCCTCCCCAAACTCCCTCCCTCTGCCCCACTCTCCGCGCAGCCGTGGGATCTCGGAGGAGGGCGTCCATTAGGCCGCGTGTGACCATGTAAGGTAAACAGGGGGCTCATGAAGTCACTGAGGACCAATGGGGGGCGCGGAGCGGGACCTGGGGCGGGGCCCGGCCCTGGCAGAGAGTGCGGATTGGCGCGCTGTGGATCTCCCTGCTGCCTTACAAGGCGGTGCGAGGCGAGCTATTTTTAGAGGGCTATATAAGGGGGCCGAGGCTGTCGCACGGCGGCCGGGGAGCGCGAGCGCAGGGACGGGGAGGGTCTAGCCACCCCGGCCACATCGCTCCAAGTCCCGGGACGCCGAGGCGGCCAGCTCGGGCTCGGACTGCGCGCCGGCTCCGATCCTCGCTCTGGTGGCTGGAGGAGCTCCAGCGGCCGGAGTCTGCGCCCCTCAGAGGGGCGACGGTCGCGTGTCGCCCTCTTGGCGTTGGCGCGGGCGGTCACGAGGTGAACGTCCAAAATGTTGGGTTAGGATGCCTCCTGGAGGAAGAGTGGGGCGGGGAGCCGCGGAGAAGCCGTTACGGGGGGCAAGTGGCACTTTCGATTCTGCCTCCCTCCTAGGCACGGGCGACGAACCGCGAGGGAAAGGCACTGCCAAGGAAGTCTCAACTTACTAAAAAACAAACGGAAAAAAAAAGCCCCTTCAAGACCCCCCACCCCCAAGTCTGCCAGGGTGCAGAGAAGCAGCACCAGAGGTGGACGGGACACACAATGGAGTAAAACAAAGGGGAAGAGCGCCCTGAGCCCGCCCGCCAGCGCTGCGCTCAGTCCCCGCCCCGGCCGCGCGCGCCCCGCGGCGCGCCGCCGCCACCTCCCCGCGCGTTCCTCCCGACCCAGAGGCGGGAGGGTACCAGCGGTCCGACTCCCGGTTAGAGTTGATTGAAAGGGACTATTCAGTCTGAATGTGTTAAAAAGAATAGAAGGAGTCCGGATAGACTTGGGGCCCAGGCTGGAGCTGGCAGCTTGCCAGGGAGCTTTTAGTGAGGCTCTCCACGTGGCTTCGCCGCCTTTCTTCCGAGGTGGGTGAGGGTGGGTACTGAGTTGCAATGAACTGGAATATGGAGATATGTAGGTAGAAACCCTGTTATCTTTGAGATGAAAGCCCTGTACAACACGTTTTTGAAATTGGACAATTGTTTGCTTGACCTTAAGTGGCAAGAGTGGTTCAAAACTGTTGCCGTGGAGTCCATCTGACTCATAGCTATCCTATAAGAAGGGGTGGAATTGCCCCTTAGGGTTTCCAAGGCCACATCTTTCTCCTGCGGAGCGGCTGGTAGATTCCAACGGCCGCTTAGCAGCCGAGCCCTTTAACTGCTGTGAAACCAAGCAGGGCTCTCTAGAGTGGTTCAAGTATCCCCAAAATGCATCTGTGAGCTGAACTTCTACTTCAGGAGTGATCACAGAATACGGCACTTACTCAGATGCGAAACTTAGTTTTACCTGTAGTGGAAGAAACATCCACACTCCTCATCTTTCCCTCTCTTTGACTTTATGGACTTGATACCACAATATTTGAAATGTTCCGTTTTAAAAAGTAAGGACAACTGGAAATTCGATATTTGCCAGGGGAGATTAAACAGGAATTACTATGATTGAGGAAAATATAGTTTTATTTACTTTTTGTATGTTAGTGAAATTTATAGCATTCATTTATGAGTGTAATTTGTGCGTTGACTATAATGTATATGCATGGGCTATACAAGGATCATGGTGCATTTGTTATTGTGTATAAAAATTTTTTTTTGTGGTAGAAGGGGAAAAATGGTGTAAAAAGGTGAACAATACATGTACAGATAGGGTGATACTATGATCCAAAAAAAAAAAAGCCTGTTGCGGTCTAGTGGATTCTAACTCATAGCGACCCTATAGGACAGAGTAGAACTGTCCCATAGGATTTCCAAGGAGAGCCTGGTGGATTCGAACTGCCAAAGTTTTTGGTTAACAGCCATAGCCCACCGTAGCTCTTAACCACTGCGCCACCAGGATTCTGATATGATAGCACACATATATGTTAGAGCCAAGATGAGAGGCTAACTTTACCTCTCTTTAAAAGGCTGTCCAGTGAGCCTTGCCTCGAAGTAGAAAATCTAGTAGAGCCATCACATCTAAATGCATGAATTCATCTTGATCCTTATGGTCATTCGTGCTGTCACTTACTAGGTATACATGTGACTGAGCAAGTTATTGCCTCGGAGCTTCTGCCTACTCATCTTAGAAGTAGGGATACTAATACCTGTCCTGCCTGGTTGTTACAGAGTCAAAATAACATCTGTAACTCAGACTATCTGGCACTGTTGAATGAATATTCGACGTTAGCTATCTTATCTCTTTTGACTTTAGTTGAGTAAAGTAAATACAGTGAAACCTGTGAGAGCCAGAACTCAACAGGACTGACTTGTTTTTCTAGGTCACATGAGTTTTCCACCTTTGACAGGGTGCAGTCTTACCACTTTTCTATCTCTCCTATTAATGGAAAATATTTGAATTTTCCTTCACTGACAGGTTTCCGCCTTACACAGGTTCCAGCTTTCGCAGGTTTTAGTATAATAGCTAAACTACTAAAAACTACTAGGACCCTTTTTTTTTTTTTAGGACCCATGGGGAGCATACCAAAATCTTGGAGATGAAAGGGAGGTAGAACCCCTTTTCTAATTTGTTAGAGAGGGTCCTCCTTCCCCCTTCTCATGGCTGTTCTGATCATGTGTGTTGAGGGGTGGACAGGCCATTGAGAAGCACTGGGGCAGAAGACAGGTTCAGGAGTAAAGGGGAAGGAAAAGAATGCATATATAGGAAACTCTAGAAGTAAAATGCAAGGCAAGACCAAAGCATATAATTTGATGTTTTGGAGATGCAAATGAACTTTGTTTTTGTTTTAACACTATTAACATGTTTGAACAAAATATGATATGCCTGTTAGCTTGTGAGTATGAAGATTTTACAAATACAGTAAAATCTGTATAAGGCAGAACCTGTCAGAAAAGGAAAATGCAAATATTTTCCACTAAACTGAGCCTTGGCAAAGTGGTAAGACTGCGCCCTGTCAAAGATGGAAAACTTGTGAGACCTGGAAAGACAAAGCAGTCCCGTCAAGTTTAGGCTCTCACAGGTTTCACTGTGATAACCAAACCAAAACCAAACCTACTGCTGTCAAGTTGATTCCAACTCGTAGTCACCCTTTGAAAAAGGACAGAATAAAACTGCTGCATAGGATTTCCAATGCTGTAAATCTTTACGGGAGCAGACTGCCACATCTTTCTTCCACAGAGTGTCTGGTGGATTCGCACCACCAACCTTTCAGCTAGCAGCCAAATGCTTAACCTCTGCACCATCAGGGCTCCCTTTGGCCCTATAGAACAGAGCAGAACTGCCTTATAGAGTTTCCAAGGAGGGTCTGATGGATTCAAACTGCCTACGTTTTGGTCAGCAGTCGGAACTCTTAACCACTACGCCCCAGGGTTTCCTTCACTGTAATTGTTACCATTTATTGAGCACTTAGAGTGTGTCAGAGGGCAGGGGCACATAAATGCTTTATATATAATGTCTCTTAATTCTCACAACAAACCTGAGGTAAGTATTTTTATCATTCCCAACTTTATGGATGAAGAAACCAAAGCTTAAAACATATTAATTGTTCAAGGTTGCATAACCAGTAAGTGGCTGAGCAGAGGCATCTAACTCCCAGAACTATGCTCTACACTTGACCGTACAGATGAAAGACCAGGTTTCTTGGCTTAACGTCAAGATTTGTCTTAAAATTTGCTTGAGAAGAGGAAGAGGGTTTCCGCAGAGGCTTTCTCCATGTGACTATGAGCCATCAACTCAGAGAATTCTTAACCAAAATTTTGCCATGTAAATCCTGCAGACATCATTATGACCTTTTTTCAAAGTCTGTGGACCATCTTAGAATTCATTCTACAAGATTTATTCAACAAGGGTGTCCCCCAAAGGCACATTTTCAATATTAGTCATATTTAGCTACTTTTTATAGCCCAGAGACCCTAGGTTTACATTGTAGAACACATGCAAAGTATCCAAATATTTAAAATAATCAACAAAGTAAGATCACAAAGAAACATTGGCAGTCGGACAAAGCGAAAACAGCACCTTTATATAGTGTTAACTACCTCACATCAAATGCCTTCTCTATACCTGATATTTTACATATATCTGCATTAAAAAAAAACAACGCAGTTGCCATCAAGTCAGTTCTGACTCATGGCAACTCTCGTTTGTCAGAGTAGAACTGAGCTCCACAGGGTATTCAGTGGCTAATTTTTCAGAAATAGATCACCAGGCCTTTTTTCCAAGGTGCCTGTGGGCAGACTCAAACCTCCAACTTCTCAGTTAGCAGCCAATTGCGTTAACCATTTGCACTCCCCAGGTCTCCATTACATATATTGGCATCTGATTTTCACTACGATTATGTGAGGGAGGTATTATTGCTCAATTTTTAACAAGTGAAGGAACTGAATTTCGGAAAGAGTAGTAATTTCCCCATTACCATACGTCTATTAAGTAGCAGAAGCAGATTCAAATATGCGCCTGACTCCAAATCGACCCTGGAGTCTGTTTTCTCTACATGCACTGCCTTAGGAGATATTGATACTACCTTTACTAATATCACGCTTTGGACGTGATCCTATAGAAAATACCTGTGGTTGTTCATAGGTGCTGTCGAGTCAGTTCTGACTCATAGCCACCTCATGTACAACGGAACAAAACTTTGCCCAGTCCTCACAATGAACCATTAATAAATCAAGAAGATTATTGTTGGCTCAATTTTTCCTACAAAATGTGAAGCATCTTACGACATGCTATGTTTATTTCATATTTGACTTTTGCAATGTAATTAAAAAGAGAGTCTTTTTTTTTTAATTTTTATTGTGCTTTAAGTGAAAGTTTACAAATCAAGCCAGTCTCTCACAGAAAACCTTATATACACCTTGCTACACACTCCCAATTACTCCCCACTAATGAGACAACCCGCTCCCTCCCTCCACTCTCTCTTTTTATGTCTATTCTGCCAGCTTCTAACCCCCTCTACTCTCTCATCTCCCCTCCAGACAGGAGATGCCAACATAGTCTCAAGTGTCCACCTGATCCAAGAAGTTCACTCCTCACCAGCATCCCTCTCCATCCCACTGTCCAGTCCAATCCCTGTCTGAAGAGTTGGCTTTGGGAATGGTTCCTGTCCTGGGCCAACAGAAGGTCTGGGGGCCATGACCACCGGGGTCCTTCTAGTCTCAGCAGACCATTAAGTCTGGTCTTTTTACGAGAATTTGGGGTCTGCATCCCACTGCTCTCCTGCTCCCTTAGGGGTTCTCTGTTGTGTTCCCTGTCAGGGTAGTCATCGGTTGTAGCTGGGCACCATCTAGTTCTTCTGGTCTCAAGCTGATGTAGCCTCTGGTTTATGTGGCCCTTTCTGTCTCTGGGGCTCATAATTACCTTGTGTCCTTGGTGTTCTTCATTCTCCTATGGTCGAGATGGGTTGAGACCAATTGATGCCTCTTAGGTGGCCGCTTGCTAGCGTTTAAGGCTCCAGATGCCACTCTCCAAAGTGGGATGCAGAATATTTTCTTAATAGATTTTATTATGCCAATTGACTTAGATGTCCCCTGAAACCATGGTCCCCAAACTCCCGCCCCTGCAACACGGGCCTTCAAAGCATTCAGTTTATTCAGGAAACTTCTTTGCTTTTGGTTTAGTCCAGTTGTGGTGACCTTGCCTGTATTGTGTGTTATCTTTCCGTTCACCTAAAGTAGTTCATATCTACTAACTAATTAATGAATACATTTTCCCTCCCTCTTCCCTCCCCCCTCTCGTAACCATCAAAGAATATTTTCTTCTCTGTTTAAACTGTTTCTTGAGTTATTATAATAGTGGTCTTATACAATATTTGTCCTTTTGCAACTGACTAATTTCACTCAGCATTATGCCTTCCAGATTCCTCCATGGTATGGAATGTTTCATAGATCCATCACTGTTCTTTATCAATGTGTAGTATTCCATTGTATTTACCCATTCATCTGTTGATGGGCACCTTGGTTGCTTCCATCTTTTTGCTATTATAAACAGTGCTGCAATGAACACGGCTGTGCATATATCTGTTCGGGTAAAGGCTCTTACTTCTCTAGGGTATAGTCCAAGGAGTGGGATTGCTGGATGGTCTGGTAGTTTCTATTTCTAGCTTTTTAAGGAAGCGCCAAATCGATTTCCAAAGTGGTTGCACCATTTTACATTCCCACCAGCAGTGTATAAGTGTTCCAGTCTCTCCACAACCTCTCCAACATTTATTATTTTGTGCTTTTTGTATTAATGCCAGACTTGTTGGAGTGAGATGGAATCTCATTGTACTTTTGATTTGCATTTCTCTAATGGTTAATGATCGTGAGCATTTCCACATGTATCTGTTAGCTACCTGGATGTCTTCTTTAGTGAAGTGTATGTTCATATCTTTTGACCATTTTTTATTTGGGTTATTTGTCTTTTTGTAGTTGAGTTTTTGCAGTGTCATGTAAATTTTAGAGATCAGGCCCAGATCGGAAATGTCTAAGCTAAAAACTTTTTCCCAGTCTGTAGGTAATCTTTTTACTCTTTTGGTGAAGTCTTTGGATGAGCATAGGTGTTTGATTTTTAGGAGCTCCCAGTTATCTAATTTTTCTTTTGCAGCGTTAGTAATGTTTTGTGTAGCCACGTATTAGGGCTTCTAACATTGTCCCTATTTTTTCTTCCATGATCTTTATTGTTTTAGATTTTATGTTTAGGCCTTTCATCCATTTTGAGCTCGTTTTTGTGCATGGTGTCAGGTACGAGCCTTGTTTCATTTTTTTGCAGATGGATATCCAGTTATGCCAGCACCATTTGTTAAAAAGACTGTCTTTTCCCCATTTAACTGCTTTGGGGCCTTTGTCAAATATCAACTGCTCATATGTGGATGGATTTATGTCTGGATTCTCAATTCTGTTCCATTGGTCTATGTATCTGTTGTTGTACCAGTACCAGGCTGTGGCAGTGTAATAGGTTCTAAAATCAGGTAGAGTGAGGCCTCCCCCTTTGTTCTTCTTTTTCAGTAATGCTTTACTTATCCAGGGCCTCTTTCCCTTCCATATGAAGTTGGTGATTTGTTTCTCCATCTCATTAAAAAATGCCATTGGAATTTGGATCGGAATTGCATTAAATCTATAGATCATTTTTGGTGGAATAGACATTTTTATATGTTAAGTCTTGCTATCCATGAGCAAGGTATGTTTTTCCACTTATGTAGGTCTCTTTTGGTTTCTTGCAGAAGTGTTTTGTAGTTTTCTTTGTATAAGTCTTTTACATCTCTGGTAAGATTTTTCCTAGGTATTTTATCTTCTTGGGGGCTACTGTAAATGGTACTGATTTGGTGATTTCCTCTTCTATGTTCTTTTTGTTGGTGTAGAGGAATCCAACTGATTTTTGTATGTTTACCTTGTATCCTGATACTCTGCTTAACTCTTCTATTAGTTTCAGTAGTTTTCTTGAGGATTTCTTAGGGTTTTCTGTGTATAAGATCATGTCATCTACAAATAGAGATACTTTTACTTCTTCCTTGCCAATCTGGATGCCCTTGATTTCTTTATCTAGCCTAATTGCTCTGGCTAGGACTTCCAGCACAATGTTGAATAAGAGTGGTGATAAAGGGCATCCTTGTCTGGCTCCCATTCTCAAGGGGAATGCTTTCAGGCTCTTTCCATCTGGGATGATGTTGGCTGTTGGCTTTGTATAAATGCCCTTTATTATGTTGAGGAATTATCCTTCTATTCCTATTTTGCTGATAGTTTTTATCATGGATGGGTGTTGAACTTTGTCAAATGCCTTTTCTGCATTAATTGATAAAATCGTGTGATTCTTGTCTTTTGTTTTATTTATATGATGAATTACATTAATTGTTTTTCTAATGTTAAACCATCCCTGTGTACCTGGTATGAATCCCACTGGGCCATGGTGTATTATTTTTTTGATGTATTGTTGAATTCTCTTGGCTAGAATTTTGTTGAGGATTTTTGCATCTAAGTTCATGAAGGATGTAAGTCTGTAATTTTCTTTTTTTGTGGTGTCTTTACCTGGTTTTGGTATCAGGGATATGGTGGCTTCATAGAATGAGTTTGGTAGTATTCTGTCCTTTTCTATGCTCTGAAATACTTTTAGTAGTAGTGGTGTTAATTCTTCTCTGAAAGTTTGGTAGAACTCTGCAGTGAAGCCATCCGGACCAGGGCTTTTTTTTGTTGGGAGTTTTTCGATTACCTTTTCAATCTCTTCTTTTGTTACGGGTCTATTTAGTTGTTCTAAAAAAGAGGGTCATTTTTGCAAAAATGTTTGAGAACTTCATCTGTTTTCCCAAGGGCCTCAATTAATTCTTTGATATTCAAAGTATACTGAAGCATCAATGTAGTCATCATCCCTGTTGGTTTTCCCTTCATTTGTTAGTTTAACTCTACAGAGCCTCATTTGCCAGTGTTCCTAACCTTGGAAATCCTGGTGGCATAATGGTTAAGTGCTATAGCTGCTAACCAAAAGTTCGGCAGTTTGAATCCACCAGGTGCTCCTTGGAAACTCTATGGGGCAGTTCTACTCTGTCCTATAGAGTCGCTATGAGTTGGAATCAACTTGACAGCAATGGGCTTTGAGTTTTCGTAACCTCAATTTCATTGACATCATGAAACTTAGCACCTTTTGTAAGGCGGGCAATTTCACTTCACAATAGAGTTGAATGTACTTACATTGTGTTACAAATTACATTGTATTACAATATAAATTAATCTTACATTATGAATTTTGTAATTCTGAAGGTGGGGAATGGGATGGGGGAAGAAGCCTGGTGTTAAGAAGGGATTTGAAGTGGTCATATCATTCATAAATACTTCCGTATGCTAATGACTTTTAATACAGCAGAGGGAAGTATGAACTTAGGCAGTATGCTTTGATTGTATCATAGAAAACAAGAGTGTCAGAAGAGTGGTGTTGCTAAACAAGACTGTCAAAGAGACACAGTTTGAACCTGGAAGAACACATATGTGGCCATCAGAGTGTTGTTTCCAGATGAAAAGGAAAAAAAAAAAAATCCGACGGCTTCATCAGGCTTCTCATGTTCTGCATAAAATATTTCTCAAGACTGTATATCTTCCTTTGTTTTCATTCCATGCTCACTTTCTGGTCATAATTTGGCTTCCCACTTGTTCTGCCTGTAGAGAAAGCTAGTGCTGTTAAAACCACAGGAGCCCGGTCACGTAACAGTTCCAGTTGTTACTGTCAATTAAGACAGAGACATTTTAGCTGTACATGTGTTCCTTGTAAGTTTAGTTACGTAGCTCTGACTCCCTGGGTGTGATCAATTTTGAGACATTAACAGGTTGAGGTTTCTGAACTTGTGTGCCGTCGTGGAGTCGATTCCAACTCATAGCAACCCTATGTGACAGAGTAGAACTGCTCCGTAGGGTTTTCTAGGCTGTAATTATGGGAGCGGATCACCAAGGCTAACAAATTCTTGGTCTTGGTGCATTAACCAAAAACTCTTGGCAGGGAGCCTGCTGATCATCCCCAGAAAACATTCCAACCTTGTCATTGACTTTTTAGAATTCTGCAGGTATATTTTAGTAAAAACATTTAGTTATTTATTTTTAAATGTTGAAGCCAACCGTGAATGTTGAATTTTGCATTGTCTTGGGGCACACTAAAGGGACAAAAGGGGTGGATCTGGTTGTTAGTGATATACATGTTGCTGGGAAACACTTTGCTTCTTCCTTCTAACTCCAGTGGTCTATAGCTTAACAAAAAGTCACTTACCATAATGACAAAATTAAGGAATTCAAGAATTCAGCAAAAGTTTGCTATCAGCAATGACCTTCCCAGACCTTTGAATGTTGAACATTCTAAGCTATCATGGCTTGTGGTACCTGGTTCCTATGTAGAGTAATATCTAAGTCACTTTTCCAGTGTCAGCTACCAGCACTTAAAAGTGTCAGTATCCTCATGAAGAACAAAACTGTCATCTAAATTCAACCAGCCATTCAAGGTATATTGTGCAAAACATTTAGTCATTTAACATGTATTATGCAAAGTGCATAGATTGAAAATAGAATGGTAAACACAGACACATTATCAATGTCAGGTAGAGTACTATATCTCAGAAGTTAGAAAAGACATAAGAGTATCTATCTAGTCCAACCTTCATCAGATCCACTGCTTCCCTCTACAACAGTCCTTCCAAGAGATGCCTACTTCCTCCAATGATGGTGAAATTCCAGCAGCCTCTGTGGATGGGCCAGGTTGGCTGATTTTTCCCATCTCAGAAGACCATCACAAGCTATTCAGGGGTTTCTGGACAAAGATGTTGGGAAGGAGGCTAGTTTAAAAATGAGAAAGTTATTTGCTATTTTTAATAATATAAATATTTAGACTATATAATGATAGAAATTCTGAGACGGTTTTGAAGGCAGTGAGAAATTAAATTGCTAATGTTTTAGGGATTATTACCCTTTGTGGTATGTGAGTCAAAATTTGTGAGACTGTTATGTTTTGTCCTGAGCATTTTTGTTGTGACATGTTATATATAGCACACTGTTATTATTAAAATATTAAATATCAGTGTCAGTGTTTTATCAGAATATCATCGTTTTTCTTTTAAACATGCCATTTTGAAAGGATTTGACACAGAGTTAATGGGATTTAACAGCAGAATGCATCTCCAATTTTGTAATGAAAATCAGTGGGAGAATAAGATTGATTTGATAGAAATTCCGTGTACTGCAAACTTTGCTGACAATGACCATTCCTTTAAGTGAGGGATACCTACTCCGCAAGAGCCCAAAGATGAGTTTTTATGTGATAGATCCGTGTAGTTTGGAAGATTAATAATGTCAGCAGCAGTTTTTTGCTGACTGGTCGCTTATTTGAATTTCACTGAATTTCCTTTACCAGAAGGATGCTTATTTGAATGGTTAGAAGAGTAGGCTGAATCACAGTTTTTAATACTGGTTATTGCGTTTCTCAAGAGTAAGCTAGGCAAATGCCTCAGCCTTCTATTTTTGCAGTCTAAATGGAAGAAATACCGCTTCAGTGACTACCTCAGAATGCTTCACAACTCTCTCTCGACTCCCGTCTCTTCTTGCTGCTTTGTGATTCTCAAATATTGTTCTATTCGAATGTGGTCATATTTTACACAGGGTCATTTTACTTAGGCCTCTCCCAAGCTGTGCGCCATGTATAACACGCTCTACGCCCACCTTGCGTTGGTGTTGGTCATTATTTGACAAGCTAGACAAATCCATTTGATGAAGGCCACATGGTGATATGAGTCAGAGAGGCTTATTCTTTCCACTCAATTTATCCAAATGTCAAATATGACACAGTTATTCCAGTGCCACAAAGCAACCTATCCTTTGTTTTGATGCAATATTAATTCATTTTTTTGTGTGTACTTTAGGTGAAAGTTTACAGCGCAAATTAGTTTCTCATTCAAAAATGAATACACAAGTTGTTCTGTGACATTGGTTGCAAATCACAATCTGAGTTCTTAATCCTTAGGGAACATCTCTGTAAAATCATTTCGTATTGTACAATTCTTTCTACATGTTCATTTGCATCATTGTTGTCTTTTTCGTTTATGAGTACCTTGGGAACATTTGTCTGAACACTCTATATAGAATGCAATATCTGTCATGGTTGACGTAAATTATTCTTTTTTTAATATTAAGAAATATAAATATAATATAAATATTTTACTGACACTAGATCCTGCAGCTGTCTCCCATTCATCTGACCTTCAGTTTGTAGGACTTGAACTAGCAGCTTACCTGCCATCTTTCCTGCTGATCTTGGAATTCATCAGGTCTTCACAGCCTAGGAGCCAGAGTTCTGCTCTCTGACTTGACGATCTCGGGTTCACCAGCCCCTGTGGCTACATGAATCAGGAGAAGCCTCCAGCCTGACCCACATTCCACTCTCTGCAACCGTGTGAGCCATTTCTTTAATATAAATCTCTATATATTTATACCCCTTGCTGATTCTGTTTCTCTAGAGAACCCAGACTAAGACAATCCGGAAACAGCCCCTGTTGCATTTGTTACACTTTAAAAGAAACTGTAATTTTGAATATTGTAACATTTCACAAAGTAATGTAATAACAGAGGTTTTTGGGAGCTAGTAACATCATCAGTGTCTTGGTTATCTAGTGCTGCTATAGCAGAAATACCACAAGTGAATGGCTTTAACAAATAGAAATTTCTCTCTCTTTTTTTTTTAATTGTGCTTTAGGTGAAGGTTTACAGAGCAAATTAGTTTCTCATTAAGCAAGCAATACACATATTATTTTCTGACATTGTTTGCTAACCCCGAGACCGGTTAACACTCTCCTTTTCTTGACCTTTGGCTCCCCATTTCCATTTGTCCAGCTGCCCTGTCCCCTCCTTCCTTCTCTTCTTTGTCCCTGAGCTGGTGTGTCCATTCTGTCTCGAATACATGGTTGAACTATGTGCATTATTATTATTATTTTATGGGCCACTCTAGTCTTTGGCTGAAGGGTGAACCTCAGGAGTGACTTTAATACTGAGTTAAAAGGGTTTCCAGGGGCCATACCCTCGGGGTGTCTCCAGTCTCCGTCAGACAGTAAATCTGGTCTTTTTTTGTGAGTTTGAATTTTGTTCTACATTTTTCTTCAACTCTGTTGGGAACCCTCTACTGTGATCCCTGTCAGAGCAGTTAGAGGTGATAACCAGGCACCATCTAGTTGTGCTGGATTTAGTCTGGTGGAGGCTGTGGTAGCTGTGGTCCATTAGTCCTTTGGACTAATTATTCCCTTGTGTCTTTGGTTTTCTTCATTTTCCCTTGCTCCAGACACAGTAGGACCAGTAGACATCTTAGATGTCTGCTTACAAGCTTTTAAAACCCCAGATGATACTCACCAAAGCAGGATGTAGAACATTTTCTTTATAAACTATGTTAAAAAGATGTCCCCCAAGACCTGGTCCCCAGCCCTCAGCCCAGTAACTCAATCCCTATGGGAGTTTGGATGTGTCTATGAAGCTTCATGGCTTTGCTTTCATCAAGTTGTGGGGCCTTTCCCAGCATTGTGTACTATCTACTCTTCAATAAAGTTACCACGTATCTATTGTCTAGATAGTGAACAAACAGAATTTTTTTCTCCTATAGTTTAGGAGCCTAGAAGTCTGAATTCAGGGCATCAGCTCCAGGGAAAGATTCTTTCTGTCTCTCGGCTCTGGGGGAAGGACTTTATTATTAATCTTGCCCTGGTCTAAGAGCTTCTCAGCACAGGAACCTGGGTCCAAAGGATGTGCTCCACTCCTGGCTCTTCATTCTTGGTGGTAGGATGTCCCCCTACTCTCTGTTCACTTCTCTCTTTTATATCTTAAGAGAGATTGACTCAAGATACAACCTAATCCTGTAGATTGAGTCCTGCCTCATTAACTTAACTGCCTCTAATTCTGCCTCATTAACATTATAGAGGTTAGGATTCATACACATACGATAATCACATCAGATCACAAAATGGTGGACAACCACGCAGCACTGAGAATCATGGCCTAGCCAAGTTGACAAACATTTTGGGGGGACACAATTCAATCCCTAACAATCAGTAAAAGAAAGATGGAGAAGAAGAATTTGTTAAATAAGAGTCTTTCCACACTCTCCTGAGATAAAGGATGTCCTGATACTAAATGACCTTTAAAGATCATTTAAAATGGAAAAAAGATCTACTTGGTAACTTTAAGTAAGCATTTGGCAGCCTTGAATTTCTCTGTTCTGATTTGTCTTCACCATAGCAACCTACTCATCAGCAATTGCATCTTCTAAGTAGACTTACTTACTTGAAATTCCTGTTTGTAAACAAGTAGTATCAATTTTATTTATTTACATACTTATTTATTATTACTTCTACATCCAGATAGGAAATACAAACAAATACAGTAAAATGCAAAAACAAAAATAGAGAAGCTAGGTATTCACATTAAATAAAAGACAGAAGTCAAGTACCAAAGGGTAAGGGAAGGAGAAATATATGTGTGTGTGTGTGTGTATACACACACACACACACACACATAGTAGGTATCCATTATCATTCCTGCTAGGTCTGCGTTTAAACACTGATCAAGCGATGTTACTTATACATCAGTTCCTTGTAAATTAGCTTAGTGTGAATCAGTGCCCCTATAGCAGAGAAAATCACTTCTGTGAACTTAATCATTTGGTTTTTAAACTGGCAAAACTGAGCTTCATATTTTTCCATTATGGTGAACCCATCAATATATGCACAGGTATGTTTATTTAAAGCCATATAATTTTAGTTACTCAATGATTATTGAGCACCTATTCTTTCAAGTACTAGGTTGGGGTCCGAAGCTATAAGAATGAATGAGATAAGATTCTTGCCCTTTTGGAACTGACATGCTGAGAAAAGATTTAAATAAAAAGTAATGAAGGTATGGAAAATTAGATTATTGGGACAGACTCTCTACAAGGAAAACAACCAAAAATGCTAGGGGAAAATATATATGAAAGTAAGCATTGACGAGTTGACAAGGTAATAAGGAATTATTGGATTAAAATCTAAGTGAATGTGAAATCCAACATGGCTTCTGACAGTGGGTGCCTTAAATGCCCTGTTCCCAGCACTGGCTGTATTATTAGAAAACAGCTTTAAAAAACATCACTGGGTGATGCTTGCTTCCAGCAAAGGTGGGCTAACAAACCCTCCCCCTGACAACAACTAAAAAATGTAGACAAAAACAAACAAACAAATATATATATGATGAAGATATCAAACAAGTAACAATGCAGCAAGAACTCTCCAAGCCTAGACCCTGGGGGGAAAGAAGGCCCAGAGAAGATGAATTCAGCATTCAGCCTGGTTTAATCCCATTGAAGTAACTACCTAAGTGAAAGCTGAGAGGCTATGAAGCTGAGCAGAAAGCTGAGGATGAGAAGCTAAGCTGAGAACACAGCTGAAAAGGTGAGAAGATGAACAGAGGTCTCAGCAACTTGAAAAGGCTGGGAGTTCAGAGCTGACTAAGTGGGGTGGAGGTAGGAGTTAGTAATAGACTATGCCTTACTGCAAGAGCTGAAGCCTGACTTTGAGATATCACAATCCCTGACTGGAGTAAGATGATCTGCCCCTGGTCAAATTACCTTCTAAAGAAAAGAGTAAATCTTGCCTGGAAAAAGATAACACAGTCCAGAACCTTGGACTAACTCTACTTTTTTTTTTTTTTGTATTCAATGTTTAGCATTCATTCAAAAACAACCAGGCATAAAAAGGTTAAAATTGCCCCCAAAACCAAGATTTTAAAAAGCAGATAATAGAAAAACCCATAGGAAATCCAGATATTGGCATCATCAGACATAAACTTTAAAATAACTGTCATTAATATGATCAAGGAATTAAAGGGCAACAATGAGAATTTCAGCATAGAACTAGAAACTATAAAAAAAGGAATAAGATGAAAGTGCTGGAACTAAAAATCACAATAACAGAAAATAAAAATTTAATGGACTGTAAATATTTTATATCAATAGATTGGATATTGCTGAATAGAGAATTAGTGACCTGAAAAGTTGGTTAAAAGGAAATATTTAGACTAAGGCATGGGAAGACAAAAGATGAAAAAAAGCATAAAAGGCATGTGATACAGAGTAAAAAGTGCCTTCATACATATAACTGGATTCCAGAAGAATAAAGAGAAAGAATGGGACAGAAGCATTATTTGAAGATAAGAACGTTCCAAAATTGAAGAAATGATATAAAAAGCGTAGAATATGAATGGCTTTGAACGCCAAGGTGACTAAACTATTTCTAAGAAAATCCTAGAAAAATTGCTGAAAACCAAAGAGAAAATCTGAAAGTATTTAGATAAAAGGAATACTTTACCTTCCAAAGTATAATAATAAAACTGAAATCTGCATTCTCAGCAGAAACTTTGGAAGCTGAAGACAGTGCAATGACAACTTCAAAGTACTGAAAGAAAATAACTGCCAATTTAGATTTCTATACCCAAGATTTCACTTTTGGAAAATGTCCTTCAAAACAAAGTAAAATAAATAAAGGTGTTGTTGTTAGGTGCCATAAAGTCAGTTATTACTCATTTCAACCTTATGTACAATAGAACAAAACAGTGCCCAGTCCTGTGCCATCCTCGGAATCGTTGCTATGTTTGAGCCCATTGTTGCAGCCACTGTGTCAGTCCATCTCATTGAGGGTCTTCCTCTTTTTTGATAATACTCTTCTTTACCTAGTATGATGCCCTTCTCCAGGTCTGGCGCCTCCTGATAACATGTCCAAAGTACACAAGACAAAGCCTCGCCATCCTCACTTCTAAGGAGCATTCTAGCTGTACTTCTTCCAAGACAGATTTATTCATTCTTCTGTCAGTGCATGGTATATTTAATATTCTTCGTCAACACCATATTTCAAAGGGCATCAATTCTTTGGTCGTCCTTATTCATTGTCCATCTTTTGCATGCAAATGAGGTGATGGAAAATACCATGGCTTGAGTCAGGCACACCCTAGTGCTCAAAGTGACATCTTTGCTTTTTAACAACCTGCATTATGCAGATGACACAACTTTGCTTGCTGAAAGTGAAGAGGACTTGAAGCACCTACTGATGACAATCAAGGACAGCAACCTTCAGTACGGATTATACCTCAACATAAAGAAAACAAAAATCTTCACAACTGGACCAATAAGGAACATCATGATAAATGGAGAAATATTGAAGTTGTCGAGGATTTCATTTTACTTGGATCCACAGTCAATGCCCATGGAAGCAGCAGTTAAGAAATCAAATGATATAGTGCATTGGGCAAATCTGCTGCAAAACACTTCTTTTCAGTGTTAAAAAGCATTAAAATAAATGTATTATTTGATAAATAAGAATTGTCATGAATAGATCCAAACGGAAAGAAATACTAAGGTGAGTTCTTCAGTCTGAAGGACAATGACATTAGATGAAGGTGTGCAGATAAAGGGAAAAAAATAAAGTGTGGAAATAATAAGTATGTAGATTAAATATTGATTTGAAAAAATAATAATGTCTAGGAGGTTTTAAATTACATGGAATCAAAATGCACACCCAAAATATGAAAATAGGGAGAGAAGTAAATGGAATTAGAATATTATAACACCTTGCTTTGTCCAGGACATGGCAAAAGCATTAATTTGTATTAGACTTCAACAAATTAAGGAAGAATGTTATAAATTCTAGAGTAACCACTAAAAGAATAATTTAAAATATTAACTGATGAGCTAATGGGGGAATAAAATTATTGATTTCAGAAACTATAGAAAAAGAAACAGAATAAGTGAGACATACAGAAAAAAAACAGTAATATGGTAGATTTAAACCCAAGTATATCAGTTATTTCAATAATTTGGAACAGATTAAAATGTCCAATTAAAAGACAAAGTGTCATACCAGATAAAAAATAAAACTCAGGTACAGTGAAATTGCCATTTATTTAGATCAAAAGTAGTCTAATATTAATTTCAAACACTTGAACCTATAAAATATACGCCCCTTACAAGACATACTTATTAAACATGAGGAAAAAGAAGGTTGAGAGTGAAAAGGAGAAAAAAGATAATTTAAGCAAATACAATTTTAAAAAAAGCCATGATAGCTCTATGAATGTTAGACAAATAGACTTCAAGCTAATTCACAAAACTAGACATGAAGGAGATTTCATAATATAATAAGGTAAATCTACCAGGAAGCTATAACACATCTAAATCTGTATGCACCTATTAATATAACCTTAAAATGATAAAGTAAGACTGACAGAGTTAAAGGAGAAATAGAAAAATCTATAATCATACTGAGAGAGTTTAACATACTTTTGTCAGTACCTGACTAAAAAAAAAGCAGACAAAAACCAGCAAGGGTATCCAAACCACAAGATGACAACCTAATTGTCAAATACAAAATGGCAACTAATGCCTGTAGAAAATATTATTTTCGTATGCACATGGGACGTTTATCAAAATAGAACATATAGGGTGCCATAAAGATATTCTCAGCAATTTCCAAAGAGTGTAATTATACAGAATGTACTATCTGACCATAAAGGGAATTAAGCTAGAAATCAATTAACAAAAAGGTAACTGCAAAGTCCCCATATATTTGGAAATTAAGAAATACACTTCTAAACAGCCCATGGATCAAAGACAATAGCACAATAAAAAATTTTTTTAATATATTTTAACTACTTAAAGATGTATAGATGGACAGATATGTGATAAAGCAGGTGTAGTAAAATGTAATGGTAGCCTCTAGGTGGTGGATTTATGGTTATTCAGTGAAAAATCCTTTCAACCTTGCTATGTATTTGAAAATATTTATGTATAATAAAATGTTGAAATATAACCATATAAGTCACAAAAGGAGGAAGAAAAGGAGGAGGAGATGAGAAAAATTACAGACCGGTGTGAGTGAGTGTGTGTGTGTAGGAGTCTCATTTTGTTGCTGCTTTTATAGGTATTTGAATGAAGCTAGTTTGGAATAATTTATTGAATTCTCACTAAGGACTGAGTGGTGTACTAAGTGCTCTCATATGGATTCTCTTATTTAATCCTCAAAACAATGCCAGGAAGTAGATATTATTGGCATTACCCCTATTTTACTAAGAGGTTAAGTAAATTGTGCAAGATTACAGAGTATAGAAGTAACAGAGTCAGATTTCAAATTTCAGGGTCCTAACTTCTAAGCTAAAACTGATTATAAGAGCAACTGTGATCCCTTCAAGGGCAAGAGCGTGCCCATGTTTTATTCACTTTGCCCCCCCCCCACCACCACCACAGCACTATGCCTGACACAATAGATACTCAATAAATGCTTATTACATTACTATGTGTCATAGAAGGGAGCAATGGTATCATTTGGTTACATTTTTCCTCATGTTCTCCATCCTTCTAGTAGGCCATCTGTAATGGGCTGAATGGTGGTCCCCCAAAAGTATGCCCAGGTCTCAATTCCCAGAACCTCTGAATGTCACTTTATTTGGAAAAAATGGCCATTTTTTTAAAAATTAAGGATCTTGTTGAGATCATCCTAAATTAGCTGGGTGGGCCCTCAATCCAATAATAAATGTCCTTGTAAGAGACACACAGAGACAGATAGACAGAAGAGGAGGAGGCAGTGTGACCACAGAGGCAGAGAATGGAGTGAAGTGGCCTTAAGCCAAGGAAGTCTGCAACCACCTGAAGCTAGAAGAGGCATGGATGGAATGTAGATGTACTGTGTCCACAATCCCTTTGCCTCTGGTTGGGTCATCTCTCTACAAGGACTCTGTGCTCTTCTGGCCTGACTCTATGTCGAGGCATAGTTGTTGGTTCCTAGGGAATGTAGCATCATTTCCTGTGTCCATACAAGCCATCAGTTTGATAATTAGTTCTAGAATTTTGCTAAGAATGCCAAAATTCATGGAATTTACCTTGTACATCTATCTAGAGATTGGGCAATTTGCCCATTTTCAGTACCCTGACACTTTTCCTATTCTCTTTCCCCAAAGATATCATCTGAAAAGCTCTTTTACTTCCTAGGTATGTAAATCAACAGGATTAGGACACCTGAATTCACCTGGAGCTGCCAAGTACACCCTACGGTCTCCTCAAAAACCTAGAAAGTTGTTTCCTACCACTGTATGTCTGAACTTGCTAATCATAAAGTCCTACTCTCTTCTGGGGGTTGAAAGTATCAAAACATGAAGTCCCCTTTTCACTGCCATCTCTCAACAGAGTATCATCCTCCTCAAACAAAGAACCTAAAGCCTTCCTAGACCGTTCTGATCTAAAGAATACATTGGCAAAGGTCCTTTTTACCATGCATAGCATTGCTCTAAAAATTTAATTAATTTTCAAATAATATAGCTTACACTGTTCTAATACCTTCTAGACAAGTCTATCCCATGTGTTTATGATTGTCCTTGGTTAAATGTCTCTCCTTTCAACAGTTACACATTCTTTTAGAAGTTGAGCTTGTTGAAGATACCTCCCAAACAAGCCAGGGCAGAATCTTTAGATTCCTTACTTTTTTTTTTTTTCCTCATCAAGGTCATTCACCAATATGTTATCAGAATTTCAGTTTTGAAAACTTCCTATCCGTCTTGGGTCAGCTTCCCTGTCAATGACAAAGACCTTGCTACTCAGTGTGGTCCCTGGATCAGTAGCATTGGCACCTGAGAGCTTGTAAGAAATGCAGTCTCAGGCTCCATCCCAAATTTACTGAATTACAATATTCATTTTAACAAAATACTCCGGTGATTTGTTTACACTTTAAAATTCGAAAAGCGTGGTTATAGACCAAGGGCTCATGACTTATCTTTTACTGAACTTGTAAATGGCTTCCTGAAGCATAGAGCTAATTCCTTCTGTCCACACCCACCTACCTGACTCCTATTTACTCTGAGATAATGCGGTTGTTTCTTCTGATGTCACTTGAACTTCATCAATTGGTACCTTCTTGTTGATAAGAACTAGATTTAGAGCAGCCGTCATTCCCCTTGTCATTTCCTCTCACTTCTTAGAGAAGTCTATTTTATTCCCAATTGTCTTCATTCCCAAGACACAACAACTGAAATATCTCATCCTTAATTATCCTTTTCTATCACCCATCTGTCAGTTTATTGTACTATGGTGGCTTCTGTGTGGCTATGATGCTGGAAGCTATGCCATTTACATTTCCAATACCAGCAGGATCACCCATGGTGGAGAGGTTTCAGTGGAGCTTCTAGACTATAAGTAGGAAGAAAGGCCTGGCAATCTACTTCTGAAAATTAGCCAATAAAAACCGTCTGGATCACAGAATACTAACCAAGACTTACTACTTTGTACCTGTCATCAGGCGGGACTGATCTGGAAAAGGACATCATGTTTGGTAAAGTGGAGGGCCAGTGAAGGCGTGGGAAATCGTCAATGAGATAGACTGGCACAGTGGCCACAACAGTGAAGATGATACAAGACCAGGCACTCGTTTCCTTCTGTTATGCATGAGGTTGCCATGAGTGGGAGCTGACTCAATGGCTACAAACAACGACAATTATCCTTTTGCACCTGCATAGACTACTGTACTTTCATAGGTACTTTCATGTCTCCTTCTACTTGGTCTTCACAACCACTCTGTGATGTAGGTAGCATTAAAATGCTAAGAGCAGAAATGATTATTCCCATTTGTCAGAAAAAAAGAAAAAAACTGAGGCTTAGAGGTTACAACAACTGGTACAAAATCATAAAGCAAGGAATGGCAAAGTGAAGGCAAGTATCCAGACCCCTTGTATTTTTTACCACTGCACAAGCTTATTTCCAAAGGGTTACTTCGAATCTCTAATTAGTGTGGGAGGGAAACCTACCCACAGTATCGCCATATCAGTATGCATTCTCTCCCTTACGGAAACATTCTTGGTTATCCATCCACTGTCCAACATCCATTTTTTCTTTGCTACCAGAATCTTAATGTTGTGGGTAGAATATATTCAGTTACATACATACTGCCGTCCAACTCCCATTTGTTGCCAGTCCTTGAAGGTGACTGGTGTCTTCCAGCCCACAATGTTGGTCTTGACAAGCTAGCTGGAAAAGATCCTGTTTGCTATTCTTAGCATTTATACTGTGGCTCTGGTGTGAGAGAGAATGAGGTCATGACTTGTTACCCTCAACAGTGGAAATTTTAGCAAGTCCTCTCTGTGTACTCCTTTGACAACTGAACATGAGATCATCTCTGCGGTTAAAATTTATAGTCTTAAATGCATTTCTGCTTCCTTTCACAGGCCGGATGCTATAATGATCTCTTCTGGAATTCTTTGGAAGTCAAAGAAGTCTGACAGCAGCGATTGTTGTGTCTCCAGATACTGTGAGTATGGAAAAAAGGGATAGGAGAGGACAAGGCATGAGAGGCTCTTAGGTGCAAAATTTATGGAGGTACTCACTCTCAGTGTTGTGCAAGTGCAAGGCCAGAGCTTACGTGACCCTGAGAGTGAGCACCTCTTAAAGTTCCTGCTCTCGGTGCTTCTCTTGCCTCACCCTAGTTGCAGCCCTGCCTCTGAGTAAGAATTATCTCTAATGGTCACGATTATCCCCTTGAATTCATTTCAGTTGATACATAACTGCTTCTAAGTTCTAACCTGCATGTTTTATTTAATTTCACTTGAATAGGTATTCTTTTTTTTTTAACCAAAATTCTAATAATAACACATTCACATAAAAAGAGAATTGTCTTTCCCTCATGCTCAAGCATTTAATTTTTACAATTATAACTCTAAGTAATTGAGCACCTATATCTCTGGGTGTTGCAAGTGGTTACGCGCTCAGCTACTAGCCAAAAGGTTGGCAGTTCAAACCAACCCAGAGACACAGCAGAAGAAACACCTGGGAGTCTTCTAAAAGATCGCAGCCATTGAAAATGCTAGGAGCAGTTCTCCTCTGAAACACATGGGGTCACCATGAGTCAAAATCAACTTGAGGGCAATTGGTTTGGTTGTTGTTGTTGTTTTAATGTTTAAAGCATTATACTCAAGCTGTATAGGTATGTTTCATACATTATCTCTAATCCTCACTAATGAATTTTTCTACCTAGATTTTCATATCCCACTTTATTATAGATGAGACAAAGAGAGATTTAATGAGTGGTTCCCAAGCCCTACAGAAGACAGGAGGGTCCCTATCCAGGTTGCCCCATGTCTGTACACTTGGCCAGTCCTCCCTTCAGGCTTCAAAATTCCCATTTTCTAAGCTTTTCTTGTTTTCATTCCCTCAATTACCACAAATTCTACCTCTTTATCTCCTTGTCAGATCTTTCTTACTTCACTAAAAGATTTTATTATTGCTTTGCTTTTATGGTTTCTTTCTCTTTTCCAGCTTAAAAAAAAACAAAAAACATTGCGTTTAAGAGTAGATCAGTATGTCAAGTTTTCTCAAAACGGTATTTGAAGCCATTTTCTGACTTAAATGTCTAGAGGGCAGAGCTAAATGGGGCCACCAAATAAGAAAGCAGGACGACTCTACACACTAAGGGAGGGTGAGGAGGGAGAAAATGGAAAGGAAAAATCTTATTAGGTTTTATAGGTCAGGGAAATCCTTTCTAGCCTGGATTTTTAAACCTTCTGAATTTTAATTGAAAGTATTTCTCCAGGGTATTGACTTTAACATGACTGTGCACTCTCAAAAAATATTCCTTCTCCCTATTAGAAAAATATTACAAATTCAAGAAGACAAGATTACGCTAGAAGGGAGAACGATGTGCCCTTTATGCTTTGGACAAGAACCATGAGATTGCTGGTAACCAGAAAAGCTGCCAGGCTTCCATCGAGCATCTCTGGTGGGAAAAACATAATGCTCATGGGTATGATGCATGACTCCATTCTCCCACCCAGGAATCACCATTAATTTTTATAGGAAATGAGCAATATCTCTTTTGAGATTTATGACCATCCGCACTGGAAAAACAAAAATGTCCCCAAATTAGACAATAAAAGATTGGTTTTAATGCATCTAGGGGCAATTGTTAGAAAGTTATGAAAGTTAATAAACAAAACTTGAATTCACCTAGTTTCCAGTTTTGGCCTCATATGCACAATATTGCTTGCTCTTTGTAGAGTTCACATACACACAGACACACATACACACACTGTAAAAGCTAGAAATTCTTGTTTCCTTATAAATAAATTCTCGATAGTTTCCTTATCCCTTATAATAATGTGATAACTAAATGTTACCACTCGTCTTTCTTAATTCGTGTGTACATCTTTGCACAAGCTAGAAATTACTCTGTACTCTTCTTTCTTCTAAGAGCCCTGGTGGTGCAGTGGTGAAGTGTTCTGCTGCTGACTGAAAGGTCAGCAGTTCAAACTCACCAGCCACTGTACAGGACAAAGATGTGGCAGTCTGCTTCAGTAAGGATTACAGCCTTGGAAACCCATGGGAAGTTCTACTCTGTCCTACAAACTTGCTGTGTGTTGGAATCAATTCCACAGCAACGGGTGTGGTTTTTTCCTTTCTTTTTTTTTTTGAGGGGGGTTGTACTTTCTGCACTTCCTGTACATGGACTTATTGCTACACCTATGATTGTCATACTAGTAACAATGAGGATGATAGTGATACACTGGTTTAAATAATATTTTTTTCTTACTGTGTGTATAACAAAACATTTACCATTTCAACAATTTTTATATGTGCAGTTCAGTGACATGAAAAGTATGTTTATCATGTTGTTCAGCCATCCCCATTAATTGTTATTGAGTTTTTCCATCACACTTAACAGAAGTTCAGTGTCTCCTATGAGTCAGTATACAGTAAAACCTGTGAAAGCCGGAACCTGTGTGAGGAGGAAAGCTATTAAAAAAAAAAAAATAGAGAGGGAAAACTCAAATATTTTCCCTAAAGCGAGCAACAGAAAAGTGGTAAGTCTGCACCCTGTCAAAGGTGGAAAACTTGCAACACCCGGAAAAACAAGGCAGTTCCATCAAGCTCCAGCTCTCATAGGTTTCACTGTATCTTTTTATATCTTCTTATCTTTATTATGTTCCTATAAAGGCAGTTACTTATCATTTTTGATGTATAGCTGTAAAAATCAGACCACTGAAAGGCAAGAAGACAAAATCTGAGGTCGAAGAGTCATGAAAAACATTCTTCATATCACTCCCTGTTTTCAAATAATTATTTAGCTCTTTTTAAAGACAGAAGACAGAGTGTAATAGTACAGAAGAAAGAATTCTCGCTTGAAAGAGGGATTCAGCATCAGAAGACGTTTCCAAATTAGGGATCCTTCTTTCCAAATGCTTTTAAGCATAGTGCAGATGACTGGGCATTGTGGATGCTTTCCAAGCTGACCCACCTGAGCCAGGGCATGGGCTGGACAACCATTTATGGACTCTGAGTAGAATTCTCATGATGCTGTGACTAAGGCTCATGCCTTGGCTGCGTCACTCACCTCTTACTCACACTTTCCCAGCCCTGCTCTTACAGAGAATCACTTTAGCCCCTCCTTGGAAACACACTTTCCTACAGTACTTCAGAGTCTGGGTGCAATTCTGCTGCAGTGTCCCCACTTACCGCTGTGCTTCCTGCTGTGGGGTTAGAGCTGAATTTCCTTCCACAAGACTCCAAACTAGAAGCCTGGTCTCTATCCTCCAAGGAGGATACACAATATGCTCTTTGCTTAGCTCTCCTTTTTGTTTCACTGCCTTGGTAGAGCTGTTCCTCCCCTCCGGGTAACTACTTGGCTCCCAGCAGCTAACCCCCTGCCCACCTCCAAGGATCTTTCAGTTATAGGAGGCTCAGAGAGAACCGCCGGCTTATGGCATGGCCACCACTACCATTGTCCACCTTTAGGGTACAGGAGGAGCCAGCCCAGCCATGAAATGAGATGGTGGGTGGGGGTAGAGGTGGGAGCGACACCACTCGCTCTCTCCTACCTTTGCAGTGGCAGAGTAGAAGGGGCACCAAGGTAATACTTAGGCAGCCTGGGTTCTAGTTCTAGCCTTAGCACTTTCTTTGCCTCAGTTTCCACATTTAGACCTAGCTTTTTTTTTTCCTTGCTAGTGACTATAGCCAGACACAAGTTCTAAGCTTTTATATATAACATTTTCAATGAACGGTTACTGATTTTTGGTCATCTAGCATCCTGAGTTATCAACTGTGGTGACTGTAGTCTGATTTCCTCTGAAAATTACCTTTCCTCCAGTTGCAGCCAATGAGCTTCAGGATGGACTGGGTTCCTCCTCAGCTCCAGGGTTGAAGCCTGTGAAACTAACCTGGCTGGTCAGCAGCTCGTGTTTCTCTGGCTATGTGGTCGATTCAGTGATAGACAGCCAATCAGAGTGAATCTTAGGACTCTCCTGGAAGCTACCTGAAGAGACTTGCTCCAGCTTTTAAAGATCTAAGTGCTGGGTGTTGTCATGCCAGGGGCCCTAAAGCCACAGAGGCACACTACATAGAGCCTAAGAATGAGCCAGACTATGGGAAGAAATGAAGCAGAGCCAAGAAATGGACCACAGTGGCTTTGTTGAGCTCTGAATCACACTGACCTGAAGCCGCACCTCTTCCTGGTTTTCTCATTACATGAGCCAGTAAATTCTCATTTTAGCTTAAGCTAGTTTGATTTGGGTCCTCTGTCATACTTTGAATAAAATAATCTACTAACTGGTTCACTCTCATTTTTCTCATCTCATGTTACCGTTAAAACTGGCTGAACTAATACACAGCATATTTGTGAACAGCAAATAATACAATGCATGTAAGGAAGAGTTCAAGAATGTAAACAGAAACATGAAACGTGAAAGACTATTGTTATTATATCATAATGGTAGCCTTCTTTCTGTCTTCAGTCATAATACTTAAAACCTGATTCTTGTGAAGACATTGTGGGATTTTGCTAAGGGCCTGATACAGTTGAAATAAAAACAGGTAAGAGCCAAAGGTCTTCGGAAGTCAATACACTCTGGGTTAGTTAGAATTTCTCATTGTTTTTGCAGACCCAGAATGGAAAGTGTGTTTTGTTGCTGGTGGAGGTGATGGATTTTGTTTGGCTTTTTAAGTTGCAAGTTTTATTTCTTCATACATTCTGTTCACATATTTCCTCAAATTCTTTTCTGGTCATTAAAAGAAAACTAATTATGATCTGGAATACGGGATTTAGTTATCAACCCCTTTAAAGTGTTAAAAAGCAAAGATGTCATTTTGAGAACTAAGGTATGCCTGACCCAAGCCATGGTATTTTCAGTCTCCTCTTGTCGTGGATTGATTTGTGTCCTCCCAGAATATTTGTCAACTTGGCTAGGCCATGATTCCCAGTATTGTTTGACTGTCCACCATTTTGTCATCTGATGTGATTTTCCTATGTGTTGTAAATCCCATCTCTATGATGTTAATGAAATGGGATTAGTGGCAGTTATTAGGCAGGACTTAGTCTACAAGATTAGATTGTGTTTTAAGTCAGTCTTTTTGGGGATATAAAAGAGAATAGAGCAGAGAGACAGGGGGACCATATACCACTGAGAAAGTAATGCCAGGAGCAGAGTGTGTCCTTTGGACCTGGGATCCCTGAGCAGAGAAGCTCCTAGACCAAGGGAAGAGTGATGCAAAGACCTTCCTCCAGAGCTAACAGAGAGAGAAAGCCTTCCCCTGGAGCTGATGCCCAGATTTGGACTTCTAGCCTACTGGACTGTGAGAATAAACTTCTGTTTGTGGAAGCCATCCACTTGTGATATTTCTGTTATAGCAGCACTAGATAACTAAGATACCTCTTATGCTTGTAAAAGTTGGACAATGGATGGGGAAGACCAAAGAAGAATTGATGCTTTTAAATTATGGTGCTGGTGAAGAGTATTGAATATATCATGGACCGCCAGAAGAATGAACAAATCTGTCTTGGAGAAGTACAGCCAGAATGCTCCTTAGAAGTGAGGATGGCGAGACTTCGTCTCAAGTACTTTGGACATATTATCAGGAGGGGCCAGTCCCTGGAAAACGTAAAGTACAGTACCTAACAACAACATTCTCTTCCTGTCTCTTGAGACAACCATCTTTCCATTATGTCCTCTGATTTCGAGGGTTCCAGAATCTCCATGGTCTGTGTGGTCTATGACATAACAGTTTGTAGAAATTTTGTAGAACCAAGGTTTTTGACTGGTTGGTTGGTGCTTTGGTCGTCTATAGTCATGAGAATGAAGCTTTAGGAAATGTACCTTTAATAGTAATATGAACAAATCATATACCTATTAAATTTTTTGTTTTGTTTGTTGCCTTTGAAAGCCTTCAGGTTAGGTCTGTGTGGCTTGTAGATTTGTTTTGTTTGGTTTAGGATGATTTTAGTCAATCAGTGATCTATTATTTATCCTGCACCTGACCAAATATATTTGCTCTGACCCATTTCATAGACAGCTGTTTGGTGTTTACTTTCTAGAGAGAAAAATGCCTGGTAAGCCAAGAAAAATACTGCAAGTGTTAGCAAGAGAATTTTGTGTGACAGTTTAGCAAGCCAATTATATTTTACCTTCTGCTCTGTATTCTGATGGGTTCAAGTTCAAGTTCCTTTAGGGAGTAGGGGGATTTGAATTTGGAGGAAAATATCCAAATTTATATATACAAATTTATTATGTATATTTGTTAATATATAACTAAAAATTCTTTCCATACAAATGAAATCTACAAATAGAATTAAAACTTGCACTTCTGAATACCTTATAATAATAATTGACGGCAATCTTCCCAATTTTCTTCCCTTTCCTTCCCTCAGCATGTGTGCACACACCTGCACATACATGCATGGACACATGGAGGCACTGGAAAATTTACAAAAAAGCACAGGAAATACTTCACTCATTTCTACAATATAGTCACCTCTGGCGTGCAAAGCAACAAACTTTATTTAACCACTGCACAATAAAGCATTTCACAATAATGTATAAAGATAGCCCAGGCCAAGGAAAGGCTAGTGCCTGGTGGGAATTTAGTTGTAGTTTAGCTTGGAGTGCTGCTGGGGTGACTGTGTAGCTATCACCTCAAGGAATGCCCCAGTGTTGTGCATAAATAACTCTGCTGACTGGATTTATTAAGTCTCTGAATTCCAGAAACCTAAGGTACGTTAGGCAATATGGCTCTCTCCACTTTTGCCTCTGTCAGCCCATCAGCTGAGGCTCACCTAAATCCACTTAGATTTAGTTATTTTTGAATCCATGTATACCCCAGTGCTGTAGAGTCTCTTCCTACTCATAGTGACCCCATAGGGCTTCCAAGGCGGTAAATCTCTACGGAAGCAGACTGCTACATCTTTGTCCCGAGGAGCGGCTGGCTGGTGGTTTCAAGCAGTCGATCACCTTAACCACTGTGCCACCAGGGCTCCTTAATCCATGTGTAGCTTAATACAATCTAAACTAGCCCCAGTAGTAAGTACCTAGAGAGTCACATTTCTTTCAGCGCATGCACACACACCCACACACACACGCAAACATACTTTCTTTGCTAATAACTAATAAATATTCTAGTAAGTGTTCTAATGGCCAACAAGAGGCAAATTCTTAGCAAGCCGAAGTACAATCGTAAATGAGCTACATGGGAAAAATTCAGAGTCCATTTATGTTATTCCCTTTCAGTCATATATTCAAATGCAGGGATTTAATATGAATCTGTCAGGTATACTGAAAATTCTCTCCTGGACATTTTTTTTTGACATCTTTATTTAATTCAGAATATGAATTTGGGAGAATGCTCACAAACATGAATTAAACACAGCAAATGGAGGCCATTAACATATATACAAAATAAGTGCTGTAAAACAATTTTTTTAATCTGAATTAAATTACCCCAGTAAATGCATAATGTTTATGGAATTTTTGCTCTTTAAGGCAACAGTGTTCTCTCTGGACTTCCCTACTTCTCTGGGAGGGAGGGGTGCGCAGAGAAGAGGGAGGAGTGTATTCTTTTTTAGGGCTGCTGTAACAAAATGCTACAACGTGGGTGGCTTTAGACAACAAAAATGCCTTGTCTCACAGTTCTGGAGCCTGAGAGTCCGAGATCAGGGTGTTAGCTGTGTTGATTCCACCTGAGGCTTTGAGGGAGAAACTGTTCCATGCCTCCTTGCTGGCTGTTAGTTGTTCCAGATGTTTCCTGGCTTGCAACTGCAGCATTACATAGCTTCCTTCCTCTGTCACCCCGTCTCTCTATGTGTCTTCTTCTCTTTTATGAAGACACCAGTCATATAGGATTAGGACCCACCCTACTCCAGTATGACCTCATGTTAACCCAACTGATAACATCTTCAAAGACCCTGTTTCCAAACTTGTTTCCAAACTGGGTCACATTCACAGATACAATGATTAAGCCTTTAACATTTCTCTGTGGGGGACACAATTCAAGCCCTAACAAGGAGCTTCCATTTTCAAATGGAGAGGCAAAGGCACAGAGAAAGTCACGGACTGGCTCTGACTGTGCCTTGACTGGACACTCTTACAAAATTTTAAGTGTGCACACTCAAAGTATCTTTATAAATGATACACTTATTTGTTGTTGTTAATTGCTGTGAGTTGATTTGGACTCATGGCGACACCACATGTGCAGAGCAGAACTGCGCCATAGGTTTTCAAGGCCTGGTGGTGCAGGGATTAAATGCTCGTCTGCTAACCAAAAGGTCGTCAGTTTGAACCCACTAGCTGCTCTTCAGTAGAAAGATGGGGCAGCCAGCTTCCATAAAGATTACAGCCTTGGAAACCCTATGAGGCAGTTCTACTCTGTCCTGTAGTGTCTTGTGAATTGGAATCGACAGGACAGCAGTGAGGTTTGTTTTTTGTTTTTTGTGGCTGGATAGTATCTGTGTTCATAGAACCATTGGTCCAAATATTCTAACTTAACTGGAATTATACTATGGAAATTGCACTTAAACACCATAGTAAAAGGAAATAATAGAGTTATGAGACTGGGCTCACCATTACATTTTTTGGTCTCTATAGCTCTGTTAAGTCAATATGAATGTGTGGGAAAACCAGGACAAAGGTCCCCTCCCACAACAGATACTTGGGATCAAGCATTTATTTTAAGCTCAGCAATTCCTTTTGTTTCACATTAGTTTACTTATTTTTTATTAAATTAGAATAAATTCTTGTTGTCTAAAATAGTAAACCTCCAGAATGCAATTAAACAGAGCATTGACATATGTTGACACATTGTGAAAAATGTAACTAATGTCGCTTAACAATTTGTATAGAAATTGTCAAATGGGGAACAAATTTGCTGTGTAAACTTTCACCAAAAACCCAATTAACTATTACTAAAATAACAAAAAATAAAATAGTAAACCTAATATGACTCATATTATTAAAACATTTCAGTTGACCTGTTCTTCCCTCTTAAAGTAGCTTTACCTGAGCAATCAGTGATGATAATTTCTGGCTTAGGGGACTTGGCATGGCTTTTGTTTGCTCATTTTGTTTTGTTTTTACTTTCTGCCTTTATTCTTCTCTTTTGCTTATTTTTGTAATGTAAAAATATATATTGCATAGAAACAATAATTTTCCTTTAGAAGAATTAAGTCAAATGTTCACATCTAAGTGAATAAATAAATATGTCAAAAATAGGTTGCTTCTAAGGAGAATGAAGAACACCAAGGTCACAAGGTAGTTATGAGCCCAAGAGACAGAAAGGGCTACATGAACTAGAGACTATATCATCCTGAGACCAGAAGAACTAGATGGTGCCCAGCCACAACCGATGACTGCCCTGACAGGGAACACAACAGAGAACCCCTGAGGGAGCAGGAGAACAGTGAGATGCAGACCCCAAATTCTCATAAAAAGACCAGACTTAATGGTCTGACTGAGACTAGAAGGACCCTGGCGGTCATGGTCCCCAAACCTTCTGTTGGCCCAGGACAGGAACCATTCCTGAAGCCAACTCATCAGACATGGATTGGACTGGACAATGGGTTGGAGAGAGATGCTGACGAGGAGTGAGCTCCTTGGATCAGGTGGACACTTGAGACTATGTTGGCATCTCCTGTCTGGAGGGGAGATGGGAAGGTGGAAGGGATTAGAAACTGGCAAAATGGTCATGAAAGGAGAGACTGGAAGGAGGGAGCGGGCTGACTCATTAGGGGGAGAGTAATTGGGAGTATGTAGTAAGGTGTATATAAGTTCATATGTGCGAGACTGACTTGATTTGTAAACTTTCACTTAAAGCACAATTTAAAAAAATTGTTTACTTCTGTTGTTGAAAGGAGGCTGCAGATCAAAGCAAATCAAAAGATATTATTCTTTGGGATTTGACAGCACATGCTGTGCCTGTGAGAATGAAAGCTCGGTCAGTGTGGGGGCCCCTTGACCCCCACAGTGGGGATGGGTTACACATGCCCACACTCTTTTGCACTGTTTACATCCTGATCAACAGTACCCAACAGCAAAATGACTGATTAGACTTACAAGATCCTGCCTCAGCCCTGAAACCAAAGTTTCCTTTATATTTAGCTGGATGATTCACAAAAGCCCCAAATCATAGAAACTTAGAATTTGAAAGCTGGATGATAGCTTAGAAATCATCCAATAATGCAATCCCTGCATGTTCCAGCTGAGGAAATATCAGCCTAGAGAGAGGAAGCATCTTGCCCAAGGTCACCAACATGATAGGGGCAGAGCATGGACTATAACTCCATCCTCGGAACTTCAAGCTCACCAATAGCAACTATGTTGACCCTAGGCTTGGCACATAGCTGGTTCTCATTTTGTTTGCCTTAGCTTACAACTTCAATTTATGGCTTTATTACTTTGGACACACCATCAAGAAAGACCAATCCCAGAAAAAGATGTCATGGTTGATAAAGTAGAGGGTCAGCAAAAATGAGGGAAACCTTCAGTCAGATTAACACAATAGCCACAAACATGGACTCAAAGATGTCAACTATTGTGAAGATGGTGCAAGACTGGGCAACATTTTGTTGTTATACATAAAGGTCACCATGAGTCAGAGCCAACTCAATGACACCTAAGAGCAAAAATGTTGTTGCAGTATTGTTGTAAGTAGTCTCAAACCATTTGTGGTAAGAGGTGGGAGACCACATATTATATATAAAGGTCAAGACAACTTTCATAACTTCCAAGCTAGTGCTCTTTCCATGAGAGGGCAGAGTGTCAGAAGATTGAGAGCCCATGGTTACTTCACTGCATTGATAACGTGGCCATGGGGCTATGAGGACGTAGAGTAGTGAACACACACTGTACACACTTGCAGATCTCTTTTCTAAGTGGAAATTTCCTTAAAAATGATTTCTTTAAAATGTTTTTGCAGGTAAAATTAAAGAACGCTCATATATTTGTACAATAACTTATTTAATAATCATGAATAAAATTACTCGAGGTGAGAATAGAAATCCTTGTTAGAAACCTTCCAATCTGGAGCTCTGAAAAATATAAAATAAGTGTCTGTTTGGGGTAAGGAAAATTTGTGTTAAAGTAGTTTTCTATTGACTAGAGAAATCACAGATAAAAGCTTTAAAGAAAAGGAACATTTATAAGGAATGGTTTGAGATAACAACAGGAGTAGAGAGAATGAAATGTGCTTAAAAGGCGAGAGAGACTGTTTTCTGGGAAAAACACTTGCCCTTCTATTTCTGACATCGCTCGACTTTCCATGGAAATACACTGTGACCAGAAAGACAGTGATGTGGAAAATCACAAGGTCTTTGACTGACTAGAGAATCAACAACTAAAATACATGAAAAATGTACCAAACACCTGAGTGGTTGAGGGGACAGGGGCAAAAAATGCCCCGTGTCTCTCTGACTGATAAACAACTCATTAGCAATGATACCAAAATAAACAATAAGTTGAGCTTTCAGATCTGGTAGGATATTAAATTAACAATGACCTTTTTAACATTTGGTTATAATTCAATAAATTACCTTATGCTAGATGATTGCTCATACTTGTCAATAATATATTTTTTAATTTTTTTATTATGGTGAAAGTATACACAAAGATACACCACTTCAACACGTACAATTTAGTGACATTGATTACATTCTTCAACTTGTGCAACAATAACCTTTTAAGCAAGTAAAATCGTAAGGAGAAAATAACCTATTGCATTAACATTTTATGTATGTATATGTTCATGATCTCTCCATTTTCCACTGTTTGCTTGAAAAAGCTATATTTAAGGTTGTGGATTTTACATCTTCTATTAAAAACAAAAACAAAATAAAACAGAGAATGGTGGTCATTCTTAGAACAATCTGCTTTTAACTTACTGGTCTTAAATCAGGGCTGTCCAGCATTGTTGGAGGAGGACAGGGTTGAATGGGATGCAGTGAGCACATACCCATCAAATGCATGTCAAGGAATAAGAACTTTCTGTTGGAGATGCAGCGTAAACATCATGCAGACCCTCCCACGGTCAAACACAAACATAGAGTTCTTAGCTATTCAGTCTACTGGGGTAGTGCAGGGGCTGGGGAGGGTTCTGACATACCTTGGAAATCACATGTGAAGAAATGCCAAATCTCAAAGCAAAACTTATTATACATAAGCATTATATTGGGGGGTAGCCTGGTACAAATTTCATTTTCTAGATTAATATAACAAGATTGTCATCTTGTTTGAAAAATAAAAACCAAATACATAAATGTGTATTGATTTCATCTCAGTAACAAGATGGACAGCAAAAATAATAAATAGTTGTGACACAAAAAATAAAAGGCCTTGTGCTCCATTTATGTTTACAATAATATTAGAACCCCGAGGTGTAGAGAGAAAGAATTAGCTTATTTTAAAGCAATTATGTGGGAAGCAGCTAATAAAATTACATTGACATGGTATACACTTTTCTTTCCACAAGAACCATAGCAATCAAATCAAATTAAATTTAAAAGAATGCACTACCCAAAGGTGATCAACAGATCCTCCTTAAGCATTTGGCTCTGATAATTAGGAGGGTAATGTTTGATTTGCCCATAAAACTCATTATTTCTTTTTCTATTTCTGGCATTCATTTATCTCACTTACCTGTGACCTGTTTAGTATGGATTTGGGTCACTTTTAAATTAAAGAATATGCATTGTGGGGTAATGAGAAGTCCATGAAAGGACTGTGGATATAAATAAAATACAGGTATTCTGTGGTTACAAATATCCAACTTATGAATACACATAAACAGAGCTCCAAAGAATGAAAAGTACAACCAGTCTTACAAACCCTAATGCCTGCAGGATCCGGCCGGTAATATACGTGGATAGAACCATCTTCTGAATGGAGGCAGCCACTACCCAGGCCACCAAATTGTTGTTATGTGGGAATAAAGTGCAACCAATCCAGACTTTTAAATAAAATCTGTGATATTATTCTTAGGTGTCATCAAGTCAATTCCTACTCATAGTGACCCTATGCACAACAGAACAAAACACTGCCCCGTCCTGCACCATAATGAAAATCATTGCTATGTATGACCCCATTGCTGCAGCCACTGTGTCAACCCGTCTCGTCCAGGATCTTCGTCTTTTTCCATGACTTACAAAGTATAATGTCCTTCTTCAGGGACTAGGTCCTCCTGGTAACATGTCCAAAATACTTGAGATGAAGTCTTTCCACCCTCGCTTCTAAGGAGCACTCTGGCGGTACTTCCTCCAGAATTGTTCCTTCTTATGGCAATCCAAGGTATATTCAATATTCTTTGCCAACACCATCATTCAAAGGCATCAGTTCTTCTTGGGTTTTCCTTATTCAGTGTCCAGCTTTCACAGGCACATTGGGCAATTTAAAAACACCATGGGGTGGATCAGGCACACCTTAGTCCACAAAGTACCATGTTTGCTTTTCAACACTTTAAAGATGCTCTGTTTATAAAGTTGCATAAGTGTCAATTGGTCTGCCTCAATCTTATTTTTCCCAAAAGGGCTGTTGTTTTGGTGTGAGATTTTGAAAACACAAGGTTTTTCAGAAACGTGTATATCATATTATAGCAGAAATGTGACCACTTGTTGAGAGATAGATGGAGGGTTTCAAGCTAGATCTGTTTACTAATTAAGTAATTAGTTCCTTTAAACCAGCCTGTCAATATATGTGATTCAATTTTGGTTAAGCCCTTTCCATGTACAATTTCATTTCAATTTTCAACAAACTTAACCATTCAGAAGCTATGTACTGATTATAAACTGGGTGCCAGGCAACCTGCTAGGCTGTGGGGATATAGCAGGAAAAACTGTATATAAGAGAGCTAAGCCCTCTTATCAAGTGGGTATAAAAATCCCTATTACAAATTAGTATCTGCCATGGACAAGAGAGTGGGAGAAAGCCTGAGTCACTGCATTCCCTGCCACTGCTCTTGGGGAAGGAAGAGATGCGGTCTCCCATACCACGTATCTGCCACCACTCCTCTCCCCCCACACCCTCCAAGAAAGCCATAGCTCCTTGGGGCTCTTTGTTGCTAACCTACTCTTGCCTCCCTCTAAGCTGTGTGACCTTTGCCCTCTGACCTCACAACTTGTTGTTGGGACTTGGTTTATTTGGGGTTTGAACTTCAGCTTTCCCTGTAACTTTCTGGCTCAAATTGCATCTCTACTCACGGTTCTCAGCTTTGGGTCTTGCCTGAAGCAGGACTCACCAGCTCCGGCTCAGGCCTGCAGAATCCATGTCTGGCCATGTGAGCAGGCCTGGTTCCCTGAAAAGGAGGTGTCTGGATATTTTGTTCCATTCCTGCCATGTCCAGGACTCCTGAACAAGCATTCCCCAAGCCTCCAGGATCCCTCCATGCCACGCCGTGTGGACATTGTTTCATGGTAACAAGGCATCTAGGGGCCCGCAAATTCTTAAAACCATGTTCAACATATTGTTATTGTTGGGTGCCATCAAGGTAATTTCAACTCATAGCAATCTCATGTGACAGAGTAGAACTGCCACATAGGATTTTCCAGGTTTTAATCTTTAAGGCAGCAGATTGCATTGTCTTTCTCCCACAGACCTGCTGGACTCCTCAATTTATAATTGAATTCCAATTTATAATCAAATAAGTTACAACCCTGCTTGAAAGTCTCTAATGGCTTCCCAAAAAACCAAAGCCCACTCCCGTCGAGTCAATTCCAACTCACAGTCGACCCTATTGGACAGAGTAGAACTGCCCCATAGAGTTTCCAAGGAGTGCCTGGCGGATTCGAACTGCTGACCTCTTGGTTAAGAGCCATAGCACTTAACCAGTACGCCACCGAGGTTTCCAATGGCTTCCCAGAATACTTTTAAGTTAAATTTATACCCCTCTCAAAACAAAAATTTTTTTTCTCAGTCCTGCGAGACTTGGACCCTGCCTCCTCTTTAGCCTCATTTCTTGCTACCGTCTTTCCTTACCTCCATGCTTGAGCTGAACTAGCCTTCCAGGTTCTTAAGCCTGACAAGTTGTTTTCTGCTTTAGGGCCGTTCACACTCTGTTTCTTCTGTCTAGGTATTTTTCCATTCACTCCGTGATGAATGATTCTTTCCTGTATTACTTAGTATAAATATCACCTCCTCCAAGAAGCCTTCTGTGACCACCATGTTATTTCCTATCCTGCTGCCTGTAATTAACCTCCATAGCACTTATCACCTGAAGAGGGTTCATGTTATTTTACCACTGTACACTCTGTGAATTAACAAGCTGCTTACAGTATTATTAGGAATAATGTAATACTAACATTATAAGATTAGCATAACTGTACTAAAACGGTAGCACAAGCAAATAGACTTTTGAGAGCTTGAAAAAAGCTTAAGCACCATTTTACATTTTGTTTCTAAGGAATAGTTCCAATTCCAAAAAACCAACTGGAAAATCTTTTAGAAAATAACCTGGTGATTAATTGGTGGCTGTCTGTATCTACTCTTAGGTTCAATAGCAATATTGTATATTGAGTGCTTTCAGGGCTAGGGTGGGAGGCAGGGAAAAGTGAAAGAAGAGAACATTAGCCCAGTCCTTAAGAACTTGCAATCTAATTGAAGAACAAAATCTAGACATAAAACACTTTAAGCATGATGAGATGAACAAGTTAGGTACTGACAAAAATATGAATTGTGAAGCGCAGGTTAAGAATGTGGAGAAGGGAGGAATGATGCATTAAAGAAGGTGTTCAGAAGAGATGGAGTCAAATCTGTGCTTGAAAGGTGTGGCTGGATAGAGAAGTGAGTGGGGCTTTTGAGCAGTAGAATATCTCATCTAAAACCAAAGAAGTGGAAGGAAGGAATTTTACTTAGGATAGCAAAAATTACAAAGGAAGGAGAAATGCTGCAATTAAAGAGAGAGGTTGAGAGAGGTGTTTATTTGTGGTGAGAGGGAGTTTGTGAGGGACCTTTATGACAGAGTGAAGACTTTGGGCCTGTTGATGTAGGCAATAGGGAACTCCTGATCATGGAGGTAATCAAGACACCTGTCTGTCAGTGGAGGCTTGCATGTCACTATGATGCTTAACAGGTTTCACCAGAGCTTCCAGACTAAGACAACTTTCCTTACTCGATGGTTTCTGTACTTGAGGACAATTGCATCATCAGCTGATTTTAGGATAGATTGGACCGAAGAGAAATTAGCCAAGAGGCTATTGGACTCTCTCTATATATTATCTGGCAAAAAGAATCAAATGTCCAGAGGACTATGGTAATTAAAGGGAAGCACAAATTCAAGTGGTTCAGTGGTAAAATTCTTACCTTCCATGTGGGAAACCTGGGCTTGACTCACAGCCAGTGCTCCTCAAGCTCGGCCACCACCTATCTATCAGCGGAGGCTTGTATGTTGCTATGAAGCTGAACAAGTTTCAGTGGAGCTTCCAGCCTAAGACGGACTAGGAAGGAAAACCTGGCAATCTACTTCCGAAAATCAACCAGTGAAAACCCTATGGGCCACAATGAGTCAACCCAAAGCCAATCATGGGGATGGCACAGGACTAGGCAGCATTTTGTTCCTGTTGTGCATGTGGTCTCCATGAGTTGGCTGATTCAATGGCCACTAACAACAACAACGAATTCAAGGGACATTGGAAAGTCTTTTCAGAAGGAATTAGGGAGAATTTTGCCATCCAGATAATTACCCCATTTTTAGAATGGAGACCTCAATCTACCAATGCCCCCAGAGTTACCTGCCCTGTTTTTGAAGTCTTCCAGTAGGAATTACAGGAACAAAGAAATGGCCATTACAAATCAGACCCTTGAGCCCTTCCACTCAGTATGCCATTGACCCCAGTAACCTGCAGTACCCTGAGAGCACCTGCTTCTCCTCCAGGCTCCAGACCCAGAGTTGGAGGACCATCAAGTGTCTATATATGTACACAGGGCTCTGGGGGTTGAGGATTTGAATGCAAATTATGTCAGAGTGCAGATCGGGAAGGTGTGCAAATAAAGGAATCACACACCGGGGACATAACTCCAACTGCAAATAATGTGTCTTAATGCCAGCTTCCTTATGTTGAGCAACATGCACTCAGAAAGGAAATGGAGACCTGAGGCCATTTTTTTTTATCATTGTTGTTTTGAGCATGTGGGAACACTGGTCTTGACTAGAATCACTATCATTTCACATCCTTCTCTTTCGCATCTCATCTAAAACTCAATTCATCTAGGGAACTTTCTAAGGTTACCCTTAAACTCAGTGTTTTTCCTGGCCCGGGGCCAAAATATATGTTGCTGCTGTCGTTAGGTGCCGTTGAGTCGCTTCCGACTCGTAGCGATATTGTGTACAACGCAACAAAACACCGCCCAGCCCTGCACCAGTCGTTGTTATGCTTGAGCCCATTGTTGTAGCCACTGTGTCAATCAATCTCATTGAGGGTCTTGCTCTTTTTCACTGACCTTCTACTTTACCAAACATGATGTCCTTCTCCAGGGACTGGTCCCTCCTGATAACATGCCCAAAGTACATGAGAGGAAGTCTCCCCATCCTTGCTTCCAAGGAATACTCTGGTTATACTCTAAGACAGACTTGTTCATTCTTCCAGCAGTCCATGATATATTCAGTAATCTTTACCAACACCGTAATTCAAAGACATCAATTCTTCTTCAGTCTTCCTTATTCATGATCCAGTTTTCACATACATATGAGGTGACTGAAAATATCATGCCTTGGGACAGGCACACCTTAGTCCTCAAAGTGACATCTTTGCTTTTCGACACTTTAAAGAGGTCTTTTGCAGCAGATTTGCCAAACGCAATACGTCATTTGATTTCTTGTCTGCTGCATCTGTGGGTGTTGATTATGGGATCCAAGTCTTCCAGCACTATATCAGACAATGTTCCACTGCTATTAATAAGGTTTTCGTTGAACAATTGTTTCAGAAGTCGATCACCAGGTCCTTCTTCCTAGTCTATCTTAGTCTGGAAGTGCTGCTGAAACCCATCTACCACGGATGAGTCAGCTGGTGTTTGAAATACTGGTGGCATAGCTTCTAGCATTGCAGCAACATGCAAGCCACTACAGTCCGACAAACCGGGAGAGGAAAGGTGGCCAAAATATATAACATACATCAAAAAAAAGTGGTTCACAATATTTAGAACTTCTTTATAAAGTCTATAAATTAGATTTTATAGGAAAGGACTCATTATTTACCCTATAAAAAACCAAACGTCTTGCCTTTGAGTGGGTTCTGACTCTCGGCAATCCCATGTGTTACGGAGTAGAACTGCTTCATAAAGTTGTCTTAGGTGTAATCGTTACAAAAGGAGACCACCACGGCCTTCTTCAGCAGCACTGCTGGGTAGTGTTGAACCACCAGCCTTTAGGTTAGCAGTCCAGCACAAACCGTTTGCACCACTCAGGGATCTTACCCTATTTTTCTTAGTGCTTCGCAAGATTCAGTACTGTCTCAGTTATCTAGTGCTGCTGTAACAGAAATACCTCAAGTGAGTGGCTTTAAAGGAGAGAAATTTATTTTCTCGCAATCCTGGTGGCTAAGAGTCCAAATCACAGTCATGTCAATTCCTTCTTTGTAGGTAGTCCTGAGCCCTCCTTGATTCCTTGGCTTGCAGACAATCCTCACACGGCCCCTGTGTTTCCCACTGTGTGTGTGACTCTATGTCTAATCTGCTCTTTTTACAGCTCAGAAGTGATTATATTTACACTGATATGGCCACATTTTCATAACCAAGAAAACCTCATTTCTAAACAGGATTACATCCACAGGTATATCAAAAACCAAAACCCATTGCCCTCAAGTTGATTCTAACTCACAGTGACACTATAGGACAGAGTAGAACTGCCGTGTAGGGTTTCCGAGGCTGTAATCTTCATGGAAGCAGACTGCCGCATGTTTCTCCCACAGAGCACTGGTGGGTTGGAACTGCCAACTTTTCAGTTAGCAACTGAATGCTTTAACCTCTGCACCACCAGAGCGCCCATCCACAGGTATAGGACTTAGAATCCCAACACATGTTTTGAAAGGACACAATTCATTCCATAACAAGTGTCCACCTATCTTTTCAAGAACATAGCTATTACACTAAGAGGTACACATGTGTATTTGTTTGGCACTTCCTTTTCTTTATTTTATAATTATACTCTTTAATTGCTTGTGGAGCAAATGGTTATGCTCTTGACTGCTAGCTGAGAGGTTGGTGGTTCAAACTCACCTGGAGGCACATCAGAAGACAGGCTTGGCCATCTGCTTCCAAAAGTTCACAGCCTTGAAAACCCTATGAAGCAGTTCTACTCTGTGCATATGGGGTCGCCATGAATTGGAATCGACACCACAGCAACTAGCAACAATCATATGATGTCTTCTGTCTGCCCATATTATGAATTCCCTGGAGGCATAAACCTCACATATTAATTTTTTGATGTCTCCACATACTTCCCCTTACTATGCTTTGTACGTGGTGGGCATTCCACATATGCCTTTCCTATCAGATCAAGTTACCAAGTCAGAAGAGAAGTCAATGGTTTATAAAACCAAAAGCCAAACCAAATCCAGTGCCGTCGAGTCGATTCCATCTCAGCGACCCTACGTAAAAAATAGCCAGGTCTAAATCTTTTGTGACTGGAGAAGAAAGAACATGGGCAGCTATTTCAGCTTTCAAATGGCATGGGAAAATTTTTTTTTTTTCTCCGTAGCAATTCAAGTAGATGATATTGGATTTTCCATGCAGCAGGGACCATGGAAGTGCAATACAAAACCCAGATGACAGTATGAAATGTATTTTGTGTGTATTCACAAAATTTCACAGAATCAATCACCATCCCTTTGACCGAGTTAATATGAACTCCAGTGCCAGTAACCCATGGACCTCTAATAGAATTCACAGATGGGAAAGAGTAACAGTTCCCGTGGCGGCATTACCGTTGCTGCCGACTGTGATCTATGGATGATAGCCTCCCAGAAAACACATTGACACAATGGCTCATATGGGGCCTTTATGTGATATTAGGCTAGTGATCCGCAGACAATGTCTCACTGGGAGGTTTCTCAATTGCCTTCTTCTAAGCTTTCCTTCATGCTCCCAGGGCCCGTCCGGGTACTCAGTGATGTCTGCTTGTGCTCTAAGGCTACCGAAGCTTTCTTGCAAAGGCATCTCCATTACACTAATGAGCTGCTGCTGAGCCAATAAGAAAATAAAGAACAGCTATAGATGGAAGATTTTCTCCAATCTGAGATGATGTAGGTGTAGGACTGTTTGCTTATATAGTTAAGCTCCAACAGCCAGATTTGGCTTTATTTCTTATTAAGCCCTGTTGACCATTTTGAAATCAGCTTTGTCCACACCTAAATAGGACTTGCCACCTCTAGACTAGTCATTCAGTTGGTCAATAAGTGTTTGCTGAATGTGCTCACAATTGTGCTAAGTATTTTTGTGGACGTAGAATAATTGGCTTCAGCCGTCAAAGAGCTTGTAATTTAATTCAAAAAGGTGAAACTGACCCATGTGAACTCACATGTAATTATGGTCTAAACTGGTATATACCTGGCTCTGGGCTGTTTGAAGATTGTGCATTCAAAGTTGCCTAATAAACCCCTGTACTTCATGTATCATTGCTTTAATCCAGTGATGCAATGAGTATATGCTGTGGTACTGGGTAATGAATCAGGTAATAGGTGGCAGAAGAAAGAGGAAAGAGGCAGATTCATCAGTAGATGCCGAAAAGGCCCAAATCTTACATTTTTATAGTAGGTCAAGGGCATGGAGGTAGGGCAGGGATAGAGGATAACTAACACTTCCAAATACCTATTGAGCTCCAGACACTTGAATTTGGTTGCCTCATTCTGTCTTTACAACAGCCCAATGAGGTAGATATTATTATCATTTTACACACAAAGAAACAGCAGCTCAGAGAGATTACCTATCTTGCCCCAGGTCACACAACCAGGAAATTACCAAGCCAGGACCAAAACCCAGATCTGTCCATGCCAAAGCCTGCACTCTTCCCACTTCATTGACCTTTTATCACACTGAACAAAGCACGTATACGACCACTGTCTCTTTCATGCTACCTTTTGAATTGTCTTTTCCTTGAAAATGGCCCTCGATTCTGGGTGGATAGAGGAAGGGGAAGATAAAGGAAAAGAAGACAAAAGTGAGGAACAGATTCAAGAGACTACCTTCTGCCAGTTCACAAAGCTAAGGTAAGGGCTGGCCTTCTGCCCCGGTCAGCACAGCAGCCAGAATCTGTCCTGACTGATCAGTGCTAAGGCCATTTAGGAAGTAACACATTTTTTAATATCACCCCCTAATGTTCCTAATGAGTCCCTGAAATCTGAGGACACGGAGTGATGGTTTTGGAGACGGATAATGTCAAATCTGAATGCAGTTCTAAGGTTAAGGAAAGGCATCTGAATGACTCTTATCGCTGAGAGAAAACATACACTGAGAAAAAAGAAATTCCTTCACTTATACCCACTCTTCTTTAAAAAAAAAAAAAAATCCTTCAAGATTATTAGAAAACCAGCACAAGGCTTTGTGTAAAAATTTAAATACAACTATAAATGGTGGCTTGTAATTTGGTCTAAACTCATGACATAAAAAAAAAAAAAAAACAGTGCCGTTGAGTCGATCCCAACTCATAGCGACCCTATAGGACAGAGTAGAACTGCCCCATAGAGTTTCCAAGGAGTGCCTGGCGAATTCGAACTGCTGACCTTTTGGTTAGCAGCCGTAGCACTTAACCACTACACTATCAGGGTTTCCAACTTATGACATAGGGGAGTTAAATTTTTATGTGTTACTTAAAAATATAGATACTTAAAGCACATAATAACTATTTTTGTAGCTACCCCAATCTACCTGCAATATCGTTACTCCTCAGAGATAAACACTTAACAGTTCAGTGTGTATCCATATTTTTTTCTATGAGTACAGGAATATCAGATATACTTGAAATGTATGCTTGCTTTACAAAAATCAAGTCATATGTACTCTGAAGCTTGCTTTCCCTATGTAATTTATTAAGTACATCTGTTCTTGTTAGAACATACAGATCTTTTTTTTTTTTTAACAATTGTATGGTATTCTGTGTATTGATGTACCCTAACTTCAAGTCTTATCGATGTACATTTAAATTTTTTTAATGCTTTGATATCTTCAATATGCTTCCATAAGCATCCTTGTGCATATTTGCACACTTGCATGAATATTTTGGTAAGAAAATTGGACTCTAAGTACTTTGGTCTCCGTTTGGTAAATCAGTGTTAGGTATTCATCTGTGCCTATTTTATAGAAACTCATGTATATATTTACTAATACTCTGTATAATTTTAATGGCTTCTGATTCTGACATTATGATATACTGGTATTGGAAGGATGTACTTGGTGCAGTTCTGCCGTTCCTGACCAGACAAAATCCCCAAACAGAACACTGCATTGATAGTTTCATCATGATTCACTTTTAGTCACAGTTGATGGGCACCCATTGCAGGGAAAATCATGCATAATCCAAATGGTTACACAACACTGTCAGAACTCCCAATAGTAATTCTGTGAGGACTGGAATAACAGAGAAGTTTTCTTGAGAGAGCTGGAACTTCAGCCAAGCCTTTAAAGATAAGGAGGATTTGTGTAGACTAAAGAGAGGAAGCCCAGTAAGTGAATTAGAAGTCAGGACCATGGACAGAGCAGAGATGGGCTGGATGGGCAAGTGCACTTTGAGAGGAGTTAGGAGAAAAGGGATAGGAGAGGCAGAATGCGTCATATAGCAAGGCTTTGAAAACAAATTAGAAGGTCGACATCTCACGTAGAAATAGGATATAAAGATAGTTAGAAAGAGTATTCAGCAAATATTTATCTGGCAGCTATATGAAGTAGTGGGTATATGAAGTAGGGCTTGAAAAGGAAAGAAAATGAGATGCTGGGCCAGAAGTAAATCCAGGATGTACACAAGGGTAGTAAGCCCACAAATAAAAAGATATAAATAAGTATGACATTCTATAGGAATAATCAACATGATTCACAATAATATCTACTGCCTACTTAGGGCTTAATGTGTTCCAGACCCTTTGCTAAGTGCTGTAGTTATATCGCCTTATTTAATCCTTCTCATGATGACCGTTTTAGTATATATGATAACTAACCTCATGAATGAGATACCCTGAGCCTCAGAGACATTAAGTGACTTGCCTAAGGTGACACAGCTGGCAAACTACAGAGTTGGGATCCCTACCCATGTCCAAGTTCAAAGTTCATGCCCTAACTACGATCCTCTGGAGCCTAAAGATGAAGCTTGAGGAAAGAGAGGGACAATAATTGAAAATGACTCCAAGAGGTCATCCTGGGGTGACTTGGATAATAGTGCCAATATTGACAGAGCCAGGAATCAGAGCTGAAATGCAGATTTCACATCACAAATATTATGGAGGTTCCATCCCTTAGTAGCTCATAACTTCAAACAAAAAGATGCTCTTTCTTTTTTCCACTGGAGTTCCCTCCTTCCATGGAAAACCATAAAAGGTAGTATCCTAAAAAATGACTGAGTTCAAATCACCCCTGGGATAATTGCAGTTATGAAGTCTTTGAGAAGTAAAATAACCTGAATTCTAATATCAGCTTAGTTAATTCACTGAGTTACCTCACACAATATCACCTAATCTCTTGGAACATCACTTTACATACCCTTCCTAGCTCCTAAATTCCGTGGTGCTCTTCTTCTTTGTATTTTTGCTGCTCAAAAATGCTGATTAGAAGAAATCTGAGCTTATAAAGCCCAAATCTTACTTGGCCCTCAGGACTGGATTATAATCTTTTATAGCTCTCTTCTGTGTTCGTTAATTTACTTATTTATATGGCAGATATTTCTTGAGTGCCTACTATGTTCCAAGCACTTTTCTTAATGCTGTGGATATAGCAGGGAACAGAACATTGATCTTACCTTTTAGTAAGATGCTGTACTATGCCAGGAATGACAAGTTGAAGAGGGATGGCATCCTGTTCCTCATCAAAAAGAACATTTCAAGATCTATCCTGAAGTACAATGCTGTGAATGATAGGATAATATGCATAGACCAACAAGGAAGACCTGTTAATACAATTATTATTCAAATCTATGTACCAACCACTAACACCAAAAAGGAAGAAATTGGAGATTTTTACCAACTTCCACATTGATCAAACATGCAATCAAGGTGTATTGATAATTACTGGCAACTGAAACGCAAAAGTTGGAAACAAAGAACAAGGATTGGTAGCTAGAAGATAAAGCCTTGGTAATAAAAAAGATGCTGGAGATTGCATGATAGAATTTTGCAAGACCAAGGACTTCTTCATTGCAGATGCCTTTTTTCAACAACGTAAACCGTGACTATACATGTGGACCTCACTAGATGAAATACACAGGAATCAAACCAACTACATCTGTGGAAAGAGATGATGGAAAAGCTTAATATCATCAGTCAGAACAAGGCCAGGGGCCAACTGTGGAACAGACCATCAATTGTTCATACACAAGTTCAAGTTGAAAAAATTAGAACAAGTTCATGAGAGCCAAAGTACAACCTTGAGTACACCCACCTGAATTTAGAGACCATATCAAGAATAGATTTGACACATTGAACACTAGTGAACTAAGGCCAGGTGAGTTGTGGAATGACATTAAGGACATTATACATGAAGAAAGCAAGAGGTCATTAAAAAGACAGGAAAGAAAGAAAAGACCAAAATGGGTGTCAGAAGAGACTCTGAAACTTGCTCTTGAACGTCAAGTAGCTAAAACAAAAGGAAAAAATAATGAAGTAAAAAAGCCGAACAGAAGACTTCAAAAAGTAGCTCGAGAAGACAGAGTAAAGTATTGTAATAAAATGTGCAAAGACCTGGGGTTAGAAAACCAAAAAAGAAGAACACGCTCAGCATCTCTCAAACTGAAAGAACTGAAGAAAAAAATCAAGCCTTGAGTTGCAATTTTGAGGGATTCTCTGGGCAAAATATTGAATGACTCAGGAAACATCAAAAGAAGATGGGAGGAATACACACAGTCATTGTACCAAAAAAGAATTGGTAGACATTCAACCATTTAGGAGGTAGCATATGATCAAGAGCCAATGGTACTAAAGGAAGCGGTCCAAGCTGCACTGAAGGCATTGGCAAAAAACAAGGCTCTAGGAATTGTTGGATTACCAATTGATATGTTTCAACAAATGAATGCAGCATGAGAAGCACTCACTCATCTATGTCAAGAAATTCGGAAGACAGCTACCTGGCCAACTAACTGGAAGAGACCCATATTTGTATCCATTCTAAAGAAAGGTAATCTAACAGAATGCAGAAATTATTGAACAATATCATTAATACCACGCACAAAATTTTGCTGAAGATATTCAAAAGCAATTGCAGGAGTACATCAATGGAGAACTGCCAGAAATTCAAGCTGGATTCAGAAGATGACACGGAACAAGAGATATCATTGCTAATGTCAGAGGATCATGGTTGAAAGCAGAGACTACCCGAAGATGTTTACCTGTGTCTTATTGACTATGCAAAATCATTCAACTGTGTGGATCATAACAAATTATGGATAACGTTGCAAAGAATGGAAATTCCAGAACACTTAATTGTGCTCATGAGGAATCTGTACTTAGACCAAGAGGCAATCCTTCGAGCAGAACAAGGGAATATTGCTTGGTTTAAAGTCAAGAAAGGTGTATGTCAGGTTTGTATCCTGTCACCATACTTATTCGATCTATGTGCTGAGCAAATAATTCAAGAAGCTGGACTATATGAAGAAGAATGAGGCATCAGGATTAGAGAAAGACTCATTAGCAACCTGTGATATGCTGATGACACAACCTTGCTTGCTGAAAGTGAAGAGGACTTGAAGCACTTGCTGATGAATATCAAAGACCACAGCCTTCAGTGTGGATTGCACCTCAACATAAAGAAAGCAAAAGTCTTCACAACTGGACCAATAAACAGCATCAAGATAAATGGAGAAAATATTGACATTGTAAAGGATTTCATTTTACCTGGATCCACAATCAACACCCATGGAAGCAGCAGTCAAGAAATTATTAAACAATGCATCGCATTGGGCAAATCTGTCGCAAAAGATCTCTTGAAAGTGTTAAAAAGCAACAACGTCACTTTAAGGACTAAGGTGTGCCTGACCCAAGCCATGGTGTTTTTAGTCACCTTGTATGCATGCGAAAGCTGGACAATGAATAAGGAAGGTTGAAAAAGAATTGACGAATTATGGTGTTGGTGAAGAATATTGAATACACCATGAACTGCCAAAAGAATGAACAAATCTGTCATGGAAGAAGTACAGCCAGAATGGTCCTTAAAGGCAAGTGTGGCGAGACTTCATCTTACATACTTTGGATGTGTTATCATGAGGGACCAGTCCCTAGAGAAGGACATAATGCTTGGTAAAGTAGAGGGTCAGCAAAAAAGAGAAAGACCCTCAATGAAATGAATTGACACAGTGGCTGCAACAGTGCACTCAAGCATAACAACGGTTGTGAAGACAGAGCAGGACTGGGCAGTGTTTTGTTCTGTTTTACACAGGGTAGCTATGAGTCAGAGCTGACTTGACGGCACCTAACGACAAGAACAGTCTTTTGGTAGATAAGCATTAGCTAACTTTTACTGAGTATCTTAGTTATCTAGTGCTACTATAACAGAAACACCACAAGTGGATGGCCTTAACAAAGAGAAATTTATTTCTTCATAGTAAAGTTTGTTAAAAGTCCAAATTCAGGGCATCAGCTCCAGGGGAAGTCTTTCTCTATCCATCGGCCTTCTCATCAATCTCCCCTCCCCATTCCCCCCATCCCCGTTATAGGAGAAAAAACATCACAAAGTTTAGTAAAGCAAAAAGAGTTTTATTCAGCATGTATTCAAAAAGACAAAAGTGGGAAGTAGACAAGCATGCTGTCAGAGCCATGTCTGCCCGAGTCCAAGGAAATATTATAGAATAAGAATGGGAAAATGGACAAGCATGCTGGCACAGTCATGTCTGCCTGAGTCCAAGGAACCTTACAGAATAAAGAAGAATGGGAAAACAGACAAGCGTGCTGCCACAGCCATGTCTGTCCCAGTCCAAAGAAAGTTACAGAGTCATCAGTATATATTAACATTACAAAATGGGCAAAACCGTCGAAAGCTTCACCTTTTCACAGATTGGCTAGAAACTGCGATCCTACATTTTGAACCGTCTTTCTTAACAATCATTGTTACAAGTTTCAGTAACAACAGTCAGGAGAGTCTTCATTGGTCCAACAAATTTTCTATTGACTAAATGCTAATAGAAAATGATAAGAGTGGAAAGTCTTTTGCTTTCTGTTTGATTGACTTTATGTGAAAAGTTCCCTAAAAGATATTTTTCTTTCCTAAAAGATAATTTCCAAGATTATTTTAGCTATTGTCTTTATACCTCAAGGCCCAATTGATGTGTCCTTGTGAGCTCTTGTGAGCCTAACTGCAACTGAGTCACATTCTCTGTGCTCAAGGACAGGGAATGATGACTCCGATATTATTTCTTAAATCACCCCAGACTAGAAGCTTCTTCGTGCAGGGAACCTGGGTCCAAAGGACTTGCTCTGCTCCCAGCACTGCTTTATTGGTGGTATAAAGTCTCTCATCTCTGCTCACTCCTTTTTCCTTTTTATCTCTTATGAAATAAAGCTTGGTACAGGCCATACCCCAGGGAAACTCCCTTTACATTAGATCAGGGATGTGACCTTAGTAAGGGTGTTACAATCCTAACCTAATGCTCTCTAATGTAAAATTACTATCACGAAATGGAGGACAACCACACAATACTGGGAATCGTGGCCCAGCCAAATTGATACACACATTTTTGAGGGCACATAATTCAATCCGTAACACTGAGTTTTTCCTATGCTCCTAAGTATGATTTAAGTATTAACTCATTTATTCTTCACACTAACCTTAGGATATATTCATTCATAAGAATGAGGTACAGTGAGATTAAATAATTGCCCAAGATTTCACAGCTATGTAGCAGAATCAGGATTTGAACCCAGGAAATCAAGCTCCATAGCCCCACCGCTTAACCTCAGTGCTTTGCTGCAATAATCATTGAACCTTGTTTCCCAAAAGTATCCCATTGCCTGTGAGTACAGCCAGAAATTGGCTAAGCATGAAATGAAAACCTTCAAGAGAGACTATAGGAATTCTGTGATTTGTGGCTTTGGAAACCCAGAACTATCTTGAAATTCTGATTTTGATACCCGCTGGCTGACCTTAATTTCTCTGAATTCAATTTCAAATAGAAGTTTCAGTTTGAGAATACAAAACATTACTAAAAATGATGAAGAGAAACCAGATAACTGGGAGCTCCTAAAAATCAAACACCTATGCTCATCTAAAGACTTCACCAAAAGGGTAAAAAGACCACCTACAGACTGGGGACAAATTTTCAGCTATGACATCTCTGACCAGTGCCTGATCTCTAAAATCTATATGATTCTGTTAAAACTCAACCACAAAAAGACAAACAACCCAATCAAAAAGTGGGCAAAGGATATGAACGCGCACTTCACTAAGGAAGATATTCAGGCGGCTAACAGACACATGAGAAAATGCTCTTGATCATTAGCCATTAGAGAAATGCAAATTAAAACTACGATGAGATTCCATTTCACTCCAACAAGGCTGGCATTAATCCAAAAAACACAAAATAATAAATGTTGGAGAGGCTGCGGAGAGATTGGAACTCTTATACACTGCTGGTGGGAATGTAAAATGGTACAACCACTTTGGAAATCTATCTGGCATTTTCTTAAAAGGTTAGAAATAGAACTACCATCCAACCCAGAAATCCCACTCCTTGGAATATACCCTAGAGAAATAAGAGCCTTTACACGAACAGATATATGCACACCCATGTTTATTGCAGCACTGTTTACAATAGCAAAAAGCTGGAAGCAACCAAGGTGTCCATCAATAGATGAATGGTTAAATAAATTATGGTACATTCACACAATGGAATACTACACATCGATAAAGAACAGTGACGAATCTGTGAAACATTTAATAACATGGAGGAACCTGGAAGGCATTATGCTGAGTGAAATTAGTCAGATGCAAAAGGACAAATACTGTATGAGACCACTATTATAAGTTCTTGAGAAATAGTATAAACTGAGAAGAATACATTTTTTTTTTTTGTCATTACAAGAGCAGGGAGGGAGGGTGGGAGAGGGTTATTTACTGATTAGTTAGTAGATAAGAACTACTTTAGGTGACGGGAAGGATAATACTCAATATACGGAAGGTCAGCTCAACTGGACTGTACCAAAAGCAAAGAAGTTTCCAGGATAAACTGAATGCTTCGAAGGTCAGCGGAGCAAGGGCAGGGATTTGGAGACTATGGCTTAAGGGGATTTCCAAGTCAATTGGCATAATAAACTCTATTATGAAAACATTCTGCATCCCACTTTGAAGTGTGGCGTCTGGGGTCTTAAATGCTAACAAGCGGCCATCTAAGATGCATCAATTGGTCTCAACCCATCTGGATCAAAGGAGAATGAAGAACACCAAGGTCACACGATAACTATGAGCCTGAGACAGAAAGGGCCACATGAATTAGAGACTTACATCATACTGAGACTAGAAGAACTAGATGATGCCCACCACAACCGATGACTGCCCTGACAGGGAGCACAACAGAGAACCCCTGAGGGAGCAGGAGAACAGTGGGATGCAGACCCCAAACTCTCATAAAAAGACCAGACTTAATGGTCTGACTGAGACTAGAAAAATCCCAGCGGTCATGGTCCCCAAACCTTCTGTTGGCCCAAGACAGGAAACATTCCCGAAGACAACTCATCAGACATGGAAGGGACTGGACAATGGGCTGGAGAGAGATGATGATGAAGAGTGAGCTACTTGTATCAGGTGGACACTTGAGACTGTATTGGCATCTCCTGTCTGGAGGGGAGATGGGATGGTAGAGAGGGTTAGAAACTGGCAAAATCGTCACAAAAGGAGAGACTGGAAGAAGGGAGTGGGCTGACTCATTAGGGGGTGAGTAAATGGGCGTGTGTAGTAAGGTGTATATAAGCTTATATGTGACAGACTGACTGGATTTGTAAACGTTCACTTAAAGCTCAATAAAAATTATTAAAAAAAAAAAGTTTCAGTTTGGGGATAAAATAGCATGGACTCCACAGCACTAGTCATGAGGCAGGTTGCTGTTGTTGCTTTTGGCCATTGAGTCAGTTCCAACTCATAACAGAATGAAATGTTGCCTGGTCCTGCGCCATCTTCATGAGCTTTCATATGTTTGAGCCCATTGTTGCAGCTATTGTGTTAATTCCCTCATTTTCACTGACCCTCTACTTTATCGAACATGATGTCCTCTTCCAGGGATTGATTATAAGGCATGCAGACTACTTCTTGTACAGATACGGCACTGCAGGCTCAGACCTGCTATGTGGTTTGCACCAAATTAAGTAGCTGCTAACTGACAGAAGCAGATCTTCCTGACTCCAGAACTCAGCGTTTCACACTATCCATCTTTGCCTCTCTGAGTCACCTTGACCCCATACAAGCTGCCATTCTGACTGAAATGTTAATGCAACTTCATCCTAAGGCATCTTCCCCCTGTTGGCCCAGTACTCGGCTCCAAAGACAATACTCCAGCTAGGCTTACTGACTAGACAAAAAAATACTGACATGTACATGTTTGCAAAATGCCTTTCACCATAAAAACCAGCCATGTTGAGAGGCATATTTTTGCAGGAAACGGGGTAGCTTGCTTTCCAAAGTGCTCGCTGTTGCATCTCATAACCAGAGGAGAAGAGAAGCAGCCTTTTTTTTTTTTTATTGGCCCATAACCTTTCAGTTATGTGAGTTTGGCATGAAATGACAGCTGTTAGCACAGCAGGCCACCTCCTGGCATTCCAGTGATGGCTATATTAGTACCACCACAGGGCCCAGGCCTGCCATAAGCCTTTTGTGAACCAAAGTGCTACTAATTTTCCCCTTATAAAGACCACAAGATGGTATCCAGGCTGTGCCTTTCAATTTATATTGTTTGGCCGTGCCACAGCAAGATCGTGAATTTTAAATGCCTACTGTGATTTGATCCCGTAACTGCACTACAGGTCCAATGCCATTACTGGGAGAATGGTGCAAAGTAAGTGTACAGTTAGTCCCTGGGTTACAAAAGAGATCCATTCCTAAGTGTGTCTTTAAGTAGAATTTGTAGGTAAGTTGGAACAGGTGCATGAGGTTCTTATTTAGCCTTACTTTAGTGCAAGAAAAGACTCGAAGCCTTTGAAATGATTTAAAAGCTGCATGTCCAGCAAGTGAAGGTAATTGTGAAGAATTTCTTGTGAGTAGGGGTTGGTTCAGTCGTTTCAAAGTGAGGGCAAATTTACATAACATTAAAGGGCAAGCACCAGTTGTCAGTAAGGTGGATGTAAGCCAGAGCCTTACTACAATAGTATTTTTACAGTGAAATCCACTTATAATGAATTCTGAGTATATACTGAGGATAAATTTCGTTAAGGTTTCTCATTAAATACTTTGTGGCCTTCACACCCACTTCCAGCACCATTCTAAGCATGCCTCTCACTCAGTCTTTCAGTCACCATGACCAAGTCAGCTGAAAGCAAGTGCAGAGGGACAGGAAAGGAGATAGAGGGGAGCTGAAAATCACCCACATTCTCAATCTTCTCTACTTGCCTTCTTCCCTAAGCCCCCTGGAGCCATTTTATCTATGACCACACTTCTATAACAATTTTTTAAAAAGTGACTCCTTAAGGATATACCATTCATAAGCTGCTCCAAGTTCCATGGCGCCCAGACTCCCTCCCTCCAATGGACAGCCCCTTTTGGAAAAAAGAAGTTGCCGTTGAGTTAATTCCAACTCATGGCGACCCAATGTTTTGCAGAGTAGAACTGTACTCCATAGGGTTCTTTAAGGCTGTGACCTTTTAGAAGCAGATCACCAGGTCTGTCTTCCAAGGCACCTCTGGATGTGTTCCAGTCTCCAGCCTTTTGGCTATTAGCCAAATGCTTATTACACCACTCTGGGGCTCCTTAAACCCATTGCCATGAAGTCAGTTCATACTCAAATACCTATCATTCGTGCCTTGTTTTCCCAAGTATTGGTTTTCCAGAACATAAATAGTTAAGTCATTCACCATATCTATTTCCCTTTGGTCTTGAATGCCCTGAAAAAGAAGTTAATTTCTCATACTTGAACTTGCTAAAATGCAGTCTGGAGAGAGAGGAGTATAGTTAGACTGGGAAAGAAGGAGCAGTCCTCTGGCTAATACGTGTGGGTTTTCACTTGACTTCTATTAATACTAATGAGGGTGATCTGCCAAAATCCCTGTGCACTGAGATGAAAATATATGTTTTGGTATAGAGATTTCCTGTTACAGTGTAGATAATTCATTGTATGATGTGATCAACTTGTACTATAATAATGGCACTTATACATCACACTTTGAAGATGCTTTTTATTGACTTAATGTGAATATTATTGCCATCGTTTATTACAGAGAAGTATCTTGTAGTAATTGAAATACAATATGGTGTCATTAATCATCCTGAATACAAAATGTTAACTTTAAACTGGTCACACTGTATTAAACGCTCCTCTAACCATAAAGCAATTTGATTTGCAAATCTGTAAAAAAACTAGATGTTTAGGATTTAGTATAACTAGCACACCGCATACATTTCTGCATTAGATTTCTCAAGTTTGTTTTAATTGAAATAAGTTTTATTGCTTTGTTTGGGTTGGTTTTCCCTTCCAATGCATACTTTCTTATGGGATAAAACATTTGAGGTTATTTTCACATGACATAACAGGATTTGTTTTCTCTCTGTCTTGACCTTGAGAACTCATTAGCCTACTGTATTCATATCTTCAATATTCAACACCCTGGGACCTTAAAGGAAGTCAAACAAAGGAATTTCACAGAAAAGGGGATGGAGGGATGGTTACAGACCTGTGCCCACAAGCCACTCTGTTACTTACTGCTCCAAACGCCCCATCCCTTATCAAATAATGCCAGATTTTATAAGTTAAATTATTTTGAAGTCTCATATTTCTTTTCACACAGCTGAGTATGACTAATTACAAAAATGTCTTACAACTTGCAAACCACAGCTATAGGTAGAAAAAAAATTCCTTTATCTGTTTGGGCTCAGCTATACAGGGAAAGAGTTGTCTGGTTTGGGATATAGAATTAACCTTCTAACGAAGCAACATTTAAGTCAATCTTTAACTCGTCTTTTGTATCAGAAAATATTTCTTAGGCATATAACAATTTTTCCACATTATTAAATAGTTCGGCTTTAAGAAAGTATTTCCTTTATCCCAGTTATTTATAAAAGTAACTCACTGGGTGGTATTTTCATATTTTAAAAATTTATACCGTAAATCCATTTTTCTCAAAATAATCTTTTTTTCTTTTTGGATTATAGAAGTAATTCATGCTCATTGTAGATAATCCACAAAACACAAAGAAGAAATTAAGTCCCCTATAATGCCTAAAGGCCATATTTTCAAAGCCCATGTAATCATTTTGAATGGTATGGAGCCAATGTTTAAAACACGCATTGAAGACTGTTTTCTTTTCATTTGGGATAAAATGATAAACAGTTTAGGACCTCTCTGTGTGATACATAACACAGAGGGACTCTATATCATTTCAAATTCAATTTTTGTCTGTAGCACTACTCTTCAGAGGAACATTTATTTTTGACCACTTTGCAAAGAGATTAGAAAGAAAATGTATGAAGAATCCCAGAAGGTAGTCTGCTTTGAAAAGCTGTTTACTTGCCTTGGGCATGATTTGGGAGGGTAAAGGTCAAGGATGAGTCAGGAGAAAGCCCCACGCGCTGTCCATTCAGACATGCTCAGCACTCTTTCATCTCTCTCTGTTTTTATTGACACCAGCTGTGTCTACCTTAATCCTCTCTGTGAGTTGACATCTCTTCTCTTAATAATCTATAAGCAAACCATAGAAAAGGGGCTGGGGAGCAGGTGATGGAGAGAAAAGGAGAAGGAAGTATAATGGCTAACAAGTTCCTTTTTTATGAGGCATCAGAGAAACCAAGAATATATTTGACAATACTTCATGTGACTCAGAGCATCAGTGGAAGCTAGGATTTTTCAAAATTATCCGATACCTGAAACAAAGGCATGATAATAGGCTAAATTTCTCCCAAGAATCTCAAAGTGCTTCCCACAAATTATCTTTTTTTTTTTTTTTTAAGTGTAAGAGATGACAAATACATTTCATGATTGAAGGCTTTAGGAATCAGAACCATTAAAAACAGCTGTCATAGTAGATAATACATAATGCTTGTACCTTACATGTATGTTTCTAATAAACAGTTCTACTGAAGTAATTGTTCGCTTTAATCACCCCCTTTCCTATTCCATGGAAACCCTGGTGGCATAGAGGTTAAGTGCTACGGCTGCTAACCAAAGGGTCGGCAGTTTGAATCCACCAGGCACTCCTTGGAAACTCTATGGGGCAGTTCTACCCTGTCCTGTAGGGTCGCTATGAGTCAGAATCGACTCGATGGCACTGGGTTTGGTTTGGTTTTTTTGGTTCCTATTTTTTTATTACATAAAGGTAGGAGTGAAGGGGGGCGGTTCATGTATTTCTGAACCTTCAGAGTGTGAACAGAGGGAAGTAGGTAGTAGAAGGAAAATCAGTGCACCTTGGTCAAATTTCTTGGTCAAAAGGAATAAGCAAATGTATTAACAGAATAAACAAACCAACAAAAAAAACCATTGCCATTGAGTCACAGCCACGCTACAGGACAAAGTAGACCTGCCCCATAGAGTTTCCAAGGAGTACCTGGTGGATTTGAACCGCTGACCTTTTTGGTTAGCAACCGTAGCTCTTAACCACTATGCCACCGGGGTTTCCATTAACAGAATAAGAGGGGAGATTTAAAAGAGAAAGAAGGGGAAAACAAAAGTCCTGAAAATATACTGCCATAGCCTATCTGAAAAATCCAGGTAACAAAATAGTTAACTGGCTGGCCTCTACACTGATATATTCATTTATGGGCAATGCTTGATTGTGGCCCCACCTGTGGAAGGCAACTGGTTGGAACCCTGGGTGGAGTTTGTTAGAAAAAGTGGTGCAGATGCTGTGATCTCCAAGGAAAAACAGAGGGCAACAAAAGCATCAAAGGCATAGAATACCCTAGGCAGCATCTAGGGGCTTTTCAGCATATTATTATTTCATTTCTCTTTCAAAGGGAAAAAAAAAAAAATCTTTACTAGGAACCAAAGAGGTGGGGGGAGGGGCAAGGAAAGGAAGGAAAGATCAGCTCTCCAGAGAGCTAGGAGCCCAGTCTGGATGTGACAGGGTCGCTGGGATGCTGAGTGCCCTGTCGTAACCCGTGGCAACAGCCATTCCCAAAACAGCTGTCACGCAGTGACTTAAATGGATGACCCAAGTGCTGGGTTTGTTTTTATTTCGTTGGCTGTTTTTTAACCCTGATATATGGCTTTGAACACCCAGTGACTCTTTCTTGGAAGAAATAAGCTGGCAAATATTTTAGATTCAGAATGCACCTTTTCTTATACCCAGGAGAAACAATTTCACTTACATGAGTACCAGAGAAATGGTTAATATATTATGAAAGCCCCAGTCCCAAAATTTTGTACGTGCTTTTTATCATTCTAATTAATGTTCTGCCAGTTCCAAGAACACAGTGCTGCACGTGCTATTTGTCCCCTCCCATCCTAGCCTGGAAACCCTCGTGGCGTAGTGCTTAAGAACCACGGCTGCTAACCAAAAGGTCAGCAGTTCGAATCCACCAGGCGCTTCTTGGAAACTCTATGGGGCAGTTCTACTCTGTCCTATAGGGTTGCTATGAGTCAGAATCAACTTGAAGGCAACATGTTCATCCAACTTGTTCTGTTGTGCATAAGGTCGCTATGAGTTGGAACCTACTCTACGGCACCTAACAACAACAACAACAAGACAAACTATTACACAATGCTTTTTTATCACTTACAGTTTTTATTTATTTTTATTTTACATTTATTTAGCCATGTATGTTTATCATATATCACTTTTCTGCATACATTACAAGGGTAACGTAAATAAATAAATTAATAGCTTAATGTACTCCTAAAACTTCATAGCGTCGCCGCCTGATTCCACTGAATTTCTTTTTTCGAGATGTCAAAGCATTGTACCAAGACTAGCAGGGAAACTGCTGAGCACATAAATCTGGGTTTATTAAACTTGCTCAACAAGGGAAAGCACCCCCTTAACAGAGACTCTGCAGTGCCCTCAAAAAGGTGTTGGGAAGGATACTTGTAGGGTTCAGGGCAGGGGCTGATTAACCAGTGTGCATGAGCTTGCATGGTGCAAGGTGCACACCTCATCGACCGAATTGTATTTACTTGTAATCTGTGGTAACCAATTTCATATGGGTTCCACCACATCTTTGACATGGTGGGGGACAGGTGAAACTGGGTACTGCAGATTGGTGGGAAGGCATAATTCGGCCCGTGTGTACCTTGCCTGCTGGGTAATCTGGCCCTGGTTCAGGGGGCGGGGGATCCTAGGTAGTTGGGGTAGAAGTTAGTAAGTTAGGGCTTACTTACCAGCCCCTGTCTGGTCAGAATTTGTAAATGAGGTGAGTTGCTGGAAGTCAGCAGTCTCATCTTGGAAAATGTAGGTCTGAACAGACTGATATTAAAACCTTTTAACTTAGTTTGCTGTGCAGGCTGTGGTTTATATAGTTTATCTGTTTTGCAATCACACTACAGTTTACAGGTCATGTGTTTCTGTTTTACTTCTGACTCACTATCGTCAGTGTCCATGTTTTCCACCCAACATTATCCTCGTACCATTAAGAGCGTTGGTGACGCAATGCTTCTTTTTGTCTTCGGGGTTTCCTTTGCAGTCGCAGACACCCATTCTAAAAGTCTTGATGCCCATGTGCAGTATTGACAACTACATCACAACTGCTGCCTGGCTGACAACAATTTTGATCTGCTTCCCATTTCAGAATTGGCAAAATGTTAGGGGAAAAAAAATGTGCATCTTAGAATTGATGAGCTAGAGTAATAATTTGATAGTGACAATGAAATCTCATTCTCTTCTTGGAGAGTAGAACTGACTATATATTTAACTCCCATTAAATAACTAGCCAATTTTTGGAGTTAACTGAAAAGATGTATCATAAAATTACAGCTCAAAATAAATCCTATAGAAAGGCTTTTACACTCCCTCTATAAGCCCAAAGGGGTGTGTTTATTGTCTGTTCTGATCCTTAGAATTTTAGAAAATGGGTATCTAAAGGTATCTGGTCATATAAAAAATAATCCAAGTCATGTAGACAGGAGAGGTCTGACATGTTTTGCCTATGGAATTGTTGGGACATGGAATAAAACTAGAAATGATACTAAAATGTACACTTTTATTGGATTTTTTAATTGGCTGGATTTGAACTTGGCTCCATTATAGTTTTCCCAATGGCAAAAAATAAGTACAATGACAGCTTTCAAGAAGTTAAGTTCAGGCATATACAATCAATCAGGATCCTCAGTGTAATTTCTAAGACGCTTGGTGTGTGTATCTGTGTGTGTGTCCATTTGTGTGCTGGGTGGGGATGGAGAGGGGAAAGACTGAAAATCCATTCATACTGTCAAGATTATGCTTCCCTTTGAAAGATGACTCAAAATGTCAGGCTTACAAATAATGGTTATATCACCTTATGACTGGAGTGGGTCCAAGAAGAAATCTTATGTGCGACCAGGGCAGATAGATCTTACATGTCCCATAGAGTGAATAGGTTCTGGTTCCTCATTCCCTCCCACTCCTGATAGTAATTCAAATTACAATAATACCAAGTGTGAAGAAATTCAACAGTGTTTTGATTTCTCTCATGCCAATTTTTAAACATTTTTTTAAGATATAAAAAATTTTGTTTAAAAAAAAAAGGCCAGACTTACTGACCTGACAGAGATTGGAGAAGCCCTGAAAGTAATGGCCCCCAGACACCTTTTTAGCTCAATAATGAAGTCACTCCTGAGGTTCACCATTCAGCCAAAGACTAGACAGGCCCATAAAACAAAATGAGACTAAATGGGCACACCAGCCCAGGGGCAAGGACAAGAAGGCAGGAGGGAATAGGGAAGCTGGTAGTGGGGAACCCAAGGTCAAGAAGGGGAGAGTGTTGACATGTCATGGGGTTGGCAACCAATGTCCCAAAGTGATATGTGTATTAAGTGTTTAATGAGAAACTAGTATGCTCTGTAAACCTTCATCTAAAGCACACACACACAAAAATTAAATATGCTAAAAAAAATTTTTTTTTCTTTTTTAACAAAAGAAATGCAAGCTACCCCTGCATGGCTAACATCCTGGGCATATACCTTGTCAGCCTCCTGGGTAATGCACGCTGGTTTGCTTCTAGATCAGGAAACACTCTCAGCTTTTGGCTGTGGAAAATGGAGACTTTTGATTAAAATTATGAACATTTTCTGTGTTAGCCTGTGGGCAAAGTCCCTTCTCTGCCCTTTTCCTAACCTATTGTCAAACGAGTTGTTTCCCAAAGTACAATTCAGATTCTCTGTACTGCAGATTATTCACTCTGTTGGGTTTCTTTATCTGAAATTATCCTGGGGAACCTTTGTATATGAAGCACAAAATGATATGAAAAGTCAAGTTAAAAGAAAATGGCAAACCTAAAAGCAGAAGGCAGGTATTGGAAGCAGGAAAATCATTCCTTAAACTCCTCGAGAGCTGATCAAAAAGAGAGTCGTAAATTGCAACAGGGGCAGAGATCTACACTGCTCTGAAAGGTGGCCAAAAGCCTTGGAAGTGCTTCATTATTTATTTCATTAATTCTGTGATAGCAATCTCAACTGACAAGATTTGCAAATCTAATCATTTATTAATGAAACGTGTCTGGTGGATTGTGCCCAAGATTGGCCTTAGGTCCTAGCCTTCGGATGGATGGAGCCCTTTGCTAGCTGCCAGTGTGTCTCTTGCTACAATATGACATTGAGATTTCCAACATGCTCACTGGAGACTCGTCTCTCTGAGCTCACAGGCATATTCAAAGATGGCTGCCGTGCACAGCCCTGCTCTCGTGACCAGCAGGATGGCCATCTTCCAGTATGAGTACAGCAAATATGGTTTCTTCTAGAAAACCTTCTCTGAGCATCACAACAAGGTGTGTGTGGTTTTGAGCCGTGGTGCAGGCAGGAAGGGATCATTCAGGCCATATTTGCATTGTTGCTGTTCACCCTGATGCAGATAAGGCTTAACCTGACTCTGGACTAATGCATTGATTTTTCCTGGAAATTTCACTGTGGTTTCAGACATTTCCAAAATCTCAGCCTGTTTCCTTGGCGACCGTCTAAGTTTTATTCCCTATGAACCAATGTAGCATGATTCATCAGTAAACAGCAAAAGCAGCAGCCACCCAACTTACAGGCTTCCCAAAGATTTCCTGGAAAGCGATCCCTGCCCTGAGCTATTTCGCAGGCACTATTATTGATATTCACAAAGCGCAGCTAAAAAAATAATAAAAGTCCCATAACCGTGTGCATGGGGAACAACAGCGTTTGTGGAGATAATGAAATGCAGAAATGAGAACCCCTCTGCAAAGCCCCTTTAGATGTGCCTAAGCTCTGTTCATTAATCTGTGATAATTAGACTTATTTGCAGAGGTTAACAGCAGTGGCACATGGTAATTAAGCACTCCCTCTTACCAGAGGGATCGAAAATAATTCTCACGTGACACGTGTCCAGTCTTCAGGACATTTTACGTTTGCTTTACAGCTCAGGTTTCTTATAAGAGAAAGAAATTGTATTCTATACAGCCATGACCAGATAATACTTTCCCCGATGAGCAACATCATATTTTAGTTGTAAGCTTTGGAGTGAGAGTGACTCAGGGTTAGAATTATTGCCTCCTCACTGACAGCTGTATGACCTTGGGCATGTTGTTTAAACCTTTTGAGCCTCAGTTTCTCCATCTGTAAAATGGGGATAATGATGCCTTCTTCAAAGTCTTGTTATGATAATTAACTAATGGGGATGATGACACTAGCTATCCTTCACTGAATGCATATAATATACCATTAACCATCCTTTACATGTATCCATTAAATCTCATTATGTTGTTGTTGTTAGGTACCGTCAAGTCAGCTCCAACTCATAGCAACCCTATGTACAACAGAGTGAAACACTGCCTGGTCCTGCACCATCTTCAGAATCGTTTTTATGCTTGAGCCCATTGTTGCAGCCACTGTGTCAATCCATCTTGTTGAGGCTCTCCCTCTTTTTCTCTGACCCTCTACTTCTACCAAGCATGGTGTCCTTCTCTGGGAACTGGTCCCTCCTGATAACATGTCCAAAGTGTGTGAGACAAAATCTCACCATCCTCAATTCTAATGAGCATTCTGGCTGTATTTCTTCAAGACAGATTTGTCCGTTCTTCTGGCAGTCCATGGTATATTCAATATTCTTCACCAGCACCATAATTCAAAGACATCAATTCTTCTTCAGTCTTCCTTATTCATTCGTTGTTCAGCTTTTGCACGCCTATGAGGTGATTGAAAATACCATGGCTTCGATCAGGCACACCTTAGTCCTCAAAGTGACATCTTTGCTTTTCGACACTTTAAAGAGGTCTTTTGCAGCAGATTTGCCCAATGCAATACGTCATTTAGTTCAACTTCAGTCTTTTCTCTGTTTATCATGATGTTGCTTATTGGTCCAGCTGCGAGGATTTTTGTTTTCCTTATATTGAGGTATAATCCATACTGAAGGGTATAGTCTTTGATCTTCATTAGTAAGTTCTTCAAGTTCTCTTCACTTTCAGCAAACAAGGTTTTGTCATCTGCGTATTGTGCATTGTTAATGAGTCTTCCTCCAATCCTGATGCCACATTCTTCTTCATATAATCCAGCTTCTTGGGTTATCTGCTCAGCACATAGATTGAATAAGTATCAGGAAAGGGTATAACCCTGACACATATTTTTCCTGATTTTAAACTATACAGTGTCTGCTTATTCTATTCGAAGGACTGCCTCTTGGTCTGTGTACAGGTTTCTCATGAGCTGGGATCCCCATTCTTCAAAATGTTATCCATAATTTGTCATGATCCACACAGTTGAATCCCTTTACATAGTCAGGTAAACATCTTTCTGGTATTCTCTACTTTCAGCCAAGGTCAATCTGACATCAGTAATAATATCCCTCATTCCACGTCCTCTTCTGCATCTGGCTTGAATTTCTGGCATTTCCCTGTTGATGTATTGCTGCGACTGTTTTTAAATTATCTTCAACAAAATTTTACTTGGGTGTGATGTTAATAATATTTTTCGATAATTTCCGCATTCTGTTGGCTCACTTTTTTTGGAATGGGCACAAATGTGGGTCTCTTCCAGTCAGTTGGCCAGGTAGCTGTCTTCCCAGTTTCTTGGCGTAGATGAATGAGCACTTCCAGCGTTGCATCCATTTGTTGAAGCATCTCAACTGGCATTCCGTCAATTCCCGGGGCTTTGTTTTTCACTAATGCTTTCAGTGTAGCTTGGACTTCTTCCTTCAGTATCATCGGTTTTTAGTCATATACTATCTCCTGAAATGACTGAAAGTCAACCAATTCTTTTTGGTACAGTAACTCTGTGTGTTCCTTCCATCTTAATGCTTCTTGTGTGGTTCAATATTTTGCCCATAAAATCTTTCAATATTGCCACTCGAGGCTTGAATTTTTCCTTCAGTTCTTTCAGCTTGAGAAATGCTAAGAGTGTTACTCATTATTGGTTTTCTAACTCCAGGTCTTTGCACGTTTCATTCTATTACTGTACTTTGTCTTCTCAAACTACCTTCATTACACAGATAAGGAAACTAGAACACAGAGATTGAGTAGCTTGCCCAAAACAAAGCTTTGGGAGCAAAAAACTTATTTGAGACTTCCAAGACCTTTGAGGGCAAACTTCACAAAAATGAACATAGACTCACTACTTTGAAAAATACATCTTCCTACTTCTATGACAATATGAATTCATAGATATTATGAATGATAATATCTATGCACTGAAACAACTTTATCCTTGGCAACAGTCGTCATGTGGGCTTAGTTTAGGTGTATAGGGGTAGTAGCATAATCTTATCCATGAAAAAAAAATCCATGAAAGAATCCATTAATGAATTAGGGGAATGCAGAAAAGGGATGTTCCACCTCTCCTTTTGTAATTGCACTAAATGAGGTATTATATGCAAAGCTGTAGCACAGTGCTTGCTGCATATTACCCAAAAACGAAACCCAGTGCCGTCGAGTCAATTCCGACTCATAGCAGCCCTATAGGACAAAGTAGAACTGCCCCATAGAGTTTCCAAGGAGTGCCTGGTGGATTTGAACTGCTGACCTCTTGGTTAGCAACCGTAGCACTTAACCACTACGCCCCCAGGGTTTCTTGCTGCATATTAAGTGCTCAATAAAAAATAGCAATAATTATTATAAGGAGCCCTGTTGGTACAAACTGTTAAGTGCTATGCTGCTAACTGAAAGTTTGGTGGTTCAAACCTACCCAGAGGCTCAGTGGGAGAAAGACCTGGGATCTGCTCCAGTAAAAATTACAGTCTAAGTAATCCTATAGGGCAGTTCTACTCTGTCACATGAGGTTGCTATAAGAGTCGAAAATGACTCAGTGGCACCTAGCAGCAACATTATTGTTATTATAGAAGTGAAAGAGAGAGCTGCACAAAGGGTGAACCAAGTTTTTATTTCACACATATATACCAATATGCACACATGCAAGATTACCAAACCAAACCCAGTGCCGTGGAGTCGATTCCGACTCATAGCGACCCTACAGGACAGAGTAGAACTGCCCCATAGAGTTTCCAAGGAGCGCCTGGTGGATTCAAACTGCTGACCCTTTGGTTAGCAGCCGTAGCACTTAACCACTACACCATGAGGGTTTCCAACGCAAAATTACAGTCATCCCTAAATCCATACTCAGTGGAATTTTGATCCATTTTAGTCAAAAAGTATCTAGTTTATAGAACTAAAAACAAGCGAAAAAGGAGGGAAAGAGCGAAGGAGGAAAGGGAGGGTGAGTAGGAGAGGAAGAGAGGGAGAAAAAGAAGGAGAGCAAGGAAACTGCAACTGTACCTTAAAAAAGTAACCATATTTTCCAGTACTCAAATTCTGGAAATTGTGATTAAAAAGGTCTCAAGTCCTTAAGGAGAGGGAATTTTGCCTAGATTTTAAGATACTACAAGACCAAGTTCAGAGAGTAATAATGGAATATAGCTGCCTTGCCCCAAGACAGGGTTCGTTTTTAGCTAATGTTCCAGAATAACCTCACCTTTGTCAATTTTGCTCTTTATTCCCATTGTGGCTAAAGCCTTGCTCATGTTTCTCATAGGCGGTCTAGAACAGGGATCCCAGCAGAGAAATGAAAGCCCAAAGCGTGACCTTGGCCAGTTTTCCATACACAGCTGGCATGTTCACTAGCAATTCCTGACTCCTCTCTGTAAGAGTGTGCAAATAGGCAGCATGCCACTTGTTTTTGCGAATCCTGTTTTTACTTTTGGCTTTCGAAAGACAAGCGCTGACGTTTCCCACAAAGAAAGAAAGTCCCTTGCAGCACCAAGGAAAGAGTTAAACCAGCACCAAGGGAATGATCTGAAAGTTCCACAAGTCCTTGTTCACATGGGTCATCAGTTCCACACCTTTCCGCAGCTGATGAGAACAGGTGATCTCCAAGTTCATTCCTGGTTTCCCCAATACCTCACCATGGTCAGTTCTGATCTGAATTTCCTCTGTAAGATCAACCTTACCTTTGGCTTATGGCCTGCTGACATTACACTGTATAAAACAGGGCAACAACTAAACACAACACACAGGCCTGACTGCTTTAGCTTTTTTTCCTGGGTTTTGTAAGGTGGGCTAACTGGGTGAAATGGCTGATTTTGGTGGAGTTTCCCATCCATATATTGAAAGGAGACACAGATTAAACTGAGGGATTGTTCGTTCAAGAGGAGATAGCCTTATGGCACCATTCTCTGGTATTGAACGAACTCAATGTAGCAAAGCCTTTTCAGAAATGTTTGTCTCTTTGGATTCTCAAATTTCCCAGACATGTGGGACTCTTTCCGTTTTCCTTTTATTGACTGTACTAGACAGAATATTAATTCTGGCCTTTACCTGCCCTCTCACACCCTCCTTCTAATATTTAATAACCCCTCTTCCCCCTAGTTTATAAGAGTGGGTCTGATGGTGCAAAATAAGAGATCTTTGTATGCTGAGCCTCACAGGTAAGGTTTGAAGAGAGGTTATTAAATTAGTTGTGTGTCTTGGGTTTTAATTAAGGGAAACTTTTTTTTAGGCAGGAGCCCTGGTGGCACAGTGATTATGCACTCAGCTGCTAAATGAAAGGTTGGTGTTCAAATCTACCAGCCGCTCTGCAGGACTAAGATGTGGCAGTCTGCTTCCGTAAAGATTACAGCTTTGGAAACTCTATGGAGCAGTTCTACTCTGTCCTATAGTGCCACTATGAGCCGGAATCAACTCGACAGCAATGCATTTTTTTGTTTTTTGGTTTAGGCAGGAACGACAAAGATCGAAAGAGATAGAAAAAGATTCCTATTGTTAGAGTAATTAATTACTTGGATTTATATGAGTAGACAGGAGGGAAGAAGCCAGGCTGTGTCCTATATTAATAACTCGCTTGGGAGAAGCCAGATTGGATTGAAAGCAAAAGACGGGATGGGGGAGGGGGAAAATCACAGTACCATATAAGAGAAGCAGGCTCGGTTTTCCTCTCTTTACACTCCATAACCCCTACATACACAAACACACATCCTCATTCCTGACATGAAAATGATGTCATCTTTCTTTTTGACTCGCCAACCAGACTACATTAATCCCCTGCAGCGTGAGGGCCAGCAGGAGGCAGCTTCAGGGACTTCAGGCCTGTGAATAAATGATGACCGGCTGGTTCGGGGTGGCAGCCTAGATATATTCAGGATGCATTAAAGGAATTAGCTGCAGGAGGAGTGAGAACACAAGTTCCAGTCCCCAAGAAGGACCAGGCCATGCCTGGAGCAGGATGAGGAGTCTACAGCCTAAGGCTAGTAAGAACCATTTAGGGAAATTGCTGCACATGAAAGGAGTGTGGAGTCTCACCCCCGTGGCCTTGTTTGGTACATTTATGGGAGATTTCAGGATTAAGGGAGCTAGGAAACTGATTACTTTTGCAAATCAGTGCCTTAGAATAGCTTTGGCACAGATGTTACCAAATCATGGTTTGCAAACTGGCATCCCAACTGGTTGAATCTGGCCCGCGGATGCTTTCTACTTGGCCTACCATTTACTTTGGATCAATATTTGAAAAATAAAGGGATTTCATTTTTAAAAAATGTGAATTTCTAGATTGTCTTGGACAACCAGCGAGTCTGGAAACCCTGGGCCTGCATTCCTACATGGCACTAGTCCACTGGAGTTGAATATCACCTTTCCTCTTACATATGCCATGTGCTTTCCAGTTTGCCAGAGTCCTCACCACTCCCTATTACCATACTCCTATCCAACTTCATTCATCCAGTTGATTTATTTAAATCATCTTCCTGTAGGCATTTGAGCTTGTGACCTCTGCTTTAAATGGCTTCTGAGTTAGGTTCAACCAGAGATGTAAGTTTAAATTCTAGAGCACATGGGCCTTCCCTAAATTCTCAGTTCCTACTCCTGAAAGGTTTACCTCTAAGCTTGTGTGAGGCTCTGCTATAAACATGCCCACAACTCTTTGTGAGGCTGGAATACACACACTTGACTATTTCAACCTGCCCAGACATGGTGGCCATCAACATGATTTTAAATTCAGTTGACAACTGCAGGGTTGGACAGTGTTCATACCCACCAAAATAAGAACAGCCAAGAATATCACAAGCTAAATAAATGCCAGCCAAAGCATCTTGAGAGATCCAGAAACTGCTTGGCACATTTTATGACACTTCACAGTGCAATGAAATGTCAGAAATAGCCCCAAACATGCAAGAACTGCCCAGCCAAGGTCCACAGCTCTGATTCTATCAACAGGCACTAGCCCCTTTCCATGTTGTTTCCTGCTTATAAAGCTTTGTTGAGATTCATTCTCTTGTAAAGATGAATTTCCAGTTGGAAATGCCATTTAAAGACAACAGAAAGAGGCCCTATGACTTAAGGAAACAAATCACATTTTCCTCCTCCTTTTTCTCCCCTCTCCAAAGCCTCAGATGCTTTTCTCCTTCTTGCTTTTATTCTCCCTTCCTCTCCTTCCCAATCACTTAGCCCAAGTGGAATGTAGCACTAAGAGGCTGCCCACTGCCCTCAGCTGTGCCACATTTGGTTGCTCCTAAAAGACATCTCGCAGTCCGCTATTGGCATAAGAGCTCTACGATAACAACCTGTTTGCTTAAAACTAGACAAAGCATGTTTTCAAAAGATGGCTTAGAAACCTGTGTGACTACAGAAAAAAAAAGTGCCCCCCAAAAAGACTGCAACTACCACAGTAGAAAGTACCTGGTACAGGGTCAGAAAATGAATAATCCAAACTTTCCTCATATGCTGAATTAACCTTGACTTATTTCATGCTTCCACACCCCCATGCCCCCAACTTTTGCCTCTTTCCAGTCTAGATCTGGCTGGATTCATCCAGGTGTGCATTTGAATCCCTCTAGGAAACTTTTTCTGCTCTATTTGGATCACAGAAAGTGAGACTAATTGGGTAAGCATGTGCTCACTGTAGGCCTGTAGCCTACAGTGACTGGTCCTTGGGCACTGGCCACACCTGTGTAAAAAGACTGCTAAATGTCCTTCCTCTAATATTGATAACCAGAGGCTAAAGTAACTTGAGATTTAGGAAATGTCCCTCCTTCTACTTTCCTAACACTCAGTTTTCTTTAAATATTTTCCCCCAACCTCTTTACCTACGTTACCACCACCAACAACAACAACCTCCTTCATCCCACCAAAAAAAAATTAAAATCCTCTTTGCTGACTCAGCTCACTGGAAGGCAGGCAGAAATAGGCACCTCTATCTGCTTTAAAACCATTTTTCATATCTCACAGGAAAATTATAGAGTGTGACATTATCTTCTCCTTTGTATCAGGCACAAAGCCATACAAAGAAGCAAGTTTGTGAAAGCTCAGTTTTCACCCAAATTCTTCTTCCTTGATAGGCTTGGCAGTGAGAGGGGGAGCCAGTCAGAAAACAGATGTATACACGTGCGGGACTACCTAAAAGCAAGATGTGAACATGTCTGTGAAAATAACATGGCTTTCTTGGTTCCAGTATGAAATAAATTGTGTCTTAAATGCAATCTCATTGCAAGAAGATGATACACCCCGAGGCAAAAAGAAATCTGGATTTTGCCTTAAGAAATTTGGTCTTGTCATTATGGTAGCGCTCATTTCTATAAGAATTCTTTTAGCATTGTCCTATAGAACATTCTGCAATTAGAAATGTTCTGTATCTGCACTGTTCAATACGGTAGCCACTAGCCCTGGTGGCGCAATGGTTAAGCTCCTGACCAGCTTCTCCACAGGAGGAACGACCATAAAGATTATAGCCTAGGAAACCTTAGGGGCCAGTTCTGTCCTGTTCTACAGGATCACTGTGAGTCGAAATCAACTCAACAGCACCTAGCAAAAACAGCTGCCAAGTGTCACCATTGGATATTTTCAATTGTGGCTAGTGTGACTAAGGAACTGAGTTTTGTGTTTAAATTTTAATTAATTTAAATAGCCGTAAGTGGCAAGTAGTACTGGACATCTCAGGCCTAGGTGACAAGATGGACATGTCTCTGCTCCACTATTTTCTATGTATACGAGTGTGTGTTTTTAACCAACCTTAAGCATATCTATCTCTAAGATTCTTAAGCACTTCTTCCACAAACTCTTTCATTAGATATCATCAACAATGAAGAAGGAAAGAAATAACCTTTGGATTAAGCTTCTACAAGGTACCAGGCCTGGGAAAGGTGTTTTCACATATGCACCTCACATATGTTTGTTGAACTTTACAACTCTGCTAGAAATGGTCTTAGCCCCATTTTACACCTGAAGAATCTGAAGCAGATGAGTTTTTATAAATGGCCTAAAGTCACAAGACTAATAGCTGGGTGAACTGGAATTTGATTCTTTGGATTTCTAGTCGAATATTCTTTTCATTAAAATAAGCGGTGTTATTTCCAAAGCTACCGCCATTTTACAGAGAGGGAAACAAGCTATTAACTACAGAAGTAAATCCAAGGGTAAATGGTAGGCACAGAGGGTTGTGGTCTTTGGTTATAAGTTTCTTTCCGATCCAAGTGTGTTGTGAAAGAATTCAGTGAAGGAACAGCCAATGAACTTTCACTTCTTGGTGCCAAGAGTGTGACAAAACCCATTGCCATCGAGTCGATTCTGACTCATAGTGACCCTATAGGACAGAGTAGAACAGCCCCACACAGTTTCCTGGTGGATTCCAACTGCCAAAAACCTTTTGTTTAGCAGCCGTAGCTCGATGTAGCTGTTAATCACTGTGCCACCAGGGCTTCTAACAGTGTGACAGGCAGGCCTGAAATGACCAGTTCAAAGATTTTTCTTATTGCTACTGAAGGACGTTTTCAAGATCTGCAGGAAGAAGAAAGAAGAAGGCATAAAAACAGTGTCCAGAACAAGGAATCTGCAGAGACTTCCAGAATAAAATGTCTCATGAGTTGGGGAGAAAGAACCCTTTGTCCAAAATAATTCAGTGACTGTACCCAGAGAAAGAAGGAAAACTACTAAGGTTTGGGTAAATCCCATTGAAAGAGTATATCTTCTCTTCCCAAGCTGCAGCTATGGTACTAACCGGGAGGGTGGTGGGGGGAAAGCCTTTCTCTGCTGGTAGCCATTCACCCAAGAAGTTTCCTAGAAGGTGGTGTTGATTTGTAATTAGAGCCTCTTCTCTGAGTGGGGGTTTGTTTCCATTCCCAGTCATGCAAAAGCAGCTGATGGCTGGGAAGCTGCCGCCTGGCATTCTCTCCAGAGAGAGTCTCAGCTGCTCTTGCCGTCTAGAATCATCACTTGTTTAGTTTCCCAGGGTCGGGGGTGGGGCGGGAGGAAGGTGGTGGGTCTTCGTGGAAGGGGGAGATGACCATCATGCAGGCAGCTTTGTGAAGTGCGCATCAGCCCCAGCCCCGGCAGCGGACTTCAGTTACTCCCAGTCCCTCGTTGGTTGTTCACTTTCTACACCAATGGGCTCTGAGGTGACAAGTTCAGTTCCCAGTTCTGTCAAACCTGCATTTTCTTCCCTGACCTACTTTTCCTGCTCTGCAGTGTTGGAACAATGCCTTGCTCTGTTCCCTGTTTAGACCCATCTTTTGCCGGCGCTGGTGCAAAAGCCCAGGCCTTTGTAAGGCGTTTGCCTTGAATCCCTGACAAATGTTGATGGAAAAAGAAAAATCGAAAAGAAAAGAAACCCTCACTATAAAACACAGTGCAGCTCTCCCACAAACGCCCAGATTTCAGAGGGAGTGAAAGCCCTTTACCATTCGGTAGGGAAAGAAATCAAAAGGTTGTGCTTCTCCATGCAGCGCCTCACCCCCACACCGTGCCCAGGCACAGTAAGGGGCAACTGAGGCAATGACAAGAACACTTCTGACCCCATGAGCATCAAAAAAGCTGCTGTTACATTTACTGGCTCTAACTGAGGCACATTCAAGACTGCTCTCATCCACATGCCCCAGAAACTTCCCCTTGGGAGAGCTCTCCCAGAAAACGAACACAGGCTTTCACCAAAGTTCTTGAGTCACATTGGGTCCAGTGCCACCAACAGATTTCTCCTGCTAATGGCCACAGGCCACTTTACAGAGAGTGGTATGACCAAGCAACATAAAGTAGCACATGTGAGCATTCTGTATAATCAGTAAATGTAGGCTAATCTGGCCCCAAAAGAGGTGAGTGGTATATAATAACAGTAAAATAATAGCCCACCTTGATTCACTGCTGTATGCCAGAATTGTTCTTATGCTTTTACGTGTCTATTTGTCACAAGACCCTCTGAGTCAGGTACTATTATCAGCCCCATATTATAGATGATGGTTTCCCTGGGTGGTACAAATGGTTAAGTGCTTGACCGCTAACCAAAAGGTTAGCAGTTCGAGTTCACCCAGAGGTGGCTTGGAAGAAAGGTCTGATGATCTACTTCCAGAACATCAGCCACTGAAAACTCTATGGAGCACAGTTTTCCTCTGATACACATGGCATCATCATGTGTGAGAACTGACACAATGGTAACTGGTTTGGGTTTTTTTCTTTAATTATTATTACTATAGATGATAAGCTATGGGGGTGAGGCAGTGGTGATTCAGTGGTAGAATTCTTGCCTTCCATGTGTGAGACCCGGGTTCAATTCCCATCCAATGCACCTCATGCTTAGCTACCACCTGTCTGTTAATGGAAGTTTGAGTGTTGCTATGATGCTGAGCAGGTTTCAGACTAAAAGGGACTAGGAAGAAAGGCCTGAAAATTAGTGAAAATCATATGGATCACAATAGTCTGATCCCAAACCAATCACAGGGATCACAGCATTTTGTTCCATTGTTCATGCAGTCCCCAGGACTTGGGGGTGACAATGGCAGCTAACAATAACGAGTTACAGGGAAGCACCTGGCCAGCTAGTGGTCAGGCTAGGGTATGCATTCAGATAGTTTTGCTCCAGAGCCTGCACCTACTACCTGCAGCTTAGACTCTGCATGTGTACTCTGCTAACTCCATCCTCCCTTCCTCGCTCTCCTCCCTTCTCCATCTTACACTCCAAGGAAAATTTTGTCTGCTGTGTCCTCTCCTCTCTAGCACTCCAGTAGTCCCTTCTTCCCATCCCACTAAACCCCAGCCAAGACCACTCTGTTCCCATTTCTCTACACAAAGCAGAAACAACAGGATCATCTAGAACACTCTGTCTACTTCACTTGTTCCATGAGTTTCCTTTCCTAAAAGGATCTGGACAAGCATTTCTCAGATAACACCTTGTGGACAGCTTCCTGTGCAAGGCACAGTAGGGCCATGGGTGAGTTAATAGCCTTTTGGTCCCTCCTAGTCTGGAAGTGAGCATGTAGTTAGTTTTTTTCAAGAAAGTGTAAGAGGAAATCTGCTGGTGAATTCTGGGAAGATTTTCCTCTCCAATAAAAGGAGAGATCCACAGAAGGAAAATATTCCTCGTGTTGTGTCTCCATTTCTGCTTGGTCTGCTGCTGTGTGAGGACACGAAGCTTAGAGATGTAGCATCCATCTCACAAACGTGAAGAAAGTCACATAGTCTGATATACTCAGGCAAAAAATGTGGGGGAAAAAAAAAAAAACCCTAGGAACTTGATGATGTCATTGAGCTGGTGGTGCATCAACCCTGGAACTGGCAACTTCCAGATTTATGGTTATATAAAAATGTTAACATTTGTATTAATCTACCAAGAGTTAGGCTTTCTGTTAAACCCACACCTAACTAATGGTTGTCTAAAAGCAGCCCTCCAGAAAGGGTGTTGAATGACCTCTTACTGTGTGTTGGTCACTGCCTTACACATCTCCCTGCCCCCTCCTCACAATTGCTCAGGAAGAATACTCTGGCCGTCATACCTTGCTTCCTGGTCTTTCTTCTAGGAAAGCTCCTTCCCCAGGTCTTCGCATGGCTGCTTCCTTCTCTTTGCTGAGCTAAAAAAATCATCTTGTTAGAATTTCCATGTAGCCATCCAGTAATCTGTCCTACATGCTATATATTTCCTTCATAGAATTTATCACGCTGTATAAGTATCTTGGCTGTTTAAGTAAACTCTTTCAACACTTGCAAGGCTTTGTCTGTTTTACTCACCTAGAACACTGACTGGCTCATAGCAAGTGTCCAGACATTAGTGGGCGTAATAATCACCTATAACACACAAAAACACGCACCCGCTGTCATCGAGTCGATTCTGACTCATAGCGATAGTGTTTGTTAAAAGGCGTCAGGGGTCCTCCTCCTTCCTCTTCTCCTTTGAATCTGACTGATGCGTTTTATACCTCCACTGATGGTATGTTGTTAGTTGCCAAAGAGTCAGCTCCAACTCGTGGTGACCCTACGTACAACAGAACAAAACGTTGCCTGGTCCTGTGCCATCTTCATGATCTTTGATATGTTTGAACCCATCGTTGTGTCAATCTATCTCAATGAAGGTTTTCCTCATTTTCATTGATCCCCTGCTTTACCAAACGTAATTTCCTTTTCAAGGAGTTGGTCTTTCCTGGTGACGTGTCCAAAATACATCTCACCAGCTTCGCTTTTAAGGAGCATTCTGGTTGTATTTCTTCTAAGACTGATTCGTTTGTTCTTCTGGCAGTCTGTGGTATATTCAATATTCTTCACCAACACCACAATTCAAATGCTGCGTCAGTTCTTCTTCTGTCTTCTTTTTTTTTTTTTTATTGTCCAGCTTTCACATGCATATGGGGCAATTGAAAAGACCACAGGCTTGGGTCAGGTGCATCTTACTCCTTAAAGTGACATAGATGAGCTTTTTCCAACTTTAGAATCACTGCCTATGTTCAACAGCTGAAGCCCTAGTTTGACCACCTCCAGTGAGGCTTTAGTGTATCATTTCATATTGGGATGCTTTGATGGAATAACAACATGAGGCTGTTTTTAAGCTTCTTGCTTTCATTTCACTAGATTATTATGGTGGTTTTCAGTCTTTCAGACATTTTAATCTATGCTTAATTATGCTTATTCCCAGAGGCTCCTTAAAAGCAATTGACACAATTTTAAAAATCATATAAATAATACACACTTGAATAAAAGCTTGTCAGATCAGCTGAAGAGAATGACTATGAACATAGGGACTGATAGAGGTTTTTGAGCATCATTGCCTTCCCTTCTGGTATTCTCAGCCACTCAAGAAAAATCTTCAAAGCCTGGGAATATAAAGTCTTTGCTGGACCTGTTCCCTAGCCTATCCTCTCAGCTGGGATGGAATCTGCTAAACCTGATTGTTCTTGGTGATAGGTTACCAAGCAGTCAGATAACTGTGGTCCATTTTCCTTACAAAGGAGGCAACTTAACATCCATCTGGCAGCTTTGAGGAAAAAGAGGCTTTCCTGCCACTCTGTAATAATGACAACAATCAGTGTAAGACTGGGGACATCCCTATCTAGAACTATTCAGAGCCTATCAGATTGTGAGTGAGCACTTACCTATCTAGAACCTATTTACCCTTCTGCTGCACTTTGGATTCTTCCCTTTCTATCTTCAGTCTTAGAAGGACTATCAGTCAAGATTCCTCACCCTAATATATCTGAGATGTTGGCATGAGACCCAAGATGGGTCAATCAGTCTCATGGAAATTTTAATCCTGAACAGAACAAGGGCAGAAATTGAAGAAGCCTCAACACACTGGTACTTCCCTAAAGAGACTATCCATGACTTCTCCTACTTAAATTATCTGTATCCAGTACTTTCTGATACTTGGTCGTCAGTTCCCCTTTTACTAAATGACTACTACATACCCTTCAATTTATTCCTTTTTTTCCTTTGTGAGTTGCCAGGTTAATTTCCATAACTTACAATAAAAGGACCGTAAATGATAGAGTTCTTAAATGATAAAGCCCAGAGCTCAACACCTGCTCCCACCACTGAGGCCCCAGAATATATCCGTGTTATATATCCTCTACCAACTCTGGTAGCCAGTATGAAAAATACCCAGATAATTGCAAAAAAAGAAAAAGCTGGCTGACTTCTCTCTCTGGTCTTCCATGAATTCTCTAGTAGAAAACATAAATTGCAATTGCAGAGGCTAAGGGAAACAGAATCTAAGGAATAAAAAAAAAAAAAAAATCTGTCTTAAAGGCCATGAATGAAATAAAGGAAACTGTTCATAGCACCTGACTCACATGATTACTGTGGGTCAGCCATCAATATGTAGATAGAATGAAAATAATTGGCATAAGCTCCTTGAAATTTCTGCCTACAGGCTCCCCAAGGAGGCCTTGGGGAGATTCAGATAACATTTGAATAGTCAGAGCTTAGTAATGAGAACTGGCATTTCGGTGTGTAGTACAAAAGACACTTCCCTCCTGAAAACATGAAAAGTACTTTAATCAGCCAGAAAGTTGCTACTGTAAAAAAAAAAAAGAAAAAAGAAAAATGGAGGTGATAAAATAACCCCCTCATTTATGGTTTCTCCACCATTGCTATGCCCAGCTTCTACTAAATGTACAAGCCCCTGTGGCATCCTCTGTGCCCACCTCATTAATGTCACTTGCTTATTGCTATGCCAGAGCCCCCCAGCTAATTAACGGTAAACCTGAGTTGAAGGTTACCTTTTTTCAGGTTACTTATGCACACAATTCACACTCCATGTGTTAGAACCCTCCTCCATTCCTCAAATGACTCAGTGAGCCTATAAAGTGGGAAATGGGCTTTGAATTGTCTGTCTCTTCACTGACAGGTCCAACCCCTGAGTGCCTGCAGAATATTTGATAAGTTGTAACCTAAAAGCAACCATCGCAAAGAAAGATAAAGGGTTACTGTCACCACTTCTGTTCAATATTGTGTTAGAAGTCCTAGCCAGAGCAATAAGAAAAGAAAATGAAATAAAAGGTATCCAGATTGGAAAAGAAGAAGTAAAATTATCTCTATTCATAGATGATATGATCCTATATATAGAAAATCCCAGGATCCACAAGAAAACTTCTACACTTAATAGAGGAATTTAGCAAAGTTTCAGGGTACAAGTTCAACAAACAAAAATCAGTTGGTTTTCTAAACAGAAGCAATGAGAAATCTGAAAGGGAAATTACAATAGCGTCTAAGAGAATAAAATAACTAGGAATAAATCTAACCAGGGATGTGAAGAACTTATACAATGAAAACTACAAAACACTGCTGAAAGAGATTAAAAGAGACTCAAATAAATGGAATTATATTCCACGTTCATGGATTACCCAACCCACTGCCGTCGAGTCTATTCCGACTCATAGAGACCCTAAAGGACAGAGTAGAACTGCCCCATAGAGTTTCCAAGGAGCGCCTGGCGGATTTGAACTGCCGACCTCTTGGGTAGCAGCCGTAGCACTGAACCACTACACCACCAGAGTTTCCGTTCATGGATTGGAAGGCTTAGTGTTGTTAAGATGTCAGTACTACCCAAAGCAATCTATAGATTCAACTCAATCACAATCAAAATTTTAACAGCCTTCCGTACAGAAACAGAAGAATCAACCTTCAACTTTATATGGCGTGGCAAGAGGCCCCAAATAGCTAAAGCAATGTTGAGAAAGAAGAACAAAGTAAGAGGACTCACACTACCTGATATTAAAACATACTCTACATCTGCAGTAATCAAAATAATCTGGTACTACTATAACAATAGACACACAGAGCAAAAGAATAGAATTTAGAGTCCAGATATAAACCCACACATCTATGATCAGCTGATTTTTGACAAGGTTCCTAAGTTCATTTGATGGAGAAAGAAGAGTCTCTTCAATAAATGGTGCTGGGAAAATTGGATTTCCACACGCAGAAAAATGAAACAGGACCCATGCTTCACACCATACACAAAAAACAAATTCAGTATGGATTAAGGACCTAAGTATGAGAACTAAAACTGTAAAATTCTTAGAAGAACTAGCAGGGGCAACACTGTCAGACCTAACTTTCAACAATGAATTCTCTAATATAATAACAAAAGCACAAACAGCAAAACACAAAATAAATAAAGGGGACCTCATAAATATTAAAAAACTATTGTTCATCAAAAGACTTTACCAAAAGAGTGAAAAGTCAAGCTACTGACTGGGAGAATATCTTCAGAAACCACATATCCTACAAGAATTTAATAACCAAAATATATAGAAAACTTAGATAACTGAATAACAAAAAGACAAAGAACCCAATCATAAAATAGGCGAAGGACTTGAATAGACATTTCACCAAAGAGGACTGTCAGATGGCCACCAAACTCATGAAAAGATGCTCAGCATCATTAGCCATCAGAGAGATGCAGATAAAAACCATAATGAGATACCATTTCATTACCACTAGGATGGTTAAGATAAAAAAAATAGAAAACAACACATGTTGGCCAGAATGTGGGAAAATTGGAACACTTATTCATTGCTGGTGGGAATGCAAAATGGTACAGCTGTTGTGGAAAACAGTGTGGTGGCTCCTCAAAAAACTAAAAATAGAAATACCATATGACCCAGCAGTTTTACTCCTAGGTATATACCCAAAAGACTTGAAAGTAGACACTCAAAAAGAGACTGGTACACCAATGTTCACTGCAGAGCTATTCACAATAGCCAAAGGGTGGAAACAACCTAAATGTCCATTAACAGATGAATGGATAAACAAAATGTGGTACATACATACAATGGAATACTACTCAGCCAGTAGGAGAAATGAAGCCTTAATACATGCTGCAGTATGTATGGATGGAGCTTGAAGTCATGCTGAGTGAAGTAAGCCAATTATAAGAGAACCAATATTGTATGACCTCACTTTGTAAAAAGACAAGAAAAGTCACATGCACAGAGACCAAAGTTTATTAGTGGTTACCAGGAATGGGAGGAAGGGGGAAAGGAAGATAAATGGTGACGGAAAAATCACATTGATTAAGGGTAGGGTTACACAGCAGATTATTGTAATTGCTATCAAAAAGTTGTTCACCTGTAAAAAGTTGAATTGGCAAAATCTGTGTGATAAATATATTTACGACAATGCCAAAAGATAAAAAAGAGTAGCTGCTGGGATTTGGTTACTTGATTCAGAGATTTAGGGTTATGGTTTCATGGGACTGCCCAGTTAATTGGCCTAATAACCTGCTTACCGCTTCTGTTTTACCTCCTAATTCATTGTATAGTACCTGGGTTCCTAAAACCTTGAAAGTGACCATCCAAGACACAAAAATTGTTCTTTATTCACCTGGAGCAACAGAGAAAAGTTAATCAGCAATAGGAGAAGGATATGGAATGTGGCTAATTGCCTCCATGAACAACTGCCTCCTTTGCTATAGACTGTAAGAATTGTATGATGCCCGGCTACCGTTACTGAACATTTTGATCAAAGATTCTGTACAAGAATCCTGACCAAAAAGAGGGAAAATGGCGAATGGAATTTCAAATTCTCATGGATTCTAGACTTTCTGGAGCCATGGAGGGTAGATGAACCCATGAAACTATTACCCTGAGATAATCTTTTTTTTTTTATGCTTTAGATGAAAGTTTACAGAACAAACTAGCTTCTCATTAAACACTTAGCGCACATATTATTTTAATGACATTGGTTAACATCCCCACAGCATATCAACACTCTCCCTCCTCAACCTTGGGTTCCCTATTACCAGCTTTCCTGTCCCCTCCTGCCTTTTAGTCCTTTCCCTTGGGCTGGTGTTCCCCTTTAGTCTCACTTTGTTTTGTGGGCCTGTCTAATCTTTGGCTAAAGGGTGAACCTCAGGAGTGACTTCATCACTGAGCTGAAACAGTGTCGAGGGGTATCCTCTTGGAGTTTCTCCAGTCTCTGTCAGACCAATAAGTCTGGTCTTTTTTTGTGAGTTAGAATTTTGTTCTACATTTTTCTTCAACTCTGTTTGGGACCTTCTATTGTGATCCCTGTCAGAGCAGTCAATAGTGGTGCCCAAACACCATCTAGTCGTATTGGACCCAGTCTGGCGGAGGCCATGGTAGTTGTGGTCCATTAGTCCTTTGGGCTAATCTTTCCCTTGTGTCTTTAGTTTTCTTCATTCTCCCTTGCTCCCAAAGGGCTGAGACCCATGGGGTATTTTAGATGGCCACTCATAGGATTTTAAGACCCCAGACGCTACTTACCAAAGTGGAACGTAAAACATTTTCTTTATAAACTATGTTATGCCAATTGAGCTAGATGTTCCCAAGACCATGATCCCCACAACCCTCAGCCAGTAATTCAGTCCCTCAGGGAGTTTGCATGTGTCTGTGGAACTTCCATGACCTTGCCTTGTACAAGTTGTGCTGCCTTCCCCCATGTTGTGTACTGTCTTAACCATCACCAAAGTTACCACTTATCCCTTGCCTTTAGTGTTTTTCCATCTCCACCCCTCCCCTTCCTCATAACCATCAAAATTTGTTTCTTTTTGTATATAAACCTTTTCGTGAGTTTTTATAGTAGCAGTCTCATACAATAGTTATTGACTTGTTTCACTCAGCACAATTCCCTCCAGATTCATCCATGTCGTGAGATGCTTCGCAGATTCATCATTGTTCTTTATCGTTGCCTAGTACTTCATTGTGTGTACGTACCATAGTTCGTTTAGCTGTTCATCTGTTGATGGGCATCTAGTTTGTTTCCATCTTTTGCTCTCGTGAACGATGCTGCAATGAACATGGGTGTGCATGTGTCTATTTGTGTGATGGCTCTTATTTCTCTAGGATATATTCCTAGGAGTGGGATTACTAGATCATACAGTATTTCTATCTCTAGCTTTCTAAGGATGAGCCATATCATTTTCCAAAATGGTTGTACCATTTTGCACTCCCACCAGCGGTGCATGAGAGTTCCAGTCTCCCCACAGCGTCTCCAACATTTGTTATTTTCTGTTTTTTTGATTCGTGCCAATAATGCTGGGGTGAGATGGTATCTCATTGTGGTTTTATTTACATTTCTCTAATAGCTAGCGATCACAAGCATTTCCTCATGTGTGTTAGCTGTTCGAATGTCTTCTTTGGTCAATTGTTCATTTCCTTCACCCATTTTTTAACTGGATTACTTGTCTTTTTGTTGTAGAAGTGTCGGATTTTCCTGTAGATTTTAAAGATTAGACCTTTGTCAGGTTTGTAATAGCCAAAAGTTTTTTCCCAGTCTGTAGGTCCTCATTTTACTCTTTTGGTGAAGTCTTTTGATGAGCATAAGTGTTTTATTTTTAGTAGCTTGCAGTCATCTAGTTTATCTTCTGGAGTTTGTGTGTTGTTAGTTAAGGTTTGTATTCTGTTAATGCTGTATATTAAGGCCTCTAATGATCCTATATTTTCTTCTATGATCTTTATAGTTGTTGGCTTTATATTTAGGTCTTTGACCCATTTTGAATTAGTTTTTGTGTATGATGTGAGGTATGGGTCCTGTTTCATTTTTTTGCAGATAGACATCCAGTTTTGCCACCATCATTTGTTAAAAAGACTGTCTTAATGGACCTTGGGCCTTTATTGAATATCAAGTGACTATAAGTGGATGGATATATATCTGGGTTCTCAATTCTGTTCCATTGGTCAATGTATATGTCATTGCACCAGTACCAGGTTGTTTTGACTACTGTAGCTGTACAGTAGGTTCTGAGGTCAGGTAGTGCAAGTCCTCCTACTTTATTCTTCTTCTTTAGTGTTTTATTTATCTGGGGCCTCTTCCCTTTCCATATAAAGTTAATGATCAGTTTTTTCCATCTCTTTAAACAATGTTGTTGGTACTTGGATTGGGATTGCATTGTATTTGTAGATTGCTTTGGGTAGAATTGTCATTTTCACAATGTTGAGTCTACTTATCCGTGAGCATGGTATGTTTTCCATTCATATAGATCTCTTTTGGTTTCTTGCAGTAGTGTTTTGTACTTTTCTTTGTATGGTCCTTTTACATCCCTAGTTAGATTTATTACTAAGTATTTTGTTTTTTTTAGGGGCCATTATAAATTGTTTTCCTGATTGCCTTTTTATCGTTGTATTTGTTGGTGTATGGGAAATCAACTGATTTTTGTATGTTTACCTTGTATCCTGCTACTCTGCTGAATTTTTCTATTAGTCCCAGTAGCTTTGTTGTGGACTCTTTTGGGTTTTCTATATATAGTAAGTATCATATCATCCCCAAATAGGGACAGTTTTACTTCTTCATTACTAATTTGGATGCCTTTTCTTTTTCTTGCCTTTTGCTCTAGCTAGGACTTCCAGCATAATGTTAAACAGGAGTGGTGATAAAGGGCATCCTTGGCGCTGAGATAATCTTTAAAACTTAAACCAAAAATATCCCCTGAAGTCATTTTAAAACCAAACAATAGTTTAGCTTAACTAGTAAAAAATGCCTGCCTTGAGCTTTATGCTCTTTTAAGATCTACTTATATGGGATCAAATTGACAACAGCAGCTCAAAAGATTAGATAAGAACCTTAAGGAGCACTGAGTTTATGTTAATGAGGGAGGAACAACTCAGAAAAGGAGAGTGAGAATGGTTGTACAACTCAAAGAATGTAATCAGTGTCACTCAGTTGTACATGTAGAAACTGTTGAATTGGTGTATGTTTTGTTGTGTATATTCTCAACAACAGCAAAATAAATTTAAAAATTAGGGAAAAAAAAAAAAAAGACACCCAGAGTGAACAACATGAGAAATTGGAAAAGGTAAGCTGAGAAAATACTCACACCCCTCTAGCGGAAGCTAAAGATAAAACAAGGCGTGTTTTGTGCCCAAGGCAGAAAATAAAAAATTAAGCAGGTTCCATTTTGAGAGACATATTGTAAGGTGAAGTCTCCTTCTTCATTCCTACCCCCTCCATTATCCTCCCTGTTGGCCAGTCTTACCTCTTGATGTATTGTATTTTTCTTTGTCCCCTTGCTTCTAGCTGAAGTAAATATACTGCTATTAATAAATGTTACTGATATCATCAACAGACAATAATTTCAAGAAATAACTTTATCAAGGCATCAGATCCTGAGAGCTTTGGGTATGTATCTTTGAATATATATGCTGACTCTTGTACAAATAGCCAAGCAAACTCCAGTAACAAATTTTCAGAATCTAAAAGCTGGAATAGACTAAAACCGAAACCGAACTCAGTGGCGTCGAGTCGATTACCAACTCATAGCGACCCTATAGGACAGGGTAGAACTGCCCCCATAGAGTTTCCAAGGAGTGCCTGGTGGATTCAAATTGCTTTTGGTTAGCAGCCGTAGCTCTTAATCACTACGCCACCAGGGTTTCTGGAACAGACTAAAGAGGTCTTAAAACCCAACCTCCTACCCAGTCACTGTAGGGGTCCCCACTCTAATATTTTTAGGAGAGAATTAAATGACCTTCCCTTAAACCCTCCAGGCATTTGGAATTCCCAAATGTTCACACAGGAGTTACAAAGAGACACTGAAAAGAAGTAGGGCAGTGCCACCTTGGGGGGAGCAAATCTCTTGACCTCCAAATAGCCATAAATTGATGAACTGAGAGCCAGGAAGAAAAAACAGCTTCTTGGACATGGTGAAAGGATGGTGTGGAAAGGTATTAAAATGTGATGGTCCAGTGAAAGTGAGTGTCTAATTGCTAGCAGAGAGAATTCATCAAATGGTACCTTACATTCTTTTCCATATAAAGTCAAGCTAATGAAGGGATACAGTGGGCCATCCTGCCAAGAGGTGGTATAAAAACAACACAGGGAATTTATGATAAAAGACCAAGGAAATGGGAAAAAAAAAAAAAAAAAAGAAGCTGAGACTACAAGGACGCTATAAAGAGAACCATTAAACAAGTGTCATGCCCCTGGCTTATCTCCTTTGCACAGTGAGCTCCCAGAGGCTTCCCACAGAGCTTAGCACAGGAAAGACTGACACAGAGAGAGTTTGGCTTGTCACATCTCTAGGATAGCAGGGAAAAGTTGAAGGAGAGGCTCTAATACATGGAGTTAGCCAATTTCTAGTAGTCAATCAGAATACGAATTTTTGCAATTACTAGCTACAGACACGGTCATCAAATTTTATGATTATGGCCTGAACTACTCTGGGCAAGGCCAAGCTGGAGAATAGCAGAGCTGGTGGTGAATTGGTGTAGGTCTGTTTTGGATGGGAGAAGAACCTCTGTCTTAGTTATCTAGTGCTGCTATAACAGAAATACCACAAGTGGATGGCTTTAACAAAGAACAGTTTATTTCCTCACAGCAAAGTAGGCTAAAAGTCCAAATTCAGGGCTTTAGCTCCAGGGGATAGCTTTCTCTCTCTGTCGGCTCTGGAGGAAGGTCTTTCTCATCAATCTTCCCCTAGACTAGGACCTTCTCTGTGCAGGAACCCCAGGTCTAAAGGAAGCGCTCTGCTCCCGGTGCGTCTTTCTTGTATGGATGAGGTTCCCAACTCTCTGCTTGCTTCCCTTTCCTTTTTATTTCTTGAGAGATAAAAGGTGGTATAGGCCACAGCCCAGGGAAACTCCCTTTACTTTGGATCAGGGATGTGACCTGGGTGAGAGTGGTATTACAATCCCACCCTAATGTTTTTTAACATAAAATTACAATCACAAAATGGAAGACAACCACACAATGCTGGAAATCATGGCCCAGCCAAATTGATACACACATTTTTGGGGAGACATAATTCAGTCCATGACAACCTCCATAAAGTGGCTTCAACTGAGACTGGAGTACAAATGGTTAAAATAAACTCTCTAAAAAGGGTGTAGGAAATTTGGATAAATACATGACATGTCCTGGACAAGATCATAGGGAGTGGTAGGAGCTGTGGAACTGGTTAGGCAGGATTTACCTAGCAAAAAAAAAATTCAAACACTTTACTGGCTAAACTATTATGTTTGTGGCAGAATTTGACCTGTAGGTTGCCAATTTGCAAGCCCAACCCTAAAAGGTGATGGCCTTCTTAAATAATGCTGAGCAATCATCTGCTGCTGCCATTGCTCACACTGAGAGAGTGAATTAGTGGTCTCACAGTTGGGTTTATGCTTAATTCCATGTCAAATAATAGTCCCAATCCCCCTCTCTGCGTCTCCATTTCCACTATCCCCATCACCATTTCTAACTCAGAAAAATAAGCCAATACAACTGACAAGATGGGGGAGGGGGGAGAAATAAGCTAAAGGGGCACACACCAAAAAATGTCAAATAACACTAACGATAAATTAAGGGCAAGGCAAAGACCTCCAAGATTGCTCAGATTTAGTATTCCAGCTACTTATAGGATCAGCCTGTGGTAGCCAAAGATAACTTCTTAGTTCTTAAAGAAAAGGAAAGCCTGAGCATCTAATGAATACCTGTACTATGTCTAACAAATGTCAGGTACCTTACCCACAGGTGCCCAAAAGAAAGTGGGGTGGGGATAGAACTGGAATCTACATTTTTTCTTTTAGCCCTGGGAGATTCTGATTCTCAGGCCATTTCACTTTTGGCTGCTCACCTGGTTTTCATTATTTAATAAGTCAGTATGTCTACGAAGTCAGTAATGCAAGAACCAGAGGGACAATCCATTCATTAAATGTTTGTACCAATAGTAATACAGACTAAAACTAAGAAAACTTAAGCTTATACTGGGAAACGTGGAAGAGAATGTATGTCTGTTCCCAAAGCTCCTAAGCAAGGGTTTGTTCAATTAGTACCATACATTGTTCTGTTCCTTGAGGCTGTGACCAAAGGGGTGTCCAGGCACCAAGTGGAAATGGAAGTGGGAAAAAAAAAAAAAATTCAAAAGCAAAACCAAATGGAATCGTTTCCAGTGGGGCCACTTAAGCCTCACATTGGAAGAAAATGGAAGTTTATTATTATTATTATTTTTTTTTTTTTTTTTAAGGAGAAAGGTCTCCTAAATTATTAACCCACTCGCTTTACAGACAAAGGAACTAAGGCCAAGAATGCTTATATGATGAGACCAAGTCTATTTGATAATTATTACTTCAGAGTTCTGGAATGTTGAACTATGGCATAGCTGCCATTTCTGACTTCATCTCCAATTTGTTAAATAATTTTGTCACATTCCTGAGATTATTTGTGTATCAGCCTCTCCCTCATTTTAAAACACTCCTTAAATTAAACTCCTAAAACTCTCAACTCATTTACTTAATAGATATGTATAGTACAACCCGAGGGTACCAGGCCATCTTCTAGGTGCTGGTGATACAGTGGGGAACAAGGCAGATAAGCAAGGAGCTTATGTTCTAAGGGGAAGATATTTGAAGGTGTTTGTTGGTCAAGAATGTCGGATTTATTCATCTCTTTGTGTGGAAGTTAGTTTTTCCAAGTAACTTAAATCATCTTACTTCTTTACATAGTAATACGAACTTGAGCTTTGTTAGGGGCTAAGGTTCATCCTCATCATTTGAGGCTTCATATTTGTGAATTTACCTACTTGCTCAAATTCATCTGTAACCCCAAAATCAACACCTGGGGCACTTCCACAGTCATTTTCAGACATGCCCAGAGTGGCGAAAACTTGAGTCAACCTATTCATGTGTTCCCAGTTGAGGTCAAGTAAAGCAATGCTCTGTTTCAGCTCTCATACCGTAAACAACTATCCTTTGGTGGTCTTTTTAATGCCACATTTGTTGCATTTTTGTGTGTGTGTGTGATTTTGCTTTTTAAAATGACCCCCAAGCATAGTGCTGAAGTGCTGTCTAGTATTCACAAGTGCAAGAAGTGTAAGAAGGTTGTGATGTAGCTCATGGAGAATATATATGTATTAGATAAGCTTCATTCAAGCATGAATTATAGTGCTGTTGTCCATGAGTTCAATGTTAATGAATCAACAATATATACAACAAAATATGATGGCCTTAAATGGAAACACAGAACAATGTTATATATAGATTGATTGCCAAAAATATTGTAGCCAGAGGCTCACAGGAAAGTAAGTGGTCACATCAATGCCACAGGTACAAAATGCTGGCCTATAATACCATCTTCCATTTCTTCCTACTAGTTGTAGAGCCAAGAAGAGCTTCTAGGACTCGAGATCCTTCCATCTTTTGTACCAACTTCTTCCTGAAGCTGCTTTGCTCATTCTGGTTCACATTGTGTTCTGCCTCCTTTTTTCTCATTGTCTGTTGAGTTCTTGAGAACTTGAAGAATTGCTAATTGTTTCATGTGTGTAACTTTTGTATCTCCAGATGGAATACAAGCAATTCGAGGACGAGTACCAGGTCCAACAGACCACAAGTCCAAGGAAACTGATGGCCACACCGTAGGTTCTAATTGACTGATTCAATGACTGTTTTCTTGGTTGTGATGACACTGCTTAACTGTGGAGCTAGAAACAGAGGTAATAAACTTTAGCCCATTATTTTACCCATGAGCCATTCCAAGTCAGGCTTGCTTCCCTGAAGTACTAGAGTTTCCCCTATCACGTTTCCCTTAAGCAACTACATCGCCACACACAACAGGTGTGAGGAGAGCTGAGGATGATATTAAGGAGGTTCCAGAGGCCTCAATGGACAACAATACAAAAAGACAAGATTAACAAAAAGAATATAAAGCAGCTCTCTCAGTGGAATGAGAAGAAATTTGTTAAAACTAAAAAAAAAAAAACAAAACAAAACTATAATCTTTACTTCAATGAGGAGAATGCCCAGATTGCCACATACCACCACACAAAGTGAAAGAAATCTACTATGCATATAGCTGAAATTCAAAAGAACCAAATTTCTATAGGAAAGTCCCAATTTCCAACCCAGTTGGAATATTAATAGTTGAAATGTTAATCCTAGCACTACAAAGGAATCATAGCCATAGGGTCTCTCTCTATTTTGTAGATAAGCACAAGGAAGGGATTTAAACACTGTTTAACACCTGCGGGGATTGTGATGTCTGCTGTGGTCCTGCAAGCCAGCCTGGGCCACCTGAGGAGCTGGCACAACCTGGCCTGTAAAGGTGAGTAGTAAATAACTGCAGGCGTTTAGGGCAATCACCCTCATGCACCATTTACTTCATCTCACACACCATTAATTCATCTCAATGTGCTCAAATTCTTGTCTAATCTTGGTGTCACTTCTAGATGCCTGGATTTGCAACCCCTATATTTCGTCCTTTTTTTTTTTTTTTTTTATTGTATTTTAGGTGAAAGTTTACAGCAAAAATTAGTTTTTCGTTCAAAAATTTATACACAAATTGTTTTGTTACATTGGTTGCAATCCCTGCAATGTGTCAGCACCATCCCCCTTTCCCTTTCCACCTGGATTCTCCGCATCCATTCATCCAGTTTTCCTGTCCCTTCCTGCCTTCTCATCTTTGCTTTTGGGCAGGTGTTGCCCATTTGGTCTCATATATTTGATTGAACTAAGAAGCGCTTTCCTCAAGTATGTTATTGTTTGTTTCATAGGCCTGTCTAATCTTTGTCTGAAAGATAGACTTTGGGAGTGGCTTCAGTTCTGAGTTAGCAGGGTGTCAGGAGGCCACAGTCTCAGGGGCTCTTCCAGTCTCTGTCAGATCGGTAAGTCTGTTCTTATTTTGTGAATTAGAATTTTATTCTACATTTTTCTCCCACTCTGTCTGGGATCCTCTATTGTGATCCCTGTCAGAGCAGTCGGTGGTGGTAGTTGACATCATCTAGTTCTTCTGGGCTCAGGCTGGTGGAGGCTGTGGTTCATGTGGTCCATTAGTTCTTTTCCTTGTGTCTTTGGTTTTCTTCATTCTTCTGTCCTCCAAACATGAGGGGACCAATAGATATAAATTTTGTCCTCTTTAGGCCCCTTTTTGGAAAGATCCTACTGGTGTTTGAACCTCAGCTTTCCCCTCCTCTGACTTTCCAAGCCCAATATAGTTCTTGTTCCAGGGACATGTCACATGGCTGGCATCCTGATTTGGAATCCATTTATAAAATACACTGCACTTGAAAGCCATTTACAAGACTTGCACGGTGGTCTGTGAGTCCAATGAGTCAGACACTTGGAAACCATTTACAAACGAGTAAACAGAAATGACAGCACTTACCAAAGTCTTGAGGAGCCCTGGTAGTACAACAGCTAAGCATTTTGCTGCTAACTGAAAGGTTGGTAATTCAAACCCACTCAGCAGCTCTATAGTAAAAAGACCTGGCAATCTGCTTTCATAACGGTTACAGCCAAGAAAAACCTATGGGGCAGTTCTATTCTGTCACATGGGGTCGCTATGTGTTAAAATTGACTCAATGGCACCCAACAGCAACACCAATGAAAATCTCAGTTGGACTGGAATGAGGTTTGAATGTGGCTGACAGGTAAATGTAGGCAAATCCCCCTCCACTGCCAGTTATTTACTTCCTACAGTTTACATGAGGGTGGAGAGAACCTCCAGGGAATACATGATTTCTGGTACAGCCAGGGCTTAAACACATGGGCACATCTGATGCAGTGGGAGAAAAGAGAGAAGAGGAACCACCCTGAAGCGGTTTGCAGGGTGGGAAGGCAGGGTACCTGAGAAAGAATATACCATGGGGGAAAGAGCCTAGAGCGTGTGAACCAGACTCAGCAACAGGTCCTGAGAATCCAAGGGAAGTCATGTTGGTGGGTATTTGAATGTTCCTTAGTTATCTAGCGCTGCTATAACAGAATTACCACAAGTAATGGCTTTAACAAACAGACATTTATTCTCTCAGCCTAGTAGGCTAGAAGTCCAAATTCAGGGCACCAGCCCCAGGAGGAAGGCTTTCTCTCTCTGTCGACTCTGGAGGGAGGTCCTTATCATCAACCTTACTGTGGTTTAGGAACTTCTCTGCATAGGAACCTCAGGTCCAAAGGACAAGCTCTGCTCCTAGGCCAGCTTTCTTGGTAGTATGAGGTCCCCTTCCTCCATCTCTCTGCTTGGTTTTCCCTTTTATACCTCAAAAAATATTGGCTTAAAACACAATCTAATCTTACTGATCTCATCAACATAATGGCCACTAATCCCATCTCATTAACATCATAGAGATAGAATTTACAACACATAGGAAAATCATACCAGATGACAAAATGGTGTACAATCACACAACACTGGGAATCATGGCCTAGCTAAATTGATACACATATTTTTAGGGGACACAATTCAATCCATGACAGCTCCCAACCCAGCTGTCCCATCTGTGTGTACGAGGGAGAGAAAAGATAATAACTGAAATGAAAGAACTGTCTTATTAAACCTTATGATATTCTGGGGCCCAAGCAATCCTGCTGAGGGATCCACCACCCCAACTGAATTTAATGCAGAGGGAAGAGGACGCTCCTCTTTTTTCTAAAGCCTGCCAAGTTGTCAAGTCTTGTGCAGATTGAGAAGGAGCTGTAGTTCCAGGGATAGAAGGCGTGTGGGCAACTGAGGTCAGCAACAGAGCGACAGCTCAGCTCAGAGCCTCAGAGGCCAAGGACTGAACTGATAGGTAGACCTATGTAAGACACTCCTTGAGGACACTCAGGGATATACTTTGATAAAAGGGGAAAGGGAATGGAGGGGAAACTTTGCAAACTCCTGTGAGGGTTGGTGGAGATATGAGTACCAAATATAGTGAGATATTATTCTTGCTCATTGTATTGTAGTGTGGTGGCTTGATTGTTGTTAGGATGCTGGAAGCTATGCCACTAATATTTCAAATACCAGCAGGGTCAGTCGTGGTGGACAGGTTTCAGTGGACCTTCCGCACTAAGACAGAGTAGAAAGAAAGGCCTGGTGATCTATTTCCAAAAAGTAGCCAATGAAAACCCTGTGGATCACAACAGAATGCTGTCCGATATAGTGCTGGAAGATGAACCCCTTAGGCTGGAAGGCACTCAAAATACACAATGGCTCTGAATAATGGACTTGAGCATACCAATGATTGTAAAGATAGTATGGAACCAGGCACTGTATTGTTCTGTTGTACAGGAGTCACCATGAGGCAGAGCTGACTCAACATCAGCTAAAAACAATAACATTCTTACTCATCTCCTGCTACAGCTTGGTGATCTTTTAGTTACACCAGAGTCCCAAATATTCTAGTCCATTTTTAAGGGCTTCAGGAGACATTTGATCTTCCAGGACCAGTCCTGCTACTCTGTTCCCATCCTAGTGATCAGAGGTCAGTAACCTGGGCATCTTTAAGAACTTGAACCTCTGTTATTACAGAGAAGTGGGTTCTACTCACACAGAGAAACTGGAAGCGGTTCATAGCAGTGGCCCCTTCACCCCATCATGAAGGCTACCTCCTCTGCTGTCCAAAGCCTTCTTTTGCCCCAGCAAAGATGATGGGAAGATTTTACTCCACACATGCACCTAACCTGAGCCTTGTCATCATAGTCAAACATCACCTTTATCATATTTTATTGTACTCTATCATACTCTTACTTACTTATGATTATTGTTCATGTTCCTAATCATCCCAGACATGCCTCTGGTTTCCTCCCCAACCCTGCCAGCTTGCGATTTGTTTCCTTCTGTGGTGAAGTTGGGCAGGTCTCGACGCTTGGGGTGGAGTGCCATGAATCATGACCAAGGGGATCTGTGAGCTGCATTCACATGTCCCAAATAGCCTCGTAGAAGCCAACTCTGACCCCAGCTGAGTTTTTCATCCATGACTGGTGCCTTCTGGAATGTGTCTGTGGGAAGTGAGACCGTTTCAAATGCAGTGGGACAGAGTCATTGATTTTTTTCTTTCTCTGCTGGATTGTAAGAGGCCCATCAAGGCTGGCTGACTACACAAGTAAGTTGGCATAAACAGAGACCTGAGTCCCACTACTGAGTAGTTTAAATCTATGTTCCAGACCCTCTTTTCTCAAGGTATGGAAAGGAACAAGGCTCCCAGTGGGATATCATGTGGCTGCAGCCCAGAAGTATTTTTCTTTAATGGATGAAATGTAGAGTGAATTTGAATATTTTAAGTTGGCGAAGTAGGTTGCTGAGTCAAATATTTGGGGAAAGGAGACATGCAGTTCAAGTGATTCCTAAGGATTCTTAACTGAGCTAAATATTTGTCAGGCCGAATCACTACATCCACACTCACCTACCTGGAATCAATACATTCAAGTCAAAGGCAGTTACCTGTATCTAAGTGTGGGGAAAGAAAGTCTTAAAACTGAACTGGCACTTGGGACGGAAAGAAAAAAATCAGACGGGGAGCCAGGACAGGCAAGTTCTTTCCCAGTAGGTATGGGACTTGGAGCAAGTTTAATTCCCCTGGAGTTAGCTTCTAAGTTCTGGGGTTCTGTGGCACACTTTCAGATCATCTACATTGTTGTTAATTTCCGAGTCAGCTCCAAATTATGCTGACCTTATTATAATAGAGCAAAACGTCACCCAATCCTGTGCCATCTTCATGATCATTGGTATGTTTGAGTCCACTGTTGTGGCTATTGTATTGATCCGTCCCATTGAGGGTTTCCATATTTTGTAACTAACTGTTAAATACCCAGGGAAGCTTGTGTATTTTTTGAGGAAGGTAAGAAGTTACCTCTTGGAACTTTATCTTTTTACTTTAGCCTTGTGTTTCTCAGATTGTACATAGGCTACTGTGCACAGAAGGCAAGTAAAAGCTGAGCATGTTGTTTTCTCCACTTTTTAAGGAGTTCCTCTAAGAGGCCTTTGTTGGCCTTTTCATTCTGAGTCATTTGAGTGCTATTCCAAAAAAAAAAAAGAGCACTTTGATTTAGCTTTGTTTTTCACCAGATGCCTGTTAAGTTGGGAGAGTATTCCTGATGTTTGCTACTTTCTGAAGGTGGGTCCCTAAGAGGCCTTAGCACCTGCATTAGGGCCTGCCCTGCATCATCAGCTGGCTCTGGGTCTGAGCGGCAGGATCAGGGAGGACCAGGATATTCCGCTGTTCCCATTGGCCACAGATGAGTCTGCACAGTTGCGTGGGCAGCAGTGTACCCAGGGGCCAATTCCCACCACTCCCCAAACAGTCCCCGCAGCAGTGCAGCTGAGGACATGCTGAATCTCGTGGCCAGCTTGTTTTGTGAAGTGATGAAAAAGCATTTCTGGGCCTCACATGATCTCTGCCCTCATCTGGGAAGGGGAATGTGGCAATGAGAAGTAACCATTTTTGTTTTCATCTTTAATGTCATAGATTGGCTGCAAAAGTGTCCCCAATTCTTTACCACTCCCTGTGTCCACACCTTTGCATTCCCTCCCACTTTGACCAATGGAATATGGTGGAAGTGGCAGTACTCCAGTTCTAAGCCTCAGCATCAAGAGACCTTGAGCACTTCAGCTTTCTCTCTCTTGGATCCCCATGATTACCATGTGAACAAGCTTGGGCTGCTGGAAGACAGAGACACATGGCCCAGTTCCTTTGTCTCTCTGGTTGACAGACGGACTACTGCCAGACATAAAAGTGAGGCCCTCCTAGAATAGGCAGTCCTTAGCCAACCTGTCAGCTAAGCACGGAGGCATGAGTAAGCCAAACCAATATCAGCCAAATCTAGAGCAAATCAGCAGAACTGCCCAGCTGACCTGCAGACTTGTTAGCAATAATAAATGCTTGTTGTCTTAGGTCACTAAGTTTTGGGTGACTTGTTACACAGCAATCAACAACTGATACACAAACTCATTAAAGGGAGAGGGCACGTACATCACAAAGTTGGTATAATACTAAACTTCAGGCATTCACATATTCATTTATTACTCTGATATTGATCGAACCTGCTATAGGCACTAACAGGCACTGTTCCAGACCCTGGGAATACTCTGTCCCTGCCTTCTTAGAATTTACAATCTAATAGGGGGAGATAATCCACAAATAAATAAATGAGTAAATAAATAAGAAAACGATCAGCCCGTAGTAAGTAATATATAAACCAAAAGCAAACTCATTACCATCAAGTTGATTCCAACTTACAGCATCCCTATAGGACAGAGTAAACCTGCCCCATAGAACTGCTCTGTATATAAGTAATATATAGACAATTTAAAAGGGTATATGAGAGACAGCAACTGTGCAATTACTTTAGGTTTGGTGGCCAGGGAAGCCTCATGGGGGAAACAACATTAAAATGAGATCTGAATGTCAGTGTACAATAAGCCATATAAAGACTGGGGAAGAGCACTCTAAGCAGTGGGAAGAGCAAGGGCAAAGACCCTGAGGCTGCAATATGGTGTGTCTGCAGAAAAGACTGTGTGGCTAGAGCACATTCGGAAAGGAAAAAAGAGGCAACATACACAGCACGTAGGGCTTTTAAGCTGGAGTAATTTGGATTTTATGCTAAATGCAATAAGCAAGCTATCAACATTTTTTGAAGTAGGATAGTAACATAATTTGATTAATGTTTAAATGGATCCCTTGGCTGTTGGGTGTAAAGTGATTATTAAAGGGCAAGGGTGGAAGAAGAAAAATCAGTTAGGAAGCTTCTGCCATAGTCCATATGAAGATAGCAATGGAAATTAAGAGAAGCATGTGTTAGACAAAGACTAACCAGGACTCAGGATGTATTGCATGTGACAGTTAAAGGAGAGAGGAACTGAAGGTAAGTTCTAGATATTTGTTGAGTAACTGGGTGAACTGACATGGAAAAGACTAGGAAAGGAGCAGGTTTGGGGCCTCAGGTAACTCAAGTCTGAGGTGCCTGTTAGAGAGAAGTGTGGATGACTATGTGGGCCTGGAGTTCTGAGGACAAGTCAGGATTGTGAGGAATATGTGTGGGAGTTATTGACATGAAGATAATATGTAAGCCTTGGACTGGATGAGGCCAGCTGAGGACAGTGAGCCCAGAGCCTGGGACAGAGCCGTGGGGCATGCCAACATTTATGGGTTGAGCACTTGAGAAGGAGCCAGCAAGGGGTACTGAGAGGGAACAGCCAGTGGAGTAAGTGTGAATGAAGACAAGTATGTGGTATTACCAGAACCCAGGGAACAGAGTGGGCAAAAAGGAGGTGTGGTCAATGGTGGTGAATGCTGACAGATCATGGAAGACAAGGACCTTTCTGCAATCGTTGGATTTGGTAAACCATTGGATAGGGCATTGTTGCCCAACCTCACCCAAGGACAAGTTCATTATCTGGGGCTGGGATTGAGGGGATGTGTGTGCCTTTGTTTGACTTTGCTATTTGCTATTAAGGACTTAGTCTCTGAAGCTACATGTTGATTTGCAGACCTTTTCCAAGACCAATGCTGATAGCTTCTGATTAGTAGGAAAGGACCCCAAAGATTATAGTTTTCTTGTCCTGTAGGACATTAATCCGTTTTGTCTCTTAACCTGCTATTCCTGGCAGGCCATTTGCCTACCTCAGGGCAACGATAACACTCAAAACAAAAAAAGGCTTTTCTCTGTGACCAGGCTCCACCATCTCATCCTCCAATTGACAGATGTGAGGTATTTTTTTCAGCATTCTCAAGACTGAGGTTTCTCTGGGTTGGGGTTCTGCTTGTTCTTCAGTCATTATGAGGTAGAATGCTGCTGCTGAGGCCAGGTCCCTTGACTTCTCATCTGTTGGCTGTGGGACCCCTTCTGATGGCCTGTCTTCTTCCTACAGTTGGAACTAGTCATACCCTGAACTGTGTTTGAGGGTCTCATCTCCCAGCACCTCATCTTTAAGGATTTTTTTTTAAAGTGTTCATTGTTGTGGCTTTTTTTGGCTGCTTTATATTCATTCCACACCTCTGCGATGTCTGTATGGCTGGGTGCTGGGATTTTTTTGTCAGCTTGGCCTGTAATGCTGTCTGTATCTGAAAGTCAAGATTATAGTACCTGGCTCTGATATCTGGGAATTCCCATGTGACTTTTTGACCCCTAAAAGCCTGTGACTTTTAGCCTGCACTTCTGACCTTAAAGCTTGTGTGTGAATAAGTATAAAACTTTGCATTTTCTGTAGCTCAGCTGCATCCTCTCGCAAAGGAGAGCATTCAACAGCCATTCCAAAGGAACCTAGGACAACCCGCTTGATAGAGTGCAATTCTGTTTCCTGTGACACAGTTGGGTATTGAGAGACAGCTGAAAATTAGCCTCTTTTGACCTGAGCAAAAGGCCACTCTTTAATCATTAGGATTTTCTTTCTTTTCAACTTTTAAAGGCTTTCATAATTATTCTGAGTTTAACTCTGAAACCATTCTGCTACCACATTCTGCTGTGAGGAAGTCATATCTGCTTGGCCTGTGAAAGGAAATTATCACAGAAGCAAAATCAGATTTTAGTTGAAGTCAAGACACATATTAAATCTGATGTTTCACAGCTGAATATAAACCCCTCCTCCTGCAACAGGCTTCTCTTGGCCTGGTGCAGACACTTAATAAATGCTTTTGATGGAGGTCCCTCTGTCTTAAAAGGAAATTAGATTGTTCTGACATCTCTCCTCATCACTAAACTGGTTATTATCCAGCAGCCTGTGATTTTCTAGGTGTTTGCAAATTGATTGTTTAATGTTTTGCATTCCTCCATGTCCATGTTTCTAGGGTAGGTAGCCAGGTTACAATTCCCAACGGAGGCTGTATGTTTGCCCTTTTCTGGTCTTTGGCCATTTCATTGAAATCACACACACACATAATTTTTGTTTCAGAACAAATTCCCAAGCTCTTCATTCATTTGCTTCTTCGTATTTATTGAGTAGCTGACATGTATGTACTAGTATTGGGACAATCACTGATGGTACCTTGGTAGGCAAGACAGAGTAGATGTGTGTCCTTATCAAGCTTAACATCTAGTGATTGTATTTTCAGATCATAGTTAGGACTAGAGATAAAATAACAGGTCCAATGAAGAAAAATAAGGAGCTCTGTAGAGCAGTGGTTAAAACTCTCAGCTGCTAACTGAAAGGTCAGTGGTTCAAACCCACCAGCCACTCTGCGGGAGAACGATGTGGCAGTCTACTTCTGTAAACCCAATGTGAAGTCTGTAAAGTCTACTCTTGGAACCCAGTGGAGCAGTTATACTCTATCCTATAGGGTCACTATGAGTTGAAATTGACTCAACTGCGATAGGTAGCTTATGAAGGTGAATGGGGGCACTGGTGGCTCAGTAGCAAAATTCTTGCCTTCTACATGGGAGAACTGGGTTAGATATTCAGGCCAATGCTCCTCACGTACAGCCACCAACCCATCTGCCAACAGAGGCTGTGTGTTGCTATGATGCTGAACAGGTTTCAGTGGAGCTTCCAGACTAAGACAGACTAGGAAGAAAGGCCTGGAGATTTACTTTCTAAAATCAGCCAATGAAAATCCTATGGATTACAATGGTCTGATCTACAACCAATCATGGAGCTGGAACAGGATCAGGCAGCATTTCATTCCATTGTGCATGGAGTGTGTATGAACCCAAGTCTGACTTGATGGCAGCTAACAGCAACAACATGAAGAAGAATAAATAGGAAGGCTTCTCTGAGTAGAAGTTTAAGCCGAGACTTGACGAATAGAAAGGGGAGAGGCAACCTTAAAGGGTAGGTGGAAGAAAGTGACAAATGCAAAGGTCCTGGAGTGAGAAAGAGCTCAGTTTGGTCTAGGACCTAATAAAAGGCAAATGGGAATAGACTTTGCAAAGAGGGTGAGATGAGAATGAACAGTGGCTATATTACCCAGTGTCCTATAGGGAGAGTAACCGTATGTCCCAGTTTGCCAAGAGCAGTCCTGGTTTAAACCTTTGTCCCTGTGTAATTATTGATAGGGCCTTCTTTTACTCTCAAGAGTCCTGATTTGCACAATAAATTATATGGTCGCTCTACTTAAAGGCTTTAGAATTAGGATTTTATAATGTGTGAGATGGAATCATTGAAGGGTTTTGAGCAGGGATGTGACAGGACTGGATCTATGTCTTGAGATTTCTCTACCTGTGGTCTGAAGGGGGCCAAGTGTGGCAGTGGAGAGAGCCGTAGGAAGGCTATTATAGTGGCCCGGGCAAAATATGATGGCTAACAGAGCACCTATTTAGAAAACATTCCGCCATCTTCTTCCCTTTCAAGCTCCACTTCAAGACTGAAGAACTCATACCCCCAGCTGCCAAAAGTGATAGCCGTTGGTGGCTCACAGCTAAGTACCTCCCCAGAAACTTCTGAAGAGAGCTGCCTTGCCCCATCCCTGGAGCCAGCACACATCTAATGACTGGTCAATACAGGGGTACCAAGGCTCCACCCTCTTGCCTCAATTTGGGGCATCTTTGAAGGGCCCTCCCAGCTCCAGAGCTCCCAGTGGGATTAGATGAGGCCTCTGCATCACAGCTCAACTTCTCCTCTGCCCCATCCTGCTTCCTTCACTCCCCCATGAGTATTATTCCCTAGAGCACTCCCTGCAAAGTTACTTGCATGCATATCTCCTCTGCAGAGTCTGTTGCCTGGGGAACCTAGCCTACAATTCCAATGTTAGCACAACTTTCCATTAAAATATGCCTTTGGTGTTATCTGTTCTGGCATCTCTACATCTAATGAGTTAGAGCTTCCCCTGGTGCTGGTGTGTATAAAGGATCTTATCTTATTGTCCTTTATGTCCTTCATAAATTGAATCACCTAGTCTGTTTTGACCTTGATAATTTTATCTGTAAATGGTTGTATTGGTTCATGATACTGGTTCTCTGTAACCCAGCACCCTTCCCACTGTTTATTACATTCCAAGTGGTTATTTCGGGTCTTGTAAAACAACTGCTCTTCTTAAACACCTTGACTTTCTATTACCTAAATTTAGTTTCTTCTTCTGGTACTTGAATTATTTCCTTAGGGAATATGAAGATACCATAAATTCCTTTTTTATTTCTTCTATTCATGAGATTATTCCTAGTATTTCTATATAGTAATTTGAAATTTATTTAAATAAATTACAATAGGATCCCATTCTTTACAGCTCATTATCAACAAGAATGCCATATATCATGGATTAAATCATGCTCTCCCAAAATATAACTACCACCAGGAAAGACTGATGCAGGCCATTAGCATATAATAGGAGAGAGAGTTAGTAATATTACCAAAGGTGCTACTAGGATAGTGGGTGTGGAAGAGCTAGAGTTGGGGACTGGGAAGGTGGAGGAGAATGCATATACATTTGGAGCACCGGGCCTTGTGTGTGCATCCTGGTGAAGCCTCCTGACTGGGGTCCAGCCATCTAGCTACAGGAAGTCTCCCCTTTCCCCACCCTGAGCACATAGTGAAGGACATACGTGAGAAGGGAAAGATGGCTATGTAGCACAGAACATAGACTTGCATACATTAATTCTTGAGCACCTTGCAGAGTACTATGCTCTGGTAGTACCCTGCTGGGCCCAGAGCATCTCAGAAAGTCATTCATGCCCCCCTCAGTTCTGATTCTAACAGGTCTCTTGGCCCTGAGTCCCCCAACTGGCTAATAAAAATATTCCACTGGTTTTTCCTTTTGATAACTTCTCTTCTTTCATTAAAATTCAAAATTTCTATTTTGGATCATCTGCCCTGAGAAAGCCTTCAACTGTGGAAATCTTCAGTCTTCAATTAATATTTTCTGTTTTGGGAAGCTCAGGTCAAAAAGAGTATCATCTCTAGTTGATCCCAAAATAAATATTGTTGTCAATATTTTTCAGTAACTTGCTTACACTCTTATTTCCACAACATCGGATATATTATTGTGTCATAGTAGAAAGTATGTGGAGACCAGCTAGAACTTTGGCTCTACAATTTATGAGCTATTGATCCTGTCTCCTTATTTAGTCTCTCAGAGCCTCAGCTTCCTCATCTGTAAAATGGGGATAATACCTACTTTAAAAGAGCCCTGATGACACAATGGTTAAGTGCTCGGCTGCTAAATGTTGGTGGTTAGAACCCACCAGCTGTTTTGCAGGAGAGAAGACCTAGTGATCTGCTCCCATAAAGATTACAGCCTAGAAAACCTTGTGGGGCAGTTCTACTCTGTCCTATAATGTACTATGAGTCAGAATTGACTTAACGACCCACAATAACAACCTAATTTAAAAGATTCTGTGAGGATCAAAAGGAATCCTGGTGGTAAAGCCTGCCATATAGTATATATTCTAACTTTAAGTTCCTTTCACATTTCTTGCTGAGGAATTCTTCATTCATTCAATTCATTTGACAAACATGCATTGACGCTTCATGTGTGTGAGGCACTGCTTTGGGCCCTGAGGATACAAACTGAACAAGCAGGACAAGGTACCTGCTCTTAGGAAACTTATATTCTAGTGAGAAGAGATAAATAATGAATGAATAAAAAGATATCAGATAGTGATAAACGCTAGGATTAAAATAACCAGGAAGATGTGACAGGAAGTAAATGGTGAGGGGGAAGAGAGCCTGCTTTAAGTTGAGGAGTCAGAGAGGATCTCTCTTGGGAAGTAAAATTTGAACTAAGACCTAAATAACAAGAAGGAGTTTAAGCCAACTGCATATCTGAAAAAAGAACTTTCTAGAAAGAGGGCGCAGCTAGTAAGAGTCCTAAGACAGGAATGGGCTCAGAGGATTCTATAGGTGAGTAGGAGACTACAGGGTTGCTATGAGTCGGAATCACTCAACAGCAACAGACTTAGTTTGTTTTTTTAGGAGAGAGGCAGGCAGAGCCCAATAATTATAGGCCCTTTTGGCCATAGTAAAAAGCTTTTATTTTATTCTCAGTGCAGTGAGGAGTCTTGGAGAATGTAAAGCAAAGCATGGAAAAGACCTGATTTACACTGAACACCATCAGGAAGAGTAGTCTGTTGGGTAACAAGAGTAGAGGAAGGGAGACCAGTTAGAAGGCTAATGTAGTCATCCAGTAGAGAGATGCTGGTGACCTGGGCTGCCATGGTAGTAACTAAGATGGTGAGAAGTAAACAGATGCCAGATATACATCTCAAGAGTAAGAGTCAATAGCACTTGCAGTTGGATTGAGTATGGGAAGGTGATGAGGAAAAGCAAAATCAAGAAGGGTTCCTAAGTATTAATTTAAGAGCCATGGAGCAGTGGAGAAGCAATTTACTGAGATAGAGAAGACCAGGGAGGAAGCATATTTATGGGAGAAAATCGAAATTTCAGTTCTAGACATTATCAGCTTGAGATGCCTGTTAAACATCCAAGTGAATATGATACGGAGGCAATGTATAATTAGACACACAAGTATGGATTTCAGGGGAGAGGTTGGGCTAGAGGTATGGAAATCTAAATTTGAGACCCATTAGACTAATGATGATACTTAAAGCCATGGAACTAGATGAGGATGGAGATGGAGAAAAAAAGGAGTCAAGGACCAGGTACTGGGGCAAATGAACATTTAGAAGTTAAGCGGAGGATTCTGAAGGGTGGGGGGGGGGAAGGTCAGTATAGAATAAGAACCAAGAGAGTGTGATTTTATAAAAGCCAAGAGAAGAGAGTGTTAAGAAATAAGTGTGAGTTATAATTTTTATAACCACTAGGCTTGCTTCACAAATACTCAGTATCAGCAAGCCAGCCTGAAGCCCCATCATCAACCCGGCACTCCTCAAATGTAAGTCAGTATGCCAGAGGGGCAACCACATGTCGTCAATGCTCCCTGTTAGCTGGGGCCTCCTTTTCCAATGTGCAAAAGACAAAATAGGCTTCTGGTAGTAATACAGACAATGTTAGACTCTGTGGGCCTCCTTCATGGGCTTTGTTCTCAGCCTCCAAAAATGGAACAGTTTATGATGCCAACACTTGTAAAAACACTTGCAAAATCACACAGGTTAAGTGCTATCAGGTAGTGGTTGATGCTGCAGGTATCCCGCTTTTGCCAAGAAGGGGAGGAGAGAAGGCAGCAAGCTTCTGGGAAGAAATAAGACAAAATACATCTGAGGGAAGCAAAACTGAGAGTGTTTATTGAATACAGAGCAATGAGGAGAGCTTTCCACAAAGGGAAGCACTGCCCATGTCGCATTCTACCCCCGAAAGTAACACAGGAGGATGAAAGGTGCTGCTCCCCCAAATTAGAAATAACTTGTTTGAACAGTGTGCACACATCGAAAGGTTCGTCTTCTCACTCTGCCCGTTTCTGTCCCCACAAGGCACACATCTTCTCCTCTTTTTGTCCTAAGTTCGTAAAATTCAAAAGGAAATGTGATTTCTTGAAAAATTTGAAAAATACTTTCAAGGTGTTATAGTTAAGCTGTTTTTAATCATAAGGATCAGATGCCCACAAATATGTCCAATTAAGATAGTTGGTGATTATTGTAAGGATCCATGAAGGTGAATAAAAGAGAAATTCAGCTGAAACCAAAAACCTTAGTAAGCAAAATAGATCCCATTTATCCCTATTTTACAGAGATACAGAGAGATTTAAGTGCTTTGCCCAAGTTGCACAGCTAGTAATTGGTGAGTCAGGATTTGAACAAAGGCAGATTGGTTCCAAGGAATGTTTCTTTAAGTATTAGTCTATGCTATCTCATAGGAATTTGAATGGAACTGTAAAGTCACCAAGAATTAAAGAAGATTAGGGATTCATTCTCTATCTCCCTCTCTCTCTCCATTTCTCTCCTTTCCTCCTCCTTCTACTCCTCCTCCTCTCCTCTTCCTTCTCCTTCTCTTTCTTCTTTCTGTCTCTCTCAATCTTTCAATGTTGCTCTCCCTCCATTTCTCTGACTCTGTTTATTTCTTATTATCTCCCCCCCCACCCCCCTCCCCATTTCCGTTCTGCCTTTTGTGTGTGTCTACTCTGTTCTGTTTTGGCTACTGACTAGGTTATTCCTTCTTCAGGTTCTATGTTGACTTTCTCTACCCAATCGCTTCTAATTACTCTGAGTTTCTTTGCCCTTATACCACCTTGGCCCATCCCTCTGCCATATTTTACTTGAATTTCTTCCTTTGGAATACCAATGGACAAAATTCTACTGTATCAGCCCACTAGGTCCCTTCCCTCCCACCCCCCAATCCAACAAGCTATGGCTATGTTTGGAGCCTGCAGTGCAATTGATTACTTTTGTGTGACCTTCCTAGCCATGGTCATGTAACTCTCATCCAGGTGATTGGGTGGGACTGTGTGATAGGGTAATTGTGGCCCACCAAGGGGATTGGTCAGTTTTGCCTTAAAAGAGCACCAATTCTAGAGCAGAGAGGAGGATCCTTCCACCACCAAGGAAGAACACCCAGGAGCAGAGAGCACGTCCTTCGGACCCGGGATCCCTGCGCTGAGAAGCTCCTGGAAGCAGGAGACAGAGAGAGAGAGAGACAGCTGTAACCCTGAACACAGTGAGAAACGGTGGCAGGGGAGACCCAGCAGCAGAGACTCCACAGCAGGAGACAGCGTGGTGGGATTCCCAGCCCACAGAGAGAGAAAGCTGAGTGCCTTTGGGGAATGGCTTAGGGCCAGGGAGAGGTATGCCTGCGAGGATGGTTGGGAAGAGGCTGTACTGATGGAAGAACTGTATCCTGAGTGTTCCTGAGCCTGAACTGTAACTGTTAAGTCCCTAATAAACCCCATAATCGTGAGTATGGTCTGTGAGTTCTGTGTGGCTGTTGCAATGAATTATGGAACCCAGCAGAGAAGTAGAGAGTGATGTGCAAGGAACAGTTGGTAGGTGTCAGAATTAGTAAAGATGGAGGAGAGAGGAGGTTTATCTGGCCTCCAGCTCATGGGAGTCAGCCTTACACTGTTGATCTTGGTTCTCTTTCTCTCTTGTGGGGTTGGAGGTGGTCAGACACTGCTCCCAGGCCATTTTTAGAGTCATTTACAAACACCAAGCCCAGGGCAACCACAGAGAGTTGCCTCGTAAGCACAGAATCCCCTTTGCTTTTGTCAGAAAATTCTCTACTGGAGAACTCTGTCACATATAAACCTCCCAATCAAATCCTTACCTACTCCATGGCTGTGCCTGAGCATATGGTGCCCTGGTGTAATACCACTCACAGGCTCCATGTGCTTATGTGTGATGGTGCTAGCTGGTTGCGGGTAAATAAATGAGAATCTTCTCTGGCTCCACCAAGAGGAAACAAATTGGCCCGAGTTGCAAGGCATTATCTGTTCAAAGGGGAACCCAGGTATTGAGAGGAGGCAACAGAGAACCATGTCATTACATGCTAAAACTCACCAGAGACCTGCTTTTAAATAAAATGGGGTCCTCCATCTCTAATGGGGGTATAAGTTGGGACCAGGAAAGGGAAGCTTCCTGGATCAAAAGACAAAAGGAGCTCAGCCTAGGCCAGGAATAAGTTCATATCTGAACTGGAAAGAATCTTGATTTCTCTGGGAGAAAGGAAAGAGGAGCTGAGCTAGGAAGATGGGCTCACAGAGTGAGACTAAGGCATCTCGCTTAGAGGACATGCAATCTATCAGGCTCCTGCAGTCACCAAACAATGAACTAAATTTAAAAAAATGAACTAGGCTTCTACAATTTGTATCTACACATGCTCACCTGAATATATAAAAGTGTTTAAAAAGCAAGTCTACAAGTAATTTCTTCTTCTTTTTTTTTATGTTCCCTCTATTCCAAAAAAAAAAAAAAAAAAAGCTTAAATAATACATTTTTACATTTCTGTATAATCTCTTAACAGATCTGAACAGTTATTGTAGTGCAGGGTCAGTGTTAGTATCTTTGTTTAAACCAGCTTTCCACACCCTGCAAGATCAAACAGCCGTCTTTCTAGAAATCTTGCTCTTTTCTTTGATATACTTGATTGACTGAAAACTGATTTTCCATATACTTCAGGAGAGCAAAAATATTTTTTGTATTTAAAAATAGAATCACGACAGATACATGTAGACATTTAAACAAAGAATGCAACAAATCTCAAATTCTTATAATTAACCTATTTATCGGTGTGTCCAGAAACAGTTAACTGACTATCCTACTATTGAATTAGAATTGGGCAACTAGCGTAACATGCTGATGATTAACCTTGTCCACTTATTTTTAAAATAACCCTCATTGTTTATGCCATTGTAGTAAAGGGTTCCCCTCTCCCTCACAGGAAGTCTGGGAAGAAAGTGGGTTGTTGCCATGGCAACAAAATGCAAGGCAGAGAACTCCAGAAAAGGGGGAGGTCTCTATACCCAAGGCCATGGCCACAAGAAAGCCCCCAACCCTGGAGTGGTGGCAGCAGAGAGAGGCAACCTGCCATGACTTCACACTGCCAGATGGCCCGCTGTTGACATAGGGTTTCCTCCCAACTGCTAATTATTTGCATAAATTTAGATCATTCATTCAAAGGAAAATAATGAATTCACTTAAGTATACACTGACATTCTTATTAGACTGTTTTTCTCTTTGAACAGCTTAGCATTAGAAACGTTCTCCAAACACCTAGCACAGTGCCTTACACATAAAAATGACTTGAGAATAATGTATTTAGCTATTTATTGGATCCGTTCTTGAGCCAGATATTGCTCAACATATAGAGATGGAAAAGACAGGTTCCCTCTCCTCAGAGAGCTCACCGTATAGTTGGGGAACCAAACACGTATAAAGATCCGTGTAACCTTACACAACAAGTCCACTGCTACAGCCCTGCCCAGGGTGTCACAGAGTGAGAACTCAGAAGAGGGACATATCGCCCTGGTGGAGTGTGCAAGGAAGGGGAGAAGGGGACAGGGTGTCACATAGCTTGAGTCCTGAAGGATGAGTAAGGAGCTATAGGTACTCCTTTGTTTGTTTGTTTTTGCTTGCTTGCTTGCTTTGGGATGGTCTGGGAGAGAGGTCAGCACGAGCAAAGGCCCAAAGGAAAAGCATATCCAGTTTGCTATTGCTGAACAAGAATCTGCAAAGCAGAGGATGACGGGAGCTAAAGCAGAAGAGGTAGTCCCTGGGGGGTGCAAATGGTTAATGTGCCTGGCTGCAACCGAAAGGCGCCTCGGCAGAAAGGCCTAACTATCTACTTCTGAAAAAACAGCCAGAAAGGCCTAACTATCTACTTCTGAAAAAACAGCCAGTTATAAACCCTATGGAGCACATTTTTACTCTGACACATATGGAGTTGCCATGAGTTGGCATCGACTCAACAGCAACTGGCTTTTAAAGCAGGAGAGATGTGTATGTAGCTTAGCTTTTAACAGAGCGTGCAGGCCTCTCCCTCTGGAAAGCCTGGACTGTATCTCTGGGCAATGGAGACACCGACCTGGGAAACCTGTTTGTTGGATGAATCCTTAGCAACAGTGTGGAAAATGGCCCAGCAGAAAAGACTGGAGACAAGACAACCAGTTCAAAGATTTTCCAGACAATAAAGCCTGAATGAGGGTGAGGTATTAGGGGTAGAAAAGATGGGGATAGATTCTAGAAACATCTATTGAGTAAAATCACATAGCTCCCCAGCATGACTGACCTCCCCAAAACCTGAAGACACCAGTCTCTTTCCTCCTTTCCAGACCAATTTAAACACTAAGAAAAACCTGGGCAACAAAGGCTAAGATTTGCAGCAACAAATGCTCCTTCAATATCCATACCTTACGTGTGCATTAATCCACTTAAAATGATCATGGTCACTTTAAAGCTATTGGCTGAGTTGATGGACAGGCAATAATATTTGTCTCTTGAATTTAGTTCAGGAGACTGTTTCCCACTATTATTGGTCATGGGGGTCAGAATATGAGAGGAGATTTTTAGAAGGATTCCGAACAATATTATCAGTGGCAGAGTGGCAGGCAAAACACAACTGACAATGTTTCGTACTGAGATAGCATCATCCCTTGGAGGCGCTCCTGTTTTCACAGTGAATATTAATTTTTAGAGCATTCCTATAAAGTAGACAAGTGGCAAAGGGGGTTGGCTCCATTTCAGTTTAAAAAAAATTCCTAGTGCCTGGAGAGACGAACTGACTTATCAGACACAAGGTTAGTCAGAGGCAAGCCTGAGGGCAGAGTCTGGACTTCCTGGTTCTTCTCCTGGGTGTATCATCTAAACTCATCCTAATGGGGTTATTGTATTTAACATAGCCTGTCCAGATCCCATCTACAAAGAGGAAGCAAAGACCTGGGTGATTTTCCAGACGATTTCTTTAAAAGAAAAAAAGCAACCTCTCTTTCCGCCAAATTGTTTATAATTGATGCAATACAGGAAGTCTCGCTGCTTTTTAATGAGTTCTCAAACTCAGATTCTGCTATTTAATTTCTTTTAAATCTGCATTTGCCTGAAATATCTCAGTAATTCAAGTGGGAAGGGAGGTTTTGCCTAAATTATGAAAATGACCTCAATTTACTTCTTTGAATAGCAATACCAGAAACGGGCACCACATGGTGTAGAAATCAAGCCCTTGCCTGTGGCCTGGGGTGCATCGATCCCCTTTGGTGCTGGGATGGGAGTGGAGGGGAAAACCCCATGCCCCGAGTTCAACACTTGATCCTTTTTGTTTTCCACAATAAATTGGTGAGTGTTCAGCCTTTACTCCTTTTGCATCAATGAAGACTGCAACCAGTACTGGTTGTTTTGTTTCATTTGTACATTATACACAGGCGAAAATGTGGGGCATGCAATGACTGGAAGAAATGACTCTCATTTCAGTTCTTGCAAAAGGGTCAGGCCTGGGCTCAGCTTATTTTGTATATATTTAGATGGAGTATAAATTGAGCTAGCAGTGATGAGGGAAGGAAATGACTGCATCCCCTGTGTTTTTGCCAAAGCACATGTCCCAGTTCTTTGTTTGATTCTAGTTCCTGTTAGCCGCAGTGGCGCTGCTTTTGTTTCTTTCTCATTCTGCCACTCTTCCTTTGCTCCTTTCTTCTTGTATCTCCTGGGATAGAGTCACTTGCCCCTGGAGGCTTTAGTTCAATGGAAACCTGGGATCACAGTGTGGTCCACAGACAGCCGTTCAGCTGAGAAGCAGGAGCCCTCTCCTAAAGCTATTTTGGAGTCAGGATATTAGTCTGTAGGAGGACACCAACAGTTTCCCTCTGCACTGGGGCTCATGGACAAAAGCTTCCAATCTGGGCGCTGAACACAGGCGATTCCTTTTGGCTCGGGTATGGGCTTTCCTGTCGCTCCCGGCTAGAACAGAAGATGCTCATGAGGCCACCCTGGTCCCCAGGCAGGGCATACTGGGGGTCTTACACAAGCTGCTCACCTGTGCATGCATGCACACCTAGGTCCCCACCCCCTCCCAACACCTGCTGGCTCCCTTCAACACCCACCCAGTGTGGAGTTCTCCCCGCTGGATTCACTCGTCCCCCACAAAGGACTCCTTGCTGAGATAGAATAACTTCATTTACACTCCAAACAATTAGACATGATTTCCCAAAATGTAAGCACAGTCAGCAGACTCCATCTGAATGATCAGCTCTAAGCGGTTAAGGCAGGAAGAGAGGAAAGGAGGGAGGAGGGGGAGGAGTGGGGGAGCAAAGCCGAGGCTCCTGTCTTTGTTTCTCTCCCAACTGGCTGGAAGCCAGAGGCAAAGATCGAAGAGACCTATCCTTTGTCCACTGATCTGACAGCCATGCCATGTTACCACTCGGCAAAATCAAAGTGAAATGCATTCACACGTTCATGTCCATTGCTCAAAAGATTACTGAGAAATCTGTCTTGCTATGCCTAATGGAAGCAGGATTTCTGCACAGCATTTCTGTTTTCAAGGTCATCATCTAAGGGAGTTCCACTTTCTCCTCTATCACCCATCATCACGAGCATTCCCCAGTCCTCTGAACAACGAGTTACCATCGAGCGGATTCCAAAGCATAGCAATCCTGTAGGACAGAGTAGAACTTATCTATAGGGTTTCCAAGACCGTAATCTTTATGGGAGCAGACTCACATCTTTCTCCCTCGGAGCTTGCTGGTGGGTTTGAATTGCCGACCTTTTGGTTAGCAACCAAGCGCTTAACCATTGTACCACCAGGGCTCCTTTTCCTTGTCCTCCAAGGGGACCAAAAGCATGTGCTCTGTGGCTTTAAAAGAAGAGAGAGTCCTTCATGGCTCTCTCTATCAAGTCAGGTTAGGTTTTAGCATGTAAAGTTCCAGGCCATAAATAATTCAAAAGGCATGAAGATTTTCTTCATTCTCCATCTATCCCTGCACACAACAACCCCTCCCCCTTTCTGGCTTATAACAAACGCTAATTTAATCAACTGGCAGTAAATTGTACTGGTTGCTGACTCATGCCAGACACAGCCCCTCTGGACCTCATAGAGCTTTGCCATCTCATTTGGAAATGAACAATAAAGAAGTGCTGCATTGAGCTGTCCACCTTTCTTCTTTTGTCTTCCTTTGTTTCCTCCCTTTCTTCCCCCTCCCCCTAAAAGGATACACAAATGTATCTCCTGACATACATGCACACAATGCAAATTGTGGCCATGCTGCCTGCACAGGTCTGGGCCACATGCAAGTTGTGTGTGCCTACCAGCCATTCCTGAAGTCCCTGACGACCAAGACTCCCCCAGTGGTCCTGCAGGCAGCTCCCTAGAGGGAAAGAACGAAGGGGAAGAAAGCGTGGGAAGGGGAGTGAGGCAGAGCAGGCCCTTGTTATCCAAGCTGTGAAAGCAGATGCTGGCTGGCAGCACAGGGTGGGCACTGAGTAAAAAGGTTAGAGAAGCAGCTCCCATTGGTAGGCCTTTTTCACCTCACCAAACCAGCACAGTAGGTGGTCCTTGGACCCCTGAGGACGTCTGTGGCTGGCAAGGCAGATATGAACGGAGGGTCAAGGGAAGGAATTTCGCTGGAGACAAGGCAGAGGCAGCAGGTAGAAAGACAGGCAGTGAAAGAGAGTAGAACAGAAATGCCTTCCACCTCAGTACATATCCAAAAGAATTCAAGGCAGGAATGCAAACAGATACTTGTACACTAATGTTCACTGCAGCACAATTCACAATAGCCAGAAGGTGGAAACAGCCTAAATATCCATCAGATGAAAGGATAAACAAAATGTGGTACATACATACAATGGAATATTACTCAATCATAAAGAGAAATGAAGTCCTGATACATGCCACAACATGGATGAACCTTGAAAACATTGTGCTGAGTGAAATATATAAGACAGAAAAGGACAAATATTGTATGATCCCACTTACAGGAAATATCTAGAATAGGCAAGTGTATAGAGACCAAAGTTTATTAGTGGTTGCTAAGGGCTGGGAGGAAGAAGGAGGAGAGGAGGACTCAATGTTTAGGGAACGCTGAGCTTCTGCTAAGGGTGATAGAAAAATTTGATAATGAATAAGGGTAATGGCTGCACAACACAAGAGAGAGAAATGCCTTATAATGGAAAAGACCAAGAGACAGGAAAATATTTATGGGAAGGCTAGGTAGCCCATGGTCCATTTCCCTTTCCTTTTGCATTTCTTTTAGCTGTAAATATTTATCTCATATAGAAGCAGTCTCCATCCCTACCCCAGAGGGTTTCCTTTAAAAACCCTCCCCATTATGATCATCAAAATATTTGCTGAGCACTAATGCATAGGGTCCTCTCTGAGAAGATAGAAGATCATTTACCCTCTTCCCATGTCTTGTAAGTACTTACAACGTTCTAAGCACCATCACACCCATTATTTTGTTTGCATTCTCCTCCTAACCACCCCATAAAATAGACAGAGCTGGTCACATTAGGCCATTCCACAGACATTGAGCTACGCAAAAATTCCAGTAGGTGGCAGAACCAGAGCCAGATGCTGTTTTCACCAGACACCCTGCTCCTGGGGTGTTCACCCAGTAGGTCTGTCTGCTTAGGCATTAGGTCTATCATTTATTAAGCAAATGCAATAAGAGTAAAGCGTCAGAACTTCTGGAAAGGTCTGACTCAACCAGCCCAACAAACCCCACCCACAGCGCTGGATCTAGCTGCTATTCTTACGGTCTTGAATTGTCAAAGACCTGTTTCATGTTTAACTGTCCCTCCCCTTGTCAGATTATAAACTCCTCCTGGCCAGGGACTGGTCTGGGGAGTCTCTGCCCACCCACCACCCAAGTCTAAGACAGAGGCCTTGCAGGGAGCAAATTCAAATTTTCTGGTTGGTTGATTGCAAGAACAACTTAAGGCTCTTAAAATGAGAAACCCTGCCACGGCCACCCTCGTTTAAAAGTCCTCCCACAGAGGCTGATTTCTGCTGTGGTCATTCCCCCAGAATGGTTGCTATGTCCATGTTCCTTTGGGTTCTTTTTTCTTGGTGGGGTGGGGAAGGGTGCATGTGCGTGAATGCACACACACGTCTTAGAACAACTGCACTGTTTCTTGTCCTTTATTGAAAGTTCTTTCTAGAAGGCTTCTTGCTGACAAACAGGACATGGTACAACGGCAGAATGATCTTGTCTCAGAACGATGAGAATGCACAACTGACTTCCTACAGGAAGCCCAAAAAGGGAACAAACAAGAAGCCCTCTTCTCCAGCATCCTTAGTCATGGCACAAACCTTCTGCACTTCTTTCTTCTAATTTATGGTTTTACAACTTTAGGGTCAGTGGAGAGCTAGGAAAGAGGTGGCCCCATGTGGAGGAGGCTGGTGCACCCAGCATACAGCATTCTAACAGTGGGTCCTTCACTGCCAAGAATGGAAGGCGTGGTTCCCTTTGTCCTTATTTGACCAGAAGGCTAGGCATGGAATGCTGCCTCCTTGCCTGTCTGTAAACTCCTGGGGAGGTTGTGAATAAGTGCTCGGCCTGGTATGGCTTCTTGGCTAAACATTGTGTAGTAACTCAAATGAGGCAGCAGATGTGAATCAAAGGGGAGAAACGAGCTCAAGGAGGGATGGGGGCGGGGAGCCGAGGCTCTGGCTTCTCAAGCCTGTGAGATGGTACTTTAGCCTGAGACACTCAGTGGAGCCTCCAGGGACAGACTGCAAGCCCTCCCTCCAAACTGCACCACCTGCCAAAGCCATTTGCAAAGCAGCTTGCGAGAGCCGCTAAGTGAAAGAGGCACTTCTCCATCTTCCAACGAGGCCAACGAGGACTTCGCATGTTGCCGAGAGGGAACAAAAAAAAAGCATTAAATATTTTATCTATTTTGGTCATTCGCTGTTTGAATCAGGGCTGGATACAAGCTGAGAGCTCTTACAGAGCAGGGATCCCCCTGGCTCTGCAAGGTTACGTCCCATGGAAATATGAAAAGATAATAGTTATTTAACTCAAGTGATCATTGCTACGTGTTCAGTGGTCAGTGCAGTGCCAGATCTATCCTTCCCTCCCAGGGACCGGGCACCACAGCTGGTAGTCTGAGTTCTGAAGCCAAATGGTAGGCTTCATTTTCTCTCTCGGGGACAACGAAAGGGAGGACCCCTTCCCACCGCTATGGGCCACCCTCAAAGGTCTGAAACTAAAGTACCTGCTGAATGAATGAATGGATTATTTCCTTTATTCATTCAAAGTAAAACTCAGGGCTGCCAAAGAGGTGTGCTTCTCCATTTTTAAGTCTATCTCCCTTCACTCCTTCTCAAAAATTGTGGGGTTTGTGTGTGTATGTGTGTGTGTGCCTGCGCATGTGCACGCACACCCGTGTACACGTGTGTTTCAGGACCAAACATATTTGTCTCTACATAAAGGTTTTCGGTAAATGCTGAACCTGCTCCTGAACAGAAAGTGCTGCCTACTCACAGGCACTACCATCCCACCCCGTAAAGGCCATACCAGTAATTCCGCAGTATTTCAGGTAGCCACAGAAAAGAAGGAATCTTTTTTTTTTAGTATTATTATTCCAATCTCTCGTCCTACAGGTGAAGGAGGGAGGATAACTATTATAGAGGATCTATCAATGCCCTTACCGTGCTCATCTGCTAACTGAAAGGCTGGAGATTCTAGTCCATCCAGAGGTGCCTCGGAAGAAGGGTTTGGTGATCTACTTCTGAAAAATTAGCCATGGAAAGGCCCATGGTACACAGCTCTGCTCTGACACATATGGAGTCCCCACGAGTCAGAACTGACTCAGTGGCAGCCGGAGGTGGTGAGTCAATGCCCTGCCCGTTATTTCTCTCTTTCTGCCACTGGATTCCCTCATTTTCGTAGGCCGTCCTTTGCATGGAGGCTGTGTCATTATCAACACCATGTTCTGAGCAGCCTATTTTGGTAACAGAATGAAATGCCATTTGTTTTGAGTATAAACTGGGATTCAGCATTTGACCAAACCAAGTTGCAGAAAAATCCCTGAGTGTCCAGTTTAGACCTGACTCTCTCCATTCTGTGTTTGTCCTCCACTGGGTACTCCTAGATCCCATTTGATGTCCGTGTCCCACTGTCCCAGCAAATACTCCCTTTAAGGAAGTGCAGCATCATTTCCTAATCTCCGAAGCATATGCCTGTACCTTTGAAAATTTTCTCTGATCAGAAAAGTCTCAGCCATTTTTTTCAGCTCCACTCCAGCCCTTTCAGAGGACAGGACTGCTGAAATCTCTCATTTCAGCCTCATAACTACAGAATAGTTAAACGAATAATAGTCAACATACAGCATTCCTATGATCTTTTCTTAAGCTTTAAAAACTCCCATTTAAAAATCTTCTGGCCCTAAACCCATGTTATGTATGTATGTTTTATCTTTTGAAATCTTCATCTGAGCCTGGTATGTTGGAGACATATTTTGCATTTCAATTCATATGCCCCCTTGAATTCTAGGAACGCACATGTTTTTAGGTGCCGTCAAGTCAGTTCCAACTCACAGCGACCCTATGTGCAAGAGAATGATACACTGCCCGGTCCTGCGCTATCCTCACGATCATTGTTATGCTTGAGCCCATTGTTGCTGCCACTGTATCAATCCATCTCATTGATGGTCTTCCTCTTTTTCGCTGACGCTCTACTTTATAAGCATGATGTCCTTCTCCAAGGACTGGTCCCTCCTGATAACATGACCAAAGTATTTGAGACGAAGTCTTGCCATCCTTGCTTCTAAGGAACATTCTCGTTGTACTTCTTCTAAGACAGATTTGTTCGTTTTTTTGACAGTTCATGGTATATTCAAAATTCTCCACCAACATCATAATTCAAAGATGTCAATTCTTCCGTCTTCCTTATTCATTGCCCATGTGCATATTAGGAAACTGAAAACATCAGTTTGGGTCAGGCACACCGTAGTCCTTAAAGTGATATCTTTGCTTTTTAACATTTTAACGAGATCTTTTGTAGCCCATTTGCCCATTGCAATTGCATCTTTTCATTTCTTGACTGCTGCTTCCATGGGTGTTGATTACGGATCCAAGGGGAAAAAAGTCCTTTTCAGCTTCCATCTTTTCTCCATTTATCAGGATTTTGCTTATTGGTCCAGTTGTGAGAATTTTTGTTTTCTTTATGTTGAGGTATAATCCATAGTGACAGCTGTAGTCTTTGATCTTCATTAGTAAGTCCTTCAAGTCCTCTTCACTTTCAGCAAGCAAGGTTGCATATTGCATATTGCAGGTTGTTAATGAGTCTTCCACCAATCCTGATGCCGAGTTCTTCTTCATATAGTCTAGCTTCTTGGATTATTTGCTCAGTATACAGATTGAATAAGTATGGCAAAAGGTTACAACCCTGACACACACGTCTCCTGATTTTAAACCATACGGTGTCTCTTTGTCCTTTTCAACAAATGCTTCTTGGTCTACGTACAGGTTCCTCATGAACACAGTTAAATGTTCTGGAATTTCCATTCTTTGCAATGTTATCCATAATTTGTTATGACTCAGACAGTCAAATGCCTTTTAATAAATAAATAAAACAAATAAATAAGTAAATAAAACACAGGTAAACATCTTTCTGGTATTCTCCACTTTCAGCCAGGATCCATCTGACATCAGCAATGATGTCCCTGGTTCCACATCCTCTTCGGAATCCAGCTTGAATTTCGGACAGCTCCGTCGATGTACTGCTGTAACCACTTTAAATGATCTTCTAAAGCACCTGCTGATAAATCAGAGGTAGATATCAATGCTAATATACATACTCAAACAGGCAAAAACAAATTTAAAGAATGAGGTAGGGGAATATCTTCCATTTATCTTCTTTCTAGCTCATAATTCGAACCTACATTTATAGAGATTTTAAAATATTATAATAATTAAGTCTTAATTGACCAAAGTTCCAAGCCAAAGAATCTAATCCCGAAAAATTAATATTTATTTACTCACTATGTACAAACTACAGTGCAGTATACTGAGGAAGAGTTAGATATGTAAGTGTGTGTCCTCCCAGGCCACATAATCAGAGTAAGGAGAAACAGGCGAATAAAATCATACTCAACAACGAAGAGCAGCAAAGATGATCGGTTCCCACTGAGGGGGAGAGACACTAGACGCTATTGGGTTTCAGAGGCCAGAATGCACGCTGCAATGAGGGGTCTCCAAGGAGGTGATATTTGAGCTTGGATTAGGGGCTTGGACCTGATCCTAAAAGCAACAGGGATCTCTGAAGGCTTTGAGCAGGAGAATGATCTTGTAACAAAAGTGGTGTTAGAGATGTGTACCCTAGCACAGGACACAGGATGGGCTACAGCAGGTGAGAATCAAAGCTGGTAGACCAGTTTTCAGACTCTCGTGGCAGCTCTGACATGAAAGGATTCACACTTGAGCTAAGTGTTGGCAGTGGGTGAAGAGAAGAAGAGACAGATGATACAGAGGTTGTGGAGGAAGAATAAGCAGAACTTCAAGTCTTACCGACTATGAGACAAGAACACGGCACGAGGTCCTGATCACCAACCACTTCTCAGAGGAAGGCAACTGCCCAAAGAGAAGACCTAGGTCCTAGCTGGGTAGCTCTCCCAGCCACCCCGTGTCCTTTCCCCTTCCACCTAGAAACAGCAGAATCATTCAGCACACTAGACTCTGCTGTGGGAATTTCAGGTCATCCCAAGAATGTACCCCTGCCCTCTGGACAGGAAGAATGTTCAGGGCACAAGAATTAATTGTGCAAAGTCAGTTGTCAAACAAAAAGTCCCAGAGCTCCCTCTGGCTTTTATAAGCCCTTCGGCTTCAACCCCAAACACAGACCTCTGTCCCGATTATACTTAAATGGACATGGTCTGGCTACGACTTTGGATCATTCGTCTTCAGATCACATGCCTTTGTCCCTTTTGCATTTTGTTGGCCCTGTTAAGCATCCATTTTCGTCCTCCTTCCTTTCCAACAGCCTTATTTTTGTTTCAGACTCACATGTGATCCAGAAGTCACATGGTCTAGGTTGAGCTAATCAGGGCACTCCATCCACCTGTCCTTATTGACTTTTTTTTTTTAATTTGTTAAAATTTTTATTTATTTTGTTATTGTTGTTGAGAATATACATAGCAAAACATACACCAATTCAACAGTTTCTACATGTACAATACAGTGACATTGATTACATTCTTCAGGTTGTGCAACCGTTGTCACCTCCCTTCTGAGTTTTTCCTCCCCCATTAAAACAAACTCATTGCCCCCGAGGTTCCTATCTAATCTTTTCAGCTACTGTTGTCAATTTGATCCCATATAGTTCTTAAACTCCATTAGCTCTTCTTTCTTTTTTTAATTTTATTGTACTTTAGGTGAAAGTTTACAGCACAAAATAGTTTCTCATTCAAAAATTTATACACACTGTTTTGTGACATTGGCTGCTCTGCAATGTGTCAGCACTCTTCCCCTTTCTACCCCGGGTTCCCCATGTCCATTCACCCAGTTTTCCTGTCCCTTTCCACTTTCTCATCTTTGCTTTGGGGCAGATGGGGCAGGTGTTGCCCGCTTGGTCTTGTACACTTGATTAAACTAAGAAGCACGTGTTGTGTTTTATAGCCCTGTCTAATCTTTTTTTTTTTAATCTTTAGCTGAAAGGTAGGCTTCAGGAGTGGTTTCAGTTCTGAGTTAGCAAGGTGTCTGTTGGCCATAGTTACTGGGGTACCTACAGTCTCTGTCAGACCAGTAAGTCTGTTTTGTGTGTGTGTGTGTGTGTGTGTGTGAATTTTGTTCTAAAATTTTCTCCTGCTGTGTCCAGGATCCTCTATTCTGATTCCTGTCAGTCCTGTCATAGCGGTCAGTGGTGGTAGCCAGGCACTGTCTAGTTCATCTGGGCTCAACCTGGTGGAGGCTGAGGTTCATGTGGTCCATTAGTCCTTAGGACTAATATTTTCCTTGTGTCTTTGTTTTTTATTTTCATTTTCCTTTGCTCTGGACAGGATGGGACCAATAGGTGTATCTTAGATGGCTACTTGCAAGCTTTTAGCACCCCAGATGCCACTCACCAAAGTAGGATGTAGAACATTTTCTTTATGAACTATGTCATGTCAATTGACCCAGGTGTGCCCCAAGACTATGGTTCTTGGCCCTTAGCCCCAGTAACTTGGTCCCTCAAGGTATTTAGATGTGTCTAGGAAGCTTCCAGGAAGCTTCTATGACTTAGCCTTGGTCAAGTTGTGCTGACTTTCTCTGTATTGTGTGCTGTCTTTCCTTTCACCAAGCTTAACATTTGTCTACTATCCCATTCCTAACCCTCCCTTCCCTCATAACCATCAAAGATATTTTTTTCTGTATGTAAACCTTTTCTTGGGTTTTTATAAGAGTGGTATCATACAATATTTGTCCTTTTGTAATTGACTTATTTCACTCAGCATAATGCCCTCCAGATTCATCCGTGTTGTGAGATGTTTACCAGATTCATCACTGTTCTTTATCATTGAGTAGTATTCCATTGTATGTATGTACCATAATTTGTTTATCCATTCATCCATTGATGGGAACTGAAATTCTTTCCATCTTTTTGCTATTGTAAATAATGCTACAATGAACATGAGTGTGCATATGTCTATTCATGGATGGCTCTTATTTCTCTAAGATGTATTCCTAGGAGTGGGATATCTGGATTTATGGTATTTATATTTTTAGCTTTTAAAGGAGGTACCATGTCATTTACCATAGTGATTGTACCATTTTACATTCCTACCAGCAGTGCATAAGTGTTCCAGCCTCCCCAGGACCTCTCCAACATATATTATTTTCATTTTTTTTATTTGTGCCAGTAATATTGGGGTGAGATGGAATCTCATTGTAGTTTTGATTTGCGTTTTTCTATAGGGTTGCTATGAGTTGGAATCGACTCAACAGCAACGGGTTTGTTTTTTCTGGAATGCTAATGATCATGAGCATTTCCTCATTTGTCTGTTAACTGCTCAAATGTCTTCTTTGGAGAAGTGTCTCTTCATACCCTTTGCCCATTTTTAATTGGATTATTTAGCTTTTTGTTGCTGAGGTGTACTACAGATTTTAGAATTTAGACCCTTGTTATAGCCAAACATTTTTTTTCCATTCTCTAGGTTCTCCTTTACTATTTTGGTGAACACTTTTGATCAGCATGAATGTTTAATTTTTAGGAGCTCCCAGTTGTCTGCTTTATCTTCTGACATTTGTGCATTGTTAGTTATGGTTTGTATTGTATTTATGCCATGTATTTTTTGTGAAGGATTTCATTTTACTTAGATCCACAATCAATGCTCATGGAAGCGGCAGTCAAGAAATCAAACGACACAGTGCACTGGGCAAATCTGCTGCAAAAGACCTCTTTAAAGTGTTAAAAAGCAAAGATGTCTCTTTGAGGACTAAGTGCACCTGACCCAAGCCATGATATTTGCAATCACCTCATACGCGTGCAAAAGTTGGACAATGAATAAAGAAGACCAGAGAAGAACTGACGACTTTGAATAATGGTGTTGATGAAGAATATTGAATATACCATATACTGACTGCCGTAAGAAAAAACAAGTCTGTCTTGTAAGAAATATAGTCAGAGTATTCTTTGGAAGCAAGGATGGTGAGACTTTGTCTCATGCACTTTGGACATGTTATCAGGAGGGACCAGTGCCTGGAGAAGGCATCATGCTTGATAAGGTAGAGGGTCAGGGAAAAAGAGGAAGATCCTTGACAAGATGGATTTACACAGTGGCTGCAACAATGGCTCAAGCCTAGCAATAATTGTGAGGATGGTGCAGGACTAGGTAGTGTTTCATTTTGTTGTACACAGGGTCGCTATGAGTCAGGACCAACTCTATGGCACCTAACAACAATGATATTAGGGCCCCTAGCATTGTCCCTATTTTTTCTTCCATGATCTTATGGTTTTAGGTTTTATATTTAGGTCTTTGATACATTTTCAATTAGTTTTTGTATATGCTGTGAGGTATGGGCCCTGTTTCATTTTTTCACAGATGAACATTCAGTTTTGCTGACACCGTTTGTTGAAAAGTCTGTCTTTCTACCATTTAATGGACTTTGATCCTTTGTCAAAGATCAACTGACCATGTTGTTGTTGTTCTTGTTAGGTGCCGTCGAGTCAGTTCCGACTCATAGCAACCCTATGTACAACAGAACAAAACACTGCCTGGTCCTACGCCATGCTCACAATCATTGTTATGCTTGAGCCCACTGTTGCATCCACTGTGTCAATCCATCTCGTAGAGGGTCTTCCTCTTTTCTGCTGACCCTCTACTTTACCAACATGATGTCCTTCTCCAGGGACTGATCCCTCCTGACAACATGTCCAAGGTATGTAAGACGCAGTCTCACCATCCTTGCTTCTAAGGAGCATTCTGGTTGTACTTCTTCCAAAACAGATTTGTTCTTTCTTTTGGCAGTCCGTGGTATATTCAATATTCTTCGCCAACACCATAATTCAAAGGTGTCAATTCTTCTTCAGTCTTCCTTATTCATTGTTCAGCTTTTGCATGCATATGATGCAATTTAAAATACCATGGATTGAGTCAGGCACACCTTAGTATTCAAGATGACATCTTTGCTTTTCAATACTTTAAAGCAGATTTACCCAGTGCAATGCGTCTTTTGATTTCTTGACTGCTACTTCCATGGGTGTTGATTGTGGATCCAAGTAAAATGAAATCCTTGACAACTTCAATCATTTCTCCATTTATTATGATGTTGCTTATCGGTCCAGTAGTGAGAATTTTTGTTTTCTTCATGTTGAGGTGTAATCCATGCTGAAGGCTGTGGTCTTTGATCTTTATCAATAAGTGCTTCAAGTCCTCTTCACTTTCAGCAAGCAAGGTTGCGTCATCTGCATAACACAGGTTGTTGATGAGCCTTCTTCCAATCCTGGTGCCCTGTTCTTCTTCATATAGTCCAGCTTCTCAGATTATTGGCTAAACATACAAACTGACTAGGTCTGTGAAAGAACAGAACCCTGATGCACACCTTTCCTGACTTTAAGCCACTCAGTATCCCCTTTTTCTGTTCGAACAACTGCCTCTTGATCTACATACAGGTTCCTCATGAGCACAATTAAGTGTTCTGGAATTCCCATTCTTCAGAACGTTATCCACAATTTGTTATGATCCACACAGTTGAATGCCTTTGAACAGTCAATAAAACACAGGTAAGCATCCTCCTGGTATTCTCTGCTTTCAGCCAGGATCCATCTGATATCAGCAATGATATTTCTGGTTCCACATCCTCTTCTGAATCTGGCCTGAATATCTGGCAGTTCCCTGTCAGTATACTGCTGCTGCAGCTTTTGAATGATCTTCAGCAACATTTTGCTTGTGTGTGATATTAATGATATTGTTTGATAATTTCCACATTCGGTTGGATCACCTTTCTGGGAATAGGCATTAATATGGATCTCTTCCTGTTGGTTGGCCAGGTAGCTGTCTTACAAATTTCTTGGCATAGACAAGGGAGTACTTCCAGCACTGCATCATTTGTGGAAATATCTCAATGGATATTCTGTCAATTCCTGGAGCCTTGTTTTTCTCCAACACCTTCAGTGCAGCTTGGACTTCTTCACTCAGTACCATCGGTTCCTGATCATTCCTTTCATCTTCTTTTGATGCTTCCTGCATCGTTGAATATTTTCCCCATAGAATTCTCCACTACTGCAACTCGAGGCTTGAATTATTTCTTCAGTTCTTTCAGCTTGAGAAATGCTGAGCACGTTCTTCCCTTTTTGTTTTCTATCTCCAGCTTTTTGCACGTCATTATAAAGCTTTACTTTGTTTTCTCAAGCCACCCTTTGAAATCTTCTGTTCAGTTCTTTTACTTCATCATTTCTTCCTTTTGCTTTAGCTGCTTTACGTTCAAGAGCAAGTTTCAGAGTCTCTTCTGACATCATTTTGGTCTTTTCTTTCCTGTCTTTTTAATGACCTCTTGCTTCACGTATGATGTCCTTGATGTCATTCCACAACTTATCTGGTCTTCGGTCAATAGTGTTCAATGTGTCAAATCTATTCTTGAAATGGTCTCTAAATTCTGGTGGAATATACTCAAGGTCATACTTTGGCTCTCAGGGGCGTCTTCTAATTTTCTTCAGTTTCTACTTGAACTTGCATATGAGCAACTGATGGTCTGTTCCACAGTCAGCCCCTGGCCTTGTTCTAACTGATGATACTGAGCTTTTCCATCATCTCTTTCCATAGATTAGATTCCTGTGTATTCCATCTGGCAAGGTCCATGTGTGTAAAAAAAAAAATGTGTGTAGTTGCCGCTTATGTTGGTGAAAAAAGTATTTACAATGAAGAAGTCATTTGTCTTGCAAAATTCTATCATGTGATCTCCAGCATCGTTTCTATCACCAAGGGCATTTTCCAACTACAGGTCCTTCTTTGCTTCCAGCTTTCGCATTCCAATCACCAGTAATTATCAATGAGTCCTGATTGCATGTTCGATCAATTTCAGACTGCAGAAACTGGTAAAAATCTTCAGTTTCTTCATCTTTGGACTTGATGGTTGGTGCATAAATTTGAATAATAATCGTTTTAACTGGTCTTCCTTGTAAACCCAGCAACCCAGTGCCATTGAGTCGATTCCGACTCATAGTGACCCTATAGGACAGAGTAGAACTGCCCCATGGCCTTCCTTGTAGGCGTATGGATATTATCCTATTGTTGACAACACTGTACTTCAGGAACAATGAATGCAAAGCCATTCCTCTTCAAGATGTCATTCCCAGCATAGTAAACTATATGATTGTCTGATTCCAAATGGCCAATACCAGTCTATTTCAGCTCACTGATGCCTAGGATATCAATGTTTATGTGTTGCATTTCATTTTTGATGATTTCCAATTTTCCTAAATTCATACTTTGTACATTTAGCTTTCTGCTTATTAATGGATGTTTGAAGCTGTTTCTTCTCTTTTTGAGTCATGCCACATCAGCAAATGAAGGTCCTGAAACCTGGATTCCATCCATGTCATCAAGGTCAACTCTAAGGAGGCAGCTCTTCCCTAGTCATCTTTTGAATGCCTTCCAACCTGGGGCTCATATTCTGGCACTATATCAGACAATGTTCATAAGGTTTTCACAGGCTAATTTTTTCAGAAGTAGACTGCCGAGTCCTTCTTCTTAGTCTGTCTTAGTCTGGAAGCTCAGCTAAAACCTGTCCTCCATGCGTGACTACCAGTGGCATAGCTTCCAGCATCACAGCAGCATGCAAGCCCCCACAGTACCACAAACTGACAGACACATGGGGGCAGCTGACTGTAGGTGGATGGATTTACTTCTGGGTTCTCAGTTCCATTCCATTGGTCTATTTGTCTATTGTTGTACAGTACCAAGGTCTTTTGACTACCCTGGCTATATAGTAGGTTCTGAGATCAGGCAGTGTGAGGCCTCCTACTTTGTTCTTTTTCTTCAATAATGCTATACTTATCTGGGGCCTCTTTCCTTTCCAAAAAATTGGTGTATAGGAATCCAACTGATTTTTGCAGGTCGATCTTGTATCCTGCTACTCAGCTGAATCTTTCTATTAGTTCCAGAAGTTTTCTTGTGGCATCTCTGGGGTTCTCTACATATAGTATCATATCATCTGGGAATAGGGATAATTTTACTTCTTCCTTTCCAATGTGGATTCCCCTTTATTTCTTTTTCTTGCCTTATTGCGCCAGCTAGGGCTTCTAAAAAAAAAAATGTTAAATAGAAGTGGTAATAAAAGGGCATCCTTGTTTCCATTCTCATGGGGAATGCTTTCAAGTTCTCTTCATTGAGAATGATATTGGCTGTTGGTTTTGTATAGATGTCCTCTATTATGTTGTGGAATTTCCTTTCTATTCCTATTTTATTGAGAGTTCTTCTCAGGAATGGTGTTAGATTTTTTCAAGTGCTTTTCTCGTGTCGATTGAGATGATTGTGTGAATCGTTTCTTTTGTTCTATTTATGTGGTGGATTATGTTGATTGATTTTCTAATTTGAACCATTCTTGCACACCTGGTACGAGTCCCACTTGATTGTGGTGTATTATTTTTTTGATATGATACTGAATTGTATTGGTGAGAATTTTTGCAACTATATTCATGAGATAGTGGTCTGAAATTTTCTTTCTTTCTTTTTTTTAATGATGTCTTTGGTAGCAGGATTACGCTGGCTTCATAGAATGAATTAAAAATATTCCTTCCTTTTCTATGCTCTGAAATAATTTGAGTAGTGCTGGTATGAGCTCTTCTCTGAGGGCTTGCTGCAATTCTCCAATGAAGACATCCAGGCCAGTGCTTTTTTGTTGTTGTTGTCATTGTTGGGAGTTTCTTTTATTACCTCTTCAATTTCTTCTTTTGTTATGGTTCTGTTCAGATTTTCTATCTCAGTTTGTGTTAGTTTAGGTAGGTAGTGTGTTTCTAGAAATTTCTCTATTTTCTCTAGGTTCTCAAATTTGTTGGAGTATAATTTTTCATGGTATTCTATTATGTTCACTTTTCTTTTAGTTGGGTGTGTTGTAATGCCCATCTCATTTCTTATTTGGGTTATTTTCTTTCTCTCCTGTTTTTCTTTTGTTGGTTTGGTCAATGGTTTGTTGATTTTGTTGATCTTTTCAAAGAAACAACTTTTGGTCTTATTCTTTTTATTATTTTTCTGTTCTCTATTTCATTTATTTCTGCTCTAATCTTTACCGTTTCCTTTCTTCTGGTACCTGTGGGCTTCTTTTGCTGTTCTCTTTCTATTCGTTTGAGTTGTAGGGTAACGTTTTGATTTTGGTCCATTCTTCTTTTTTGATGGGTGCATTTATTGCTATAAATTGACCTCTGAGCACTGCCTTTGCTGTGTCCCAAAGGTTTTGGTATGATGTGTTTTCATTCTCATTGATTCCAGGAATTTTTTTAATTCCCTCTTTGATTTCATCTACTACCCAGTTTTTTTGTTTGTTTGTTTTTTGTTTTAAAGCACTGTTATTCAGTTCCTAGGTATTTGATTTTTTTTTTTTCCTTGCCCTTTCTGTTATTGATTTCTACTCCTACGGTATCATGATCAGAGTGAATGGTTTGTATTTTTTCAATGTTTTGAATTTTATTGAGCCTTGTCAACATATTTGAGCTTCTTGTTCAAATATTCCTTGGAGTCAGACGCCTCTAACCTTTTCTTTTATATGAACTAATTTTTCTTTATTATTTGAGCCTGACTGAACTCCACTTCTGTTGCTTGCACTTAAAAAGTCCCTGACATATCTTTTTTTGTATATATAAGAAAGAAAAACAAACAAACGAACAAAAGGCTAAAAGAACACAAACCAAAATGTCAACTGTGATTTTCTCTGGGTAATAGGATGGTAAATAATTTCATTTTCTTTCCATTTTTCTTTCATGTAAGTTTCCTGTATTGAGCCTATATTTGTTTCATAATCTGAAAAGGAAAAAAATAAAATAAAAAGAATGAATTTTAGCAAAGGAAAAAAAAAAATGCCTGATACATGCTCCTTATTTAATTGGGTTATTGTGGAAAGGATTCTGACACTGTTACTCTAGGCCCTACTCTTATATTAACTGGCTGTGTGCCCCTTATATCTGCTTTTCATCTCTTTGGACTTCAGTTTCTCCACTGGTGACATGAGGGATTGGGCAAGCCAATCTCTAATGGTCTTTCTAACTTTGACATTCTGATTCTACAGCCCCCACTGTGTTGCTGAAGCCCTAGTAAGCTTACCTATTCATCTCATGATCTGTTCTCCTGGATAGTCATGCCACAATTTCTTCCTGACCCCACACAATGGTCTATGAATACCAGGTGGACTGCCATTTCAGAAAAGCCTGAATAATTAAATGGGGTTCCAGATTTTTGAACCCATGTAGACATGAATTGGCAGTAGCATAACCAGAAACAGAGAGTCAAAATATTTTGTTCTTTTGCACAGAAGGAGCCTGGGGGCATTGGGAAGAGTGGGGAAGGCATGGAATGAAAGTAGAAATCAAGGTCACCTATCCAGAAAACCCAGTGCGTCACCTATAGATGTATTAAATTGAGGTGAATGAGGGAGATAGTCAAATAGAAACATCCAATCAACCGTTGGAGTTTCAGCACTAGCGGGGAGGCTCACAAACTTGTTAGCAAAAAAAGTAATCAGGTGATGAGACAGGTGAGGGTAAACACAGGACCAGAGCTGGAAAGAGAGATCCTGACTGGAGATAGTCTGATGGAACTGTGACAAAAAGGTTAGAGATGAAACTCAGGGACCAAATGATATGCAGGATAAGTAAGGAGAAAGAAGGTAAGAGCCTTAAGGACTGAAACTTGAGTGAGGAAGAGAAGAGGAAAAGGAAAGGTCATAAGAAGGTAAAGGAAACAGAAAGGAACTAACTTCCCCTGAGTTACTGCTGCCTGTTGGGCTCTTCACATGCTTCATGGTGCGGGGAATCTTGGTAGTGCAGTGTCAGTAAAGCCAAGGAAGAAAGAACAGTCTGGGATGGGTGTCCTTGGGCTTATGCAATAGAGCAGCAAGGAATGGGCAAAGAAGGATCATGAAATCAGGCCCAGGTCTGGTTATCCGTAGCCCCATTTTGACATACCCCAAGAATGATGGATCCTGATATCGTGCATTAGAGATTGTAGGGGGCACTTTTGATGCCCTGCATTACACCCCACACCTGAATTCAGACTCACCCCACCTCAAGCTCTGTCCCACACCTCTCTCTCTCTGCTTTTCTGTCTCTGGACCTTCTCTAAAGCTGTGGGAGCTTCACACAAGGAAAACGCAGAAAAAGGAGTTAGTCCCTTTCCTCAACCTTCAACCACTGAGAGACAAGAGGCAATGGATTAATACCCAGCTCCAGCCTGTGTGCACTACAGCAGAGACCTCAGTTATACAACCTTATGTTGGCTTTTCCTCCTTCACTGCCTCAGTCTCCCCCCTCCCTCACTACTGCTCCCTGGAATCACCTGGCAACTGTCTATGCTGAATCCTCATCTGAGACTCTCCTTTTGGGAGAAACTAGACCAAGCCAGTGATGAGCCAGCCTCTGTGGTGACAGTCTGGGAAATGCTGGCAGAAGCATGAGTACACATTTCCTTTAAAGCACCAAAGTGCTAAATAAATAGAACAGGTTTCTACTCATTTCTGGAATGACCAAAGGCTGAGCTGTGTCCCGTGGAGCCAGCAGAGATGCTATTTTGGATATGATCCAAGGGCCCTTGGTGGTAAATCCCCCTTGGGAGAGTGAATATACAGTGCTAGTTCTCAAGACTCCACATAGAGAAAGCAAACAGCCATGGGCTTTATCCACATAATAGCAGAATCACTTCCCTTTTGGAGGGTTACCTTTTCCAGCCACGGGGCTGCAGACTGGGAGCCGTGGGCCATATGACGCCCAAGAAGGTGTTCTGTTTCACTCATCCCCACAATGTTTTAAAAGCCAAGATTATTTAGCAGATGTGAAGTTTGGTTGCAGTAGAAGGAACTTAGCACTAAGTTTACACTAAGGCCATCAATCATTTATGCTGTTGGCTGGCTCCCCTAGGCATTCGAATTAGTGACTCCAGTGCTAGAATATTTGGGAGAAAGGACTTAGTCTGCTCTTCCATTATGCCCTGCAGCTGTGTCATCTATTATTACCTAGTTCCTAATTTTCTGTCTCTGATCTACCTATGAAACATCTCTGGTGGTTTTGCTGTGATTACCTCCTGAGACCTGTAATACCCATCTCTCTTTAATACAATGCTGTTTACACCCTTGGGTGAAGGGTAGTTCTAGGAAGTTTAGGGAACACTCCCCATTTTCCCATCCCTCATGGAACTCTGGCCTATTACATCACTTGTCACATCGTAGAGCTATTGCAGACATCTGGCTCTACCAATGTCTTGAGAAGATCATCAGGAAATTATAAAAGCCAGAAAAGGAAAACAAAAGTCAAGGTCTGCCATATGGTAGAAATCCTTTTGTCCTCTCTCTCCTTGGCCATGGCACATCATGTTACACAGGCTCTGCGTCTTCTTAGGTCCTTGTCTACTCTTCCATCTCTCTTTCACTAACTAACCAACCAACCAGCCAGGTGCTGTTGAGTTCATTACACTTCATGGCAACCCCATGCATGTCAGACTAGAACTGTGCTTCGTAGTGTTTTTAATGGCTGGTTTTTTGGAAGCAGATTGCCAGGCCTTTATTCCAAAGCACCTGTAGGTTAGAAGCCAAGCTTGTTAACCATTTGCACCACTCAGGGACTCCTCTCTCCCCAAAGAGCTAGAGTTTCCAGACTGTAATATTGAACCATTGTAGGAGATGCCCTTATCTTCCCTTTTGAAAATCAAACAACTGTCTTTTGGTAGAGGACCTTCCTGTCTTAGTCTGCATTTTAGAAAATTATTTAATTTAATAAATAAATTGCTTTAATAATTTTATAAATTAAATCGCATTAACATAACAATTTTCACTCTTTATTGTGTCAACTTACTCCATATACAGATCCTTTACTCTTACAGATCCACAGGGCTATCTAAAGATTTTTCTTAAGGAAAATAAAGTGAGGTTATGTTACTTCTGCATGAATCTATATACAGACCTAATAGATTTGATTTCATTTGTTGCATCACCACTGTCTCGCTTAGCCCTCACACACATCCTTTGCCACCTAGGAAGGTTGTTGAGGCTTAATATTAAAGGGATGAAGTAAAACCTGTGGCCATACAGGAACACTTTGCATTTTCCACCAGATGCTCATTCAAACCTAGGGATTTGATAGTTACCTTAAGGGCAGAATTGTCTGAAGCCAGATCATAATCTACAGATTTCCCTTTAGTCTAATGCAATAGTTTCCAAAATTTAGTGTGGATAGAAACTAGAATACAGGTTGTATGTTTTAAGGGTGATGTATGGGCTTTTTTGAGAATTTTGTTGTTGTTGTTGTTATTGAGTGCTCCAACTCATGGTGACCTTATGGATTATAGAATAAAATGTTGCCCAGTCCTGTGCCATCTTCATGATTTTTGCTATGTTCCAGTCCATTGCTTTGGCTAGTATGTCAATCCATCTCATTGAGAATTTCTCTCATTTTCACTGCCTCTCTGCTTTACCAAACATGATGTCCTTTTCTAGCGAGTTTTTTCCTGATGTTACATTCAAAAAAAGTAAGCCATAATCTTGCCACCTTGCTTCTAAGGACCATTCTGGTTGTATTTCTTCTAAAACTGATCTGTTCATTCTTCTAGCAGTCTACGGTAATACTAAATTAATATAATGTTCACTTTTCTTTTTTTCACATTAGGTATTGATTATCGGACCTAAAAATATCACCCTTAAGATATGACTCTTACATTGGAAAGTTTGCTTCAACATGAATTCTGCCGCCCAACTAGAATATCTAATGGCTGAAAAATTTTCATGGCACTTTTTTTCTCTTTAGTCTTACTACCTCTGGAAAGAGAGCTCAGCCTATCTGGCCTTGACTATACTGTTTGAAAGCTACTCTTGACCCCCAAGTCACCACTTAACAGCTCCACTCTGGTATAGTGTAGGGAGAGAGGCAGGGAGCAGAAGCCTGGCTTTCTTACTAAACAGCTGGGTAATTTGGGGGCTGCAAAATCCAATACCATCCATTTCATCTTTGCGTTTGAAAGCAAAGGTCTCCTTGAGCCCCATCCTATGCATCCTGGATTTCCCAGCTTTCTTTCGAGCCCTATTTCATCTGCCAGCGCATATACCTCTGCTCAGGTTCATGGTAAATGGTCTGTTTCTGTCAATGACTTTTTCATCTATGTCAGAGAAAGGCCCATTAGATAAATCCAATGGGACAAGTTCAGAGAGTTTGTCAGTTCCCGTCACACTCAGGTCTAGCTGTGCAGTGGAGCACAGACTTGAATCCGACTTGTCAAGATGGGCAGCTTCCTTGGGAAGAAGTTTATCTCAATGGAGAGAAGCACGTGATGGGTAAAAAAAAAAACCCAAAATACCAGCACTTCTGCCTGGAAACAGCATAGTGAAATAAGAAGAGCTGTCTGTGAATAAATTAAAATAAGTCAGAGTCTCATTCCCTCGTGCACAGGGGAGTGGGCAGAAATCAGTATATATCTAGGAGTATTTGGGGTGCTTGGCAAGGGACTGATACAAATTAGGAAGCTATAATTTCTTATCAATATAATTTCATAAGAGAAGTGAAATACAGTATTTTATGTCTTATTTCACTGAGAAAGTAGAAGAGAACACAGCTTCTACATCCTGCCATTGCCAAACTGACTAAGGACCACCTACCCCCATATTCTGAGCCTTCTCTCTTATTGCAATAAGGAAACTACCTGGTGGAAGTCCAAAACCAATCCCTCCTCTTATCCCATTGGAGTCTCACCCCCATCACCTTGTCAAACTCTCACTCCTAGCATTGTTCCCTGCCTTCTGTAATATCAGTTCCTCCCTGCTTGACCATTACCCTCAGCTTACAAACACACTGTAATAGTTCTCATTAAAAAAAAAAATCCTTATCTCCATATCTCCTTTCAGCTGTGTGTCGAGGGCCCTCTTGGTGGGCCGTGGTTTAGAGTTTGACTCCTAACCAAAAAGTCATCAGTTCAAATCCACCAGCCACTCCTTGGAAATCCTATGGGGCAGTTCTACTCTGTTCTATAGGGTAGCTATGAGTCAGAATCAACTCCACGGTAACGGGTTTGGGTTTGGTATGGTTTAAACCAATCCCAGGTTCAGTGATTTGCTAGGAGGACTCACAGGACTCAGCATACGGTCACATTCACTATATCCTTATTTGCTGTATCCTTATTACAACAAAAGGATACAAAGCAAAATCAGTAGAGGGAAAAGGGACATGGGGTGAGGTCCAGAAGAAACCAGGCTCAAGCTTCCAAGAGTCCTCTCTCAGTGGAGTCACACAGGAAGCTGAATTCCACCAGCAATGAGTTATGACAATAGGGGTGAGATGTCTACCAGGGAAGCTCATTAGAGACTCAGTGCCCAGGGTTTTTATTGGAGGCTGGTCACGTAGGCACCCACTGCATAGCACGTACCAAAATGCCAGACTCTCACAAGGAAAGCAGGTATTTAGCATGAACCACGTAGTTTGTACAAAGAGTTCAGGTGCACGGTAAGCCACTCTGATCAGTTCTGGAAATGATAGGAACCCTTCCAAAATCTAAATTTCCAGACTCTATCCAAGGGCAAACCTTAGAAGCAGGCCTTTTGCAGGACAGTAGTTTCAGGTAGGTCCTCTACCTTAACTTTTTTCTGTACAAGCTGCCACCTATTTTTCTGCTCTTCTTTTTATCCAAGTTCCTTGTTACATATACTCCCTATCTCAACCTCCTCTTCCTCCCTTTTCATCAATTCTGTCTTCCCTTGCATTCTGAACACCATGCCTTCCCACTTCAATGGCTACTTCTTCTTAGTTCCTTAGCTGAATCCTTCTCTTCTTTTTGGCTGCCAAATGTTGAGTACCCAGCAATCACACTTTTGAACTCTTCCCATTGTTAGTAATGCCCACTCACTAGAGAAATGCATCCAGCTACTTGGCTTTAAATGCCTTCTTCCTCTTTAGAGGAAGATGTACAACTCCAGAATGTGCATCTCCACCCCTAACCTTTCCCCAAAATGCCTACCTGATATTCTGACTGTCCAGTAGGCAACTCAGAGGAAGCTCATCCAAACCATAATTCTTGATTTCTGCCACACACCCTGCCCCATCCCCAAATGTCCTCATTCATTCAGTTGGCAGTGCCTTCAAAATACATGCCAAATCTGACTACTTCTCTCCACCTTCACCATTGCATCCTGGTCTAAGCCAGGATCTCTTAGCTGGAGGACAGCAGTAGCCTTCTAACTGGCCCTGTCTCCACTCCTGTGTTCTACTGTCCACTCAGCACCCAGAGAGGGGTTCTTTTCAAATGTAAGTCATATCATGACACTCCTCTGCTCAAAACCCTCCAATGGTTTTTCATTGTACTCAGTATAAAATTCAAAATACTTATCTTGATCTTCGGACTCTAAATTACCTGTTTCGTGCTTACTTTCTGACCCAACCTCCACCCCTCCTCCTTCTCTTTCTGTCCCAGCCAATCTGGATTCCTTGCTATTCCTTGAGTACAACAAGAATTCTCCTGCCTCAGAGTCTTTGCACTTGCTGTTCCCTCTACCTGAAGCACCCTACCCCCAGATATTAGCATGGTTGTCCTCTCATTTTATTTAGGTCCCTACTCAAATGTCACTGCCTTAGAAAATTCTTCCCTGATCATCCTACCCTAAAAAAGTACCTCTTAGTTCTTCAAAGTTTTATCCCAGTTTGTTTTACTTAATAATATTTCACCAGTTAGTATATAATATTATATATTTATACATATAGTTGTTGTTGCTGTTGTTGCTAGGTGCTGTGGAGTCAGTTCTGACTCATAGCTACCCTATGTACAACAGAACAAAACACCACCTTGTCCTGCATGATGCCCTTCTCTAGGGACGGGTCCCTCCTTGATAACATGTCAAAGTACGTGAGACAAAGTCTCACCATCCTTGCTTCTAAGAAGCATTCTGGCTGTATTTCTTCCGAAATGGATTTGTCCGTTCTTCTGGCAGTCCATGGTATGTTCAGCATTCATACTTCAAAGGCGTCAATTCTTCTTCGGTCTTCCTTATTCATTGTCCAGCTTTCACGTGCATACGAGGCGACTGAAAATACCGTGGCTTGAGTCAGTCGCACGTTAGTCCTCAAGGTGACATTTTGCTTATGAACACTAAAAGAGGTCTTTTGCAGCAGATTTGCCCAATGTAAAATGTCATTTGATTTCTTAACCGCTGCTTCCATAGACATTGATTGTAGATCCAAGTAAAATGAAATCCTTGACAACTTGTCTTTTCTCTGTTTATCATGATGTTGCTTATTGGTCCAGTTTTGAGAATTTTTGTGTTTTTTTATGTTGAAGTATAATTCATGCTGAAGGCTGCAGTCTTTGATTTTCATCAATAACTGCTTCAAGTCCATATAGTAATATAATACAATATAATTTTCTTGTTACTTGTTCATTATCTCTCTTCCCCTATATAATATAAACAAGTCTCATGGGAGAATAGCAACTTTGTTCTGTTTGCCCTATATCCCCAGCTCCTAGAACACTGTGCCTGGCACATGTTAGGTGCTCAATACTTATTGAATAAAATGGATGAATGAACCAGTCAATAAATAAATTGATGAGTTAGTCATCATTAGAGGTTGTAATAAAAATTACAGCTTGGCTATTACCTGAGCAAACTTTAACTGGATGCCTGTATTTTTATTTGCTAAATGTGGCAATCTTCCACCTGGCCACAATGCTCCCTTGCCGTCCCTCTCTTGTCCTGTCACTTTTCCAGGTAGGCTTTGTCAGGGATGCAAGAACAGAGAGAGCAATTTTGAAAAGATAAAAATCAAATGACCATGTCTTGTTTTCTAAGAGGGAGACACATACCAAAATAGGCCAAGTTTACCTCCCCTTTCAGCTGCACCCCTGCCTCTCAGGCCTTCTTGCTCTGCAGCTCAGAAACCCAACAACTGTGGACAAATCCCTTATCCTCTCTGGCCTCAATTTTTCCAGTCCAACAGCAGGACTGAACATTGCAAAGGCCCTTGTATCTCTAGCATTTGTGATCCAGTGCTACTATGAATTGTCAAGTTTTATCTTAAGATGCCTGACCTGGGCCGAGCCTGGTCCGGTTGGTCTCATGGTGTACCAAACTATCCAGTACCTCTAGTGCCTCAACCCCCCTCATCAATAGTAAGGCAATCCAATTACATTATAGGCATTGAGAAGGGAACTAAGGGCAACATATTCCTGAGGAAAGCATACTAAAGTAAATAAACAACAGAATTCAAAGTGATTTTTTTGTTGTTGTTTTCTTTTTCAAACCTACTCACCCTTACAGGAGGTATGTAACCATTACTTGTGGGATACAGGTAGTTGTAGAGAGGGGTTACCTTCTCTGACTCATAATACAGGTAGGACTGTAGTAGAGGGAGGGCTGGTGCCTGCTTGCACCAATTAGGACAAATATTATTCTCCTTCAGCCTCTTTTAGATTACCTCTCTCCACAGATGATTCTAGAAAAACTAAACTGAGCTACATGAAAGTAAATGTTGAGTAATTTGCACAATCATTTGCTTTTAATTTCTCACTTCCCTACTTCAGCACACCGGTTACCCACAATATCAGATATCTCTGGGGTTAATTTTTTTGTGTGACTTTAATTTGATTATGTCTTCAAGCTGTGTTTATGCCCAAATCTTTATATTTTCTTCCTCACTTAGCATACACTTCAGTTCACCACTTAAATCAACTTTAGGAAATGTGATTTATAAATTAGTCTTACTTTTGCTCCAATTTTCAAGTTTTTACTAGACTACAAATCTGGTTTCTTTTATTTTTGTTAAAAAATAAAACAAACAAACAGTTCAGTATGAATCTTCTGTCCCCTTTAAACATTTTGTACATGTCATCCCATCCAGCTCCCATCTCTCTGATTTTATCTGCAGTGACACAGATACAGGCACACAAACATTCCTCCCAGCCACCCTCCCCCCTCCACACACACCCCTTCATCACAAGGCTACTTTCTCCCAATCATTCCAGTTTCTGTTTAAAAGTATCTCCTCAGAGGGGTCTTGACAAATCATAATATGTACAGAGCTGATTACACCACATAACCGGTTTTACTGTCTTTCTAACACTTAAGATGTAGTCTCTGGTGTTAAAGTGTTTGGCTGCTAACCATAAAGTTAGCAGGTTCGAGGTTCAAGTCCTACCAGAGGAGCCTCCAAAGAAAGGCCTGGTGACCTACTTTTTGAAAAATCAGCCATTGGAAACCCTGTGGAGCACAGTTCTACTCTGACACACATGGGTCACCATGAGTAGGAATCTGTTCAATGGCAATTTGCTTTTAACACCTAAGGCTATTTGAATTTCATGGTTATTTAATTTATTCATTCAGGATGCCAGCGACTCAACAAACATTTATTGAATGCCTACTGTGTACCAGATATTGTTCTAGCCACTGGAGGTTCAGCAGTGAACCAGAGTCCCTGCCCTCATGGAGCTTACTTTTGAAGTTTTTTTTTTTTTTTCCCATCATTATTGCCTTTTATAGCTCTTTATACCTTCATATCTTTTATACTTTCGTATAATCTTTTATGCTTATGTTTGTTTACTTCTTCTTCTTCTTATTGTCAGTCTCCTGTACTAGAAGCCCATATTCACCATTACTTCCATGCCTCAAATGCCATCCAGCACAGGGTAGACGTTTTATCAAATGAATATAAACTACCCCTCCCCTAAGCCAGAAACATTTTTCAGAAAGGCAATGGCTAGAAGCTATTCCAAGTCTCCCTCTCTTACTCAATTACATGGATGCTTTACAAAAAGAGGACCACAAGTATGACTTCCCGACATACATTCTCTCAGTCAGAAATCGGTGAGACTTTATGAGTACAGAACACCCAGTTGGGCCGAATCCTGACTCTTGATTTCCAGGCTTCAGAGCATTGAAAAGTGGACAGAACTTTTATTTTTTCTTATCAAAACCCATTGCCATTGAGTTGATTCTGACTCATAGCAACCCCATCACTAGAACTGAGCTCTGTAATGTTCTCTTGGTTGTAATCTATACAGAAGCAGATCACCAGGCATTTCTTCGGCAGCGCTGCCTGGGTAGGTTCAAACTGTCAATCTTTCAGTTAGCAACTGAGTACAAAGTCCAAGGACAAGAGTAAAGTCTCTCCAGAAACTGTCCTAGAGTCAGGCAAAGTGCTCCCCAAGGCTTAGGAGATCACATTGTTAAGGGCAGCCATTGCATGGTCCACCCCACACATCTCAACCTAAAACAAGACTGAAGATTCACAATTTGATTTCCAATTGCCCAGGTCAAAGCAAAATTGTCTCCAGTTATGGATAGGTAGATAGTTGAGTGTGGGGGTATGGCTAACAGGAGAGGCTGTCATAACAACTGTGAGAAAGGTAATCAAATGGACTTCTCCAGACCATAAGTGCTGTGATTTCGATTGATGGTCACTCCAATCCTCTTCCGTCCACTGATTACTCACACCTTCCTCCATGTCCAAACCTGGGTCCATCCTATAATCCTCCATTTCTACCTCTCCCTACTTTCACTTAGGTTCTTGCAAGAATAGAAACTAGATTTTGAAGGAGAAAAGGCATTTCATAGAAGGAGATGGGCTGAAGCAGGCAGAGTGATTCTAAGCTAGGATATCTGTTAAGGGAAAGCACTGGACCATGTATATTAGCACTTAGCACTGAGGTGATCAGAACACCAAGGTCTGACACTGAAAATTAGTACCCTTCTAGTTTTCTATTAAACACCTGTTTTTCAGATTTCAAAACATTTCAGGTTAAAATGAGATTTATAGAGTTGCCACCTGAGACCAAGAAAAAATAAGAAAGCTAAAGACAGTGGCTCTTGCAAATGCAATTTTAGCCATGGTGGTTTAAGCAAAAAAAAGAAAGGAAGAGAGAGAAGAAAAAAAGAAAGATCCATTGTTTACCATTAGCTATCTTAGGAAAACAGTAGGATTCTACCACTTTCCACACAGTTTACTTAACTTATAAAAAGAATCCAAACCATCACACCCCTGTCTATTATTTTATGATTTAAAACAAGACATTTTTTAACAATCAAAAAGAAATCCTACCAGGGAATGAGGCTGAGCATGCTAAGTCTAACCACATTATTTTTTTTAACATTAAAAACACACCTCATAAATACTTTGGAACACAATTGATGCGATAGATCCTGACTTCCTCCTTTTTGGATTCATGATCAGGGTTTCCAGACATGCTGGGCTCTGTGTTGTTGTTTTAAAGGATCCAACACTATAATACTCACATGTGGAAATTCTCCACTGACTTCAGTTTTACCAGTGCCAAATCCTCAAAGATTGTGCTAGGGTAATTTGGAGGCGTATTTCCAACCTCCTGCTGGAATAAATTATAAGATGCGATGTAGTTATTTTCTAGGGCTTATTATGTTTTTATTCCTCCCACAAACAAAATGCAAACCATCAAAAATTAAATAGATTCCTCAAGGTTCAAAGGAGGCTCCTCATACTTTTTTTTGTGTGCTCAGCAGTGGTGTCATAACAGATGTTAAAGGGCCAGCCTCAAACCAAGAATTTAGTTAGCGATAGAATATGAGCGTGAATAGAGGATTTGAAGACCTCATGCGGAAGGGACCGTGGTAGGGCGAAGTGACATGGTGGATGAACACCAATTTCAGCCCCTTCCTAACTTCCTTATATCTCTCCCTCCAGAGTCTTCCAGCTGCCTAAAGTCACAGGCTGTCCAGAATCCTAGCTCCTATCACCTCTCCACTCTTCCCCCATTTCAATAACCAAGAAAATATTTTCATTTTCAAGCAGTTACTATGATGATGGACTATTCTACCAACCACTGCTCATTACCTATGTTCCTGAAGGTTATCTCACATCCATTTTTGTCTATGGAAATACAGAGGCTGGAGTGACAAGATTCACTGTCAACTATAGGAGTTGGCTCTGCTCTTGTTATTTTGAAAGTGTGGGGCTGGGATGTGGAACTTCGGGCTACAAAACTGCATCTGGACAGCATCTCCTCCATACACGGCCTGCGTCCCCAGAAGCAGCAGCAGGCCCAGTGCATGGGGCCCACAAAAGTTATGACGCTGTACAAACCCGTTACTGAACATTGTGGTTGTAGTAGAAAACAGGGTGTGTTGACTTGTTTTAATCTATGTCATTAAAATAAATAAATAAATAAATAAACAGTTGCCATCAACTTATTCCAATCTGTGGTGACCTCATGTGTATTAGAGTAGAACTGTGCTCCATAAGGTTTTCAATGGCTATTATCTTTCAGAAGTAGATTTCCAGGCCTTTCTTTAGCACTTTCAGGGGGATTCGAACCATCAACCTTTCAGTTAGTAGCCAAGTACTTTACCATTTATACCACCTGAGGACTTAATGTTTATCATAGGAGGTAGATATAAGCCACCAGTCTTGTCCACCTTACATGCCTCCTTACTCTAGCCTTGATTTGTGAACTAAAGAGAGCACCCCCAATGACCGGCTGTCTTAGTCATCTAGTGCTGCTATAACAAAAATACCATAAGTAGATGGCCTTAACAAAGAGAAATTTATTTCCTCACAGTAAATAGGCTAAAAGTCCAAACTCAGGGCATCAGCTCCAGGAGAAGACTTTTTCTCTCTGTAGGTCTTCTCACCAATATTCCCTCGGACTAGGAGCTTCTTCACGCAGGGACCCTGGGTCCAAATGACGAGCTCTGCTCCCTGCACTGCCTTCTTGGTGGTATGAGGTTCCCCACTCTCTGCTTGCTTCCTTTCCCTTTTGTCTCTTGTGCGGGCCACACCCCAGGGAAACTCCCTTTATACTGGATCAAGGGTGTGACCTTAGTAAGGGTGTTACAATCCCACCCTAATCCTCTTTAACATAATATTACAATCACAAAATGGAGGACAACCACACAATACTGGGAATCATGGCGCAGCCAAATTGATACACACATTTTTGGGGGGACATAATTCAATCCATGACACCAGCCTTCCCTTCACCGCCTGTATATACTTTAGATGCTATAGGAGTAGGGTGGTCCAGTGCTATCTGCCCAAGTCCCATTCTCCTTAATTTTTGCCGCCATCTTTCCAGCTCTGTTTCTGACCCTCACTTCGCACTGGCTGGTATGAAACACAAGGTGGTGGGGGGTTTGGGGGTGTCCTCCCACCCATAGTCCTTTTCTGGGAACTGCCCCTGCCTACAGCCATGCCACAAGGTTGCTTCTAGGTGTTCCTGTTTGTGCCAAAGTGAGAATATGGACAACAGAACTTGTTCAAAACCTAAAGCCTAGTTAGTATAGCAATAGGAATTAATAGGCTCCATATTCTTTAACATATCTCTGGCTGGAGATTATAACTGAAACCAGTGGTTACAAGTTTCAGTGAATGAATTAATAAGAAACCTTGAATATTTGGGAAACAGTTGCCATAGGTAGTTCGACAAGCAAAGCTCTTGATTAGAAATTATATTTTAATAGTTAAAAAAATGTTTAATGAATATTTGTATACCAGTTACCATAATTTACGTTGAATCAATTCATTGTCTATAACTCGTTATCTTTAAGCTGAATTTCTGTTGAAACCTGTTTCTTACTGCAAAGATATTTCTTGTGACATTAAAAATTTTGTTTTATTTGTTTTAAGAACTGTGGTCTTATAACCTTGAAACTTTAAATGTTGTGAAAAACCACATTCATTAAAATATGTTGTAGAAATTTGTTATAAAACTTTGTGGTTTGGAATAGAAAACAGGATGCGTTGACTTGTTTTAACCCATGTTTGTCATAGGTTGATAAAAACCACCCATCTTGTGATAATTAGTTAACCGCTCTAGAACTAATCTACTCAACCAATATAAAAGGGCTGTGCAGGAGCTCTTAAAATTAAGAGCATAGCGGAAGGCATTCCCACTCATAAAATTTATTTTACAAGTATAAGAAAAGTGGTGATAACAGTGCATCTCCTAAACACAGTGAGCACATGATCTGCCACGTTAGTAACCAGATTCTAGGGACCGCGCTACAGCTCCAACAGTGATTTCAGTTCAGATAATGGTAGCATTCTCGGTGTGAAGTTTGTAAATAACAAGTAGATAAGATGAAAAATGAAAAGAAAATCATCCAAATGGTAATTTTTACGACACACTGATAAGTCAAGAACGGGGCCATGTGCGAGCGTACACAGAAATACCTAGCAGGGAACATAGCACGTAATAGGCACTTAGTTAACGCTTTTTAAATTTGATTTACAAAAATTGAAGTTTCTTTATATCGCAGTCAGTCACTAGAGACAGAGGTTATAGACAAAGACTAAGATACAACGGTATCATCTGGAATATTATCTTACCCCAACCCAGGCCTAAAACTTCCTTTTTATCCTCAAGGGGAAGCTGTGAAAAAGAACCCTAAAAGTTTAGATTTCCCAAGAAGAAAAGTAGAGTCCCTGGGTGGCACACACTGTTAAGCTCTTGCTGAAAGGTTAGTGGTTCCAATCCATCCACAGGCACCTAGGAAAACAGGCCTGGCGATCTGCTTCCAAAAGGTCACAACCTTGAAAACCCTATGGAAAAATTCTACTCTGCACACAGTGGACTGGCCGTGAGTCAGGGTAAACTTGACGATAACAACCTGTTAGTTGTTCACTGTGTAAAATAATGCAGTAATGAATACAATTATATAATTTTCAGTGTCTTTCCTAATGAATTATCCAGAAGTGATTGCTGAGTCATTGGATAAGGAATACAGCTTCAAACCTCTGGGGTCAATGGAAAAACATTTTTCCCCAGAAATGAGTTTTCTCCCATTTTTGCAAATCTCACTCTGACACTAGCTGTCTGCACTCTTTTGGCCTGGGTCCAGCCCAATTTGAAGGCACCCTGGTGGCACAATAGTTAAGCACTGGGCTGCTAAATGAGAGATTGATGGTTTGAACCCACTCAGTGGCTCTTTGGGAGAAAAGACCTGGTGATCTGCTTCTGTAAAGATTTTGTTATTGTTGTTGTAATCCATAAAGATTAAAGCCAAAGAAAACCCTATGGGGCAGTTCTACTCTGTCACATGGAGTCACTGTGAGTTGGAATTGACTTGATGGCTCACAACAACACTATAGTCTGATTTGACTCCTTTTGAAGATCCGGGGATAGCCTAACCAGAGTACACAGGCTTGAGGAGAAGACTTAAGAATTCTGATGAGGGGGTGAAATAAAAGGATGTAGGAAAATGTTTAGGCAAGAGCACTCTCTAATATTCTCTCAAGGATTTACTTCTCAGCTTTTTTTTAAAGAAATTATATTTGTGGCATATTTATTGACTTGAGTGATACATCTTACATGTTGATGATAGACAAGTATACTGGGGACTTTTGGAATAAAGAATTTATCAAGCACAAACCTCAGTTAACTAAGTTTTTTGCTTACTGAAGAGAGATCATATATCTCTGCATTTTCAACCTTAGTTATTGAAAATATTTTCCAAACATATTAATCTACTCTGCTGGCTTGGTAGGTGCAATATCTTGAACATGGCTGATTTGTTTTTTTTCCTGGTTTAAGATTTTAAGATCCTTAAGGTCATAATCTGACAATCAATTCTCATCATACATGATATTCATATAGAATGTGTCCCTGGCACATTTTGCCTTACTGTAGATTACAAATTTTTTAAAGACAAGGACTACATTCAAATTCTGACTCTTGCAGATGGAAGGTTTGTGATTTTGAGTGAGAGTAGTATCTGGCTCTTCATTTTCGCATCTACAGGAAAGAAGAAAATGCCAAAGTCTGGGGTTGTTGGAAGAACAACATGGTAGGGACTCAGAGAATGTTCCTTTCCCTTCTCAATAATTTTTCCTGAATCAAATTTAAATGAATGTAGGAGATGCGAATGAATTTGTTCTGATAGGAGGGCATAAAAGAAAAAAAAAAATCAAGCCTAATATGATTATTTTGCCTTGTGAGTTGCATCTCTCATTTGAAAGTGGGGTAACACAGAGATTTCCATCGTATTGAGGGTTCTAATCATTCGGTTCCCATTAGTAATTGAAGAAACCTTCAGGCAGACAACTTGACAACTTGTATTACATTTCCTTTACCCCAATAATCTCACTTTAGTAATTTATCCTAAGGAAATAATTGAGTATAAACAACAACAACAACAAAGAATGAGCAAAGATATTCACTGGAAGATTGTTTATAATATTAAAATATTGGAAACACTTTAAATGCTCAGCAAAGGAGATTGGTGAAACACATTTTGGATCATCCATTCAACAAAATATTATAGAACTACTAAAAATTATGATATAGCTCCAACTTATAGATTTATAAGGTGTCCACAAAACATCAGGTGAATAAAGAAGATTATAAAACAGTGTATATTATATAATTCATTGCCTTTTTGTCAAACTAATGTGTATATAGATGTATGTATGTATAGAAAAAAAAAATCTTGAAAAATACACATCAGCATGCTCATTTGTTTGTCTCCAAGTGGTTGGGTTACGGATGATTTTCTCTTTCTTTATAATACCTTTCTGTTTTACCTAAATTCTTTTATAATAAGTATGTGTTGTTTCTATGATATAAAAAGTAAAGCTATTTTTATTGAAAATAAAGAATATTTTGTTGTAAAAAATACCACCTGATAATTTTATACTAAGAAATTCTGAAAAACCCAATTCCCCATGGGCCTTATCTCATTTGTCTTAGGACATAAGGGTCTCGTTATTGGCATTTATAGCTCTAAAGCAGGGTTTCTCAGCCCCAGCACTATTGATATTTTGATCTTGTTAATTCTTTGTTGTTGAGGACTGTTCTGTGCATTGTAAGATGTTTAGCAGCATCACTAACCTCCACCCACTAGATGTCAATGATACCCCACCAGCCCCCCAATTATGACAATCAAAAATGTCTCCAGACATTGCCAAATGTCCCCTGAGGGGCTAAATTGCCCTGGGTTCAAACTAGAGACCTGGAATCTAACCCCATGTTCTCCACTCACTAGCTCAGTGATTTCATACCTCTCTGCTTCCATTTCCTCATCAACAGAATGACTACTCGATCTTTAAGATACCCTTTAGCCCTCAAAACTTGAGTTCTATGAATTTGCAGAAAATCAACTGGTCCACAGGGAAAATGGTTGGTCCAGAGTTGTGCAAAAGTTCAAAAGTACAGGCAGAAATGTTATATGCACTGGGAAACAGTAATAAACAAGAATATGGGATCCCTGCTTTCATGGAGCTTACCTTCTGTTGAGAGAAGCAAACCAAATTATGCAAGTTAATAAATAAGCACATTTTAGACACTGATGAGTGGCAGAAAGAAGGTAAACATGATAATGGATGGCCACTGGGGTGATGTTGGGGGAAGAAAGCAACATTAGATAAGGTGGTCTCCCAGGCTCTCCAGAGGAGTGACACTTGAGCTAAGACCTGAATGAAAATAAGGACAGAGCCAAGCAAAGATCAGTGAGAATGTCCCAGGAGGAGGGAATTGAGTACAAAAGCGGTGAGATAGAAAAGAACTTGGAACTGTAAGTATTAATATAATATAATAGCATCTGTACATGGTAGAGGGACACCAAAGGAAAGAGTGACAACTTATATTATTGATAACATGGAGAAAAAGTAGGTGGAAAAATAGTCTCTGATTTTTCTATAGTAGAGTGATTATACAGAGCCCAGATGGTGAAATGGTTAAGCCCTCCACTGCTGACCAAAGGTAGGTGGTTCAAACACACCAGCTGCTCTACTGGAAAAGAGACCTGGCCATCTGCTCCCATAAAGATTATAGCCTAGGAAACCCTGTGGGGCAGTTCTACCCTGTCCTATAGGGTTGCTATGAGTAGGAATCTACCTGATGTCACCCAACAGTAGCAACAACAGAGTGATTATGATGGAAATTAAATCCAGAAAAAAAAAACCTTACTTCATGGCTTTCCTCCATGATGCAATTGAAAAATTGTACTTGGGGGAAATTCTGGAGACAAATGCCCCAAAAGCTCATTAATGCCTTTTTATCATCACTACAGGGTCACTATGAGTCGGCATGAACTCGATGGCATGGGTTTATCATCATTTAGTACTAAAAGGGGGGTGTAAAGAAGATGTCTACTGAATTGCTAAAGCAATAAATGGAGGAGATAATCTTTCTTGTGGTTGGTATGCTCAGGGGGAATGGGTCCAGGAGATAAAACGATAACTAGATTTAGTTGACAATGTACTTTCAGTGAAATGTCGAGCTTGTAAATAATTTAAAAATGGCCTGTCATTCAATTGGAGCATGTCCTTTAAGAAATTTTAATCGATGCAAAACACATTTCTCAAACACAAGCTTCTAACCCCTGTAAACCAGCTCTCGGTCTGAACAAAAGGCTGTGACACGGTCAGGACAGTGCACGCAGTAGGTTACTAAGGAGAGTGAATCAAGCTACAAGCCCAGAATCCAATATTATGACAATATCTGCAACCTAGAAATTAGCTATTGCAACAATATGTAACGTGGAAACACACCACTTGTTCAGCTCTTTTTGCTCAAGGGCACTGAGTAGCTGAGTTTCAAGCCACTCAACAGAAACAATCAACATGCACATAAACTGTGCATGTTGGCTGCAAATGGATTGTCTATTTGGTATATTTGCCAAACGCTCAGCGTTTCAGAGAAAGAGAGGAGGCGGGGTTGGGAGAAAGGAAAGCTATACCAACTGTCTGAAATTGGGGTGTGGAGTGTCACCTTCAGAAAATAAACTCCAGGATAAAGAGGCATTCTAAGGATTTGAGCTGTGGGATGGAGTCTCTCCTGACTCCCACAGTTATTGCTAATGGAATCTAAAAACCCCTTTCTACTCAGCCATCCGTGTCTAAATAGGGGGAGAGAGTGATTATTCTAAATGTGAGACAGACAACGGGTTTGTAACCTTTTCCGGGCCTGGCTGCCTTCCCCCTAAGAGCTGCAGGGAACAGAGGAAACAGCTTTGCTTCCTCTGGGGTATGTCCAGCACTGCCCAAGCCTGCACTGCTGGGGTGCCCAGCCTGGTGGCCTTCTCTGACTCAGCGATTATTTTCCCGTAGAATTTTGTATCAAAGGAAACTGGTCATTGTCCAACCCACAGTGCCAGGAGACACACGCAGCAAAACCCCAAGGACATAGAAAGCTCTGTTCCTTTAGGTTAAAACTCCTGGAGAAGATGTTTGGGTTTTTTTCCTGCTTGGATCTGGTGAATTTCTTTTTTTCAACATTGACATAGATTATGAAGACCCTCGTCACCCTAAATTGACGCCATGGTAGGTGGGGTTTAAATCAAGACTATTAGAAAAAAAGGGACAGCCCCCCGAGCATGTAATTGAAGTTGGTTAGATTTTTTTTTAATGAATTATCATTGATTACCAAAAACACACATGTATTGATTTTATCCCTTAAACATAGATGTTAAATAATCTGCAAAGTTGTTAATCCTGGATAGAATTAAAGATAATAGATAATGATGCATTATTCATAAATATTGTACAGCAAGATATCCATTATATACCTGTTAATATCTAGTAATATCATTTTCATATCCATCTGTTATTATTTTATTGACACCAATGTCATAAAATTTTAGAATGTTGATTTTCAAAAACCCACACTTATAACAAAATATCAGTTCCTCCTTTCAAATGCCACCATATTGCTTCCTTTCGTCCATCCCCGCCCAGTTTATAAATCAGCACAGTCACAAAGCCATGTGTACCTGCTGCTGGTCTCTGTTATTGACTGTTCAATGGTTTCCAGCCTGTCTTTGTCCCAAGGTTAATCAGATTCAAGTTCCACTTTTTTCCTTCATGTAAGATGATTTCTTCATTGGTAAGTTTACTTAAATTCCTTTGCAGATATTGAAACAAATCTGCTCCGGCTGCAGCCTCCTGGGACCTCTCACTCGGGGCTAAATATAAATAAATACCCATATAGGACAGCTTTTGATGTAACATTAAGTTGACTCTGGTTATGTGGCCTCTAGATTCTTTATTTTCTCGTGAAAAACCCAAGGCGGTAATAGAAAGCCTTAGCCATGGAAAGGGAATAGATTTGTAAATTGCTGCCTATGAACTCCCTGGGACTTAATGGCACAGGGCAAAGAAGCAGCCGATCTTGGCAAAGAAAGCAAGACAAATAAAATTAGCCACTAAATCAGTTTCCCTTAAAATACCAGCTGTCAACTCCCTCCAACATTTATGAATTTGGGGGCACATTACTGTCACATAGTGTTTCACCCAGATCAAATAGCTTTGCTCCTTTCAATTGGGAAAGGGTTCCTAGTTCCCCACACAACACAGGCTAAAGCAAAGAGCTTGCCTTTTTTTCTTTTACCCTCTCTCCCATGTCACGTGTACAAGAAAGAAACCAATACCAACTGACCAACAGTAATTGCTGTAATGATTGTAATTGTTATTATTTGTTCTTAAACTATGTGCCTAGTTGTCCTTTCAAAGAATGGGGCTGCTGGTTCTACAGGAGATTAGGCAACAGCTCAAAAAAGTGAATCTGTGGATGAAGATGGGCGATAGGGCTGGCTAAGCAGAAGTAAGACAAGGGCAAGAATCCTGCAAACCTTGTTGTTGTTGTTGTTGTTGTTGTTAGGTACCATCAAGTCTGCTGTGATTCATAGCAATGTATAACAGAAGAAAATGTGGCCTGGTCCTGTGCCAGCCTCAAATTATTGCTACGTTTGAGCCCATTGTGTTTATCCATCTCATTGAGGGTTTTCCTCAGTTTTGCTGACCCTCTACTTTACTAAGCATGATGTCCTTTTCCAGTGATTGGTCCCTCCTCATGATGTGCCCAAAGTAAATGAGACAAAGTCTCGCCATCCTCACTTCTAAGTAGTATTCTGGCTGTACTCCTTCCAAGACAAATTTGCTTGTTCTTCTGGCAGTCCATGGTATATTTAATATTCTTTACCATCACCAAAATTCAAAGGCATCAATTCTTCTTCAGTCTTCTTTATTCATTGTCCAGCTTTCATGGACATACAAGGCAATTTAAAATACCATGGTTTTGGTCAGGTGCACCTTAGTCATCAAAATGACATCTTGGCTTTTTCACACTTTAAAGAGGTCTTTTGCAGCAGATTTGACCAATGCAATAAGTGATTTGATTTCTTAGCTGCTGCTTCCATGAGTGTTGATTATTGATCCAAGTAGAATGAAATCCTTGACAACTTCAATTTCTTCACCACTTATCATGATGTTGTTTATGGGCCAGCCCAAAAGAAAAGATTTTCATTTTCTTCATGTTGCAGTGTAATCCGTACTGAAGGTTGTAGTCTTTTACCTTCATCAGTGTTTCAGGTTTTCATTTTTGGTAAGCAAGGTTGTATCATCTGCATATTACAAGCTGTGAATGAGCCTTCCTCCAATCTTGTTAACTTGAAGGGTGCTCTATCCCTCTCCCATAGTTCCACAATGGGATCAGGCCTCTGCAGCTTCCAGAGAAAGGCTGACGCTATTTGTCTAGGGTACTGAAACTGTGAGTTACAGCTCTCCTCCAGGTGAAGATGGAGATACACAATAATAATTTAAAAACTATCATTAGCCAGGTACTGCACTAATTGCTTTGTAAGTGTTATTTCACTAAATGTTCAAAACAACCCCCTAAGATGGGATAATATTACAATCCCATTTTTAAAATGAGCAAACTGAGTCATTAAGCATCTTGCCCAAGCCCTGTCATGGGAAGAAATACCAAAGAGCCTTGTAAGGAGTAGGAGACAGCCTGCTCCCACCTGGGACATGAGGGTGACCAGCAAGCCATAGTCACATCCTGGTGCCAATCCCTCATGCCCTGGTGAAAATATATGCTTTTAGCTGCACTTGGATTCTTCGGGCTATGTGCAAATCCTCTAAGCCCTGCTAGGTGAGTAAGTCCTCCAGAGAGAATCAGCTGGAATAGATCACATGGTATCCTTAGGGACAAAACCCTGTGACACATCCTACAAAGTCCTTCTCCCTGCACCCCCACATACACCCTTTTGGAGCCAGAGGGGAGAACTTGAATGAGATAAAGTACAGACTAGCTATTTTACTCTTAATTTGCACCTAACTATATCCTTTTTTTTTTTTTTTTTTACATCCTTTAGCTGGAGGCCAGGTAAAATTCCTATTACGCTTATAGGAGCAAAACCATTAAGCTTTTCTTTTATGTTGCTGTTGCTTCTGAAAAAGAAAAAGAGACCTACAATGCTCAGCCCACAATAGGCACAGAAAGGCTACGTGTTGGCTCATTGTTGTTGTGGTTGGGTGCCATCAAGTCAATTTCAACTCATAGCAATCTCATGTGACAAAGCAGAACTGCCCCAAGGATTTAGCTCTAATCTTCATGGAAGCAGATTGCCAGGTCTTTCTCCTGAGGAGCTGCTGGGTGGGTTCAAACGGTCAACCTTTCGGTTAGCAGCTGAGTGCTTAACCATTGTGCCACTAAATTTTTTGTTATTATTTATTCTTAAAAATACATGAAGCTTTCTCATTGTACCAAGAATTCTATATAATCCATAGCAAACCACAATCTCTGCCCAAAAGGAGCTTCCATTCCCAAATAGGTGACATATCAGACTACAAGCAGGCTAAATCTACACCCCACAAACGAAATAAAGGATCTGCAGTGAGTGGGCAAGAAGGGCTGGCAAAGTTCAGGCTGGAAAAAAACCTATTTTTCCCTCAATTCTAATAACTATTATAATGCTCTACTCTTATAAAAAGTTTTCCAGCAATATTATTTTATTTGAGCTTCACAAGGCAATGAAGGGAGGTGGTGGTCATCCCTATACCATGATAGAGGTCAGCTAAGTGACTTGCCCGAGGTGATGCTGATGGTCAGTAGGGGAGGGAACTAAGGTTGAGCCCCTGTTATCCCCAATTATTGACTACTCCAAGAAAATGGACATTTTCGGGGTGGTTTTTTCTGCCTGAACTTTCAGCAAAACAACTGGTCACTGACAAAAACACATACTCATAACAGGTCTTTAACCTTGACTCCACCAGGGCCCAGGTGGGAAGAAGTTATGTGGCACGCCTGTCTGCACTCCTCCAGCCACATTTTCAGTCTCTCTTTTTTCCTATGGGGTAGAGATGGGTGGGGAGAGGACAGGTTGGCAAGAAAGCCTGGAGAAGAGCTATTTGAGTAAAAGCAGGGGAGAGCAGTGATAAAACAGTGGTTTCCATTCGCCTTCCCCTCCCTGGGAGTCCTGGTGGCATAGGAGTTAAGTGCTACAGCTGCTAACCAAGGTCAGCAGTTCAGATCCACCAGATGCTCCTTGGAAACCCTACGAGTCCTTTCTACTCTGTCCTATAGGGTCACTATGAGTTGGAATTGACTCAACGACAATGGTTTGTTTTTTTGTTTTTTGGTTCCCCTCCTTGAGTAGAGGCTCTGGCTCTCCTTAAAAAAAAAACCTTAGCTCACTAAATTACCAAGCTACGCATGTGGTGACAACACCAAAGGGTTTTCCATAAATTTGAGTTTAAAAGGGATAACACTCGATGTTAAATCGTTAAATTAAATCACGCTTTACAAGACATTTTTACAATTTCAAGCCGTTTTCCCAACTCGAACTGTGTAGCAAATTAATTACTGCATTAGTAGCTCATTGGTGACTCCTGTAAATAACGTTTTTACTCAAAACAAATACACACAACTATTCTCCAAATGTTCGTTCACATATTTTTAATCCATTAAAAAGTACTTGCAATTTTAGGGAGAAAGGTATTCTTGGTGATTTCATTGCTTGACTCATCTTATCCTGGGAAGAGTTATGCTCATCTTCCACTTGGCAATATAGGATAATTTATCACAGCTGCTTATGTGGTGCCAACAAACATAACTGAGAACTTTCTAGAAGTTAAGCAGGGTCAGGGAAGGGTAGTTACTAACCTAGAAAAAACAATTTCAATGTTTTGGTATATATACACGTATATATTCAGAAGAAGGAAACCCTGGTGGCATAGTGGTTAAGTGCTACAGCTGCCAACCAAGAGGCTGGCAGTTCAATTCCGCCAGGTGCTCCTTAGAAACTCTATGGGGCAGTTCTACTCTGTCCTATAGGGTTGCTATGAGTCGGAATTGACTCAATGGTAGTGGGTTTATATCAAGAAGAAATATGAGCCGTTTTTCCCATCTCTGATGGCTGAAAACATGAAAGGTAAAATCTCATGTTTTTAGATAAACATGCAATGAAAGTTACATACAATTTATTTAGTGCTCTTTCCAAAATGTTTCATTTCACTTTTGTAAACAAATACCTAGTCTTATAAAATGATGTGTAATGAAGAGAATGTAAGTACATTCATTAACAAGATGGTCCCCATCAAAAGTGGATGAGAAGTATAAATTGAGTAAATAAGTTCTACTCTGTACTACAGGGTCACTATGAATGGGAATCAACTCGACGGCACTGGTTCACTGGGTTTATATCAACCACGTAAAAGTATGTTATACTCAAATTCTATATACATAAATTGGATTGGCTTTATATGCAATTTAAGTTTTTTTCTAAATACACATACTTAACATACAACTGAAAGTCACAAGACACCAAAATGTAAGTGTAAGAAGCGGGCTCTTGTAAGAAGCATATTTTCATGGCTATATCTGCAGAAACCATTTTCTTCAAACCCAGGCTGGCATAATTGACTTGATAAGCTCAAGTATACTCATGGAACAGAGGGGTAGAAGATTTGAAATCAAGCCTAAGCCCCAAATCAGCGCTCTCTGGCTGCTATACCTTGGCAGGGCATACCCAGTACCCAGTGCTGTTGAGCATAGGGCCATACATATGCATACGTGCTTACGTGACACCCTTTGTAGACTTGAACTGCGTGGCATGAGGCAGAGGCATATCAAAAGAGGGCTAAAATCCAAAGCTAAAAGTCACCCCAAAGTCCATTAACAGTGAAACAGGTAAATAAATCATGCTGTATACATACAATGGAATATTAAGCAGCTATAGTTTTTATGAATGCATGAACTATTGCTACTCTCACAGTGTAGATGAATTTAACAACCATAATATTGAGGAAAAAAACAGATATGCAAGTATTGTATCATTTCTGTAACATATTGAAGGGGGGAAAATCAATCTATGGTATTAGACGTCAGGATAGAGGTTCCCTTGGGGGAAGAGGGGTAGTGACCGATAGGGGGTGCAAGGGATCTTCTGGGGGTGATGGTAATGGTCTATTTTCTCATCTATAGGCTGCTTACACAAGCTGGTTTCACTCTGTAAAAATTCATTGATGATTCACGGACTTTACTGCATGTAAATTATACTTTAATAAAAAGCTTACTTAAAAAACATTTTTTTAAATACCATTAAGCTAGCTCCCCTCCAAGCATAGCTGCCTGAAACTGCTGCACAGGGCTTAAGCTCTTCTTGGTGCCCTCTGTAGGGGAGCAAAGCCCTCCTCAATCTTTGTGGAATGAGCACTTGCTCCCTCACCTTCTGAGACTGTTGCCTAGACAAAACATTCTCACTCTAAAAGAAGGGAAAGCCATGGCTTCTATGAGCTGATGCTCCCCCTGTGTGTGTTTACTCAGCTCAGCCAAAACCAGGCCTCACAGAGCCCGAAATTCCTCAGAGGGCTGTCCGTGGTTCTAATTAGATGAACTATTTGCCAAATGTGTGGACAACTTCACTCCCTGGAAGAGAACACATAGACTTTTGAAAACATTAACTGGTGGGGAAAGAGAGCATTCTGCAAACTGCTTCTGACAGAACCCAGATTTGGGAGGAAGTTGTAAAAGTAATATTAAGGTTCTGCTGCCAAAATTAAGAAAGGGAGCCCTTGTCATTTGGCCTGAACTTCCTTCAAGAAATGCACCAAAGCTAAAGTATCCAGCATGATTCCATTTGGGGAACATGGGTCTCTGCCATGCCTCTCAGACCTTTGCTATACTTGGTAAACAAGAAAGAGAAGCTCAAAAATGGGGCAACAAAGCTCAGTGCCGAATTGGGATTGAGGGGCAAACACCAACAAAAATGCTGACAGTGACAAGCAGAAGGGGCAATAGATAAACATGCTGTATGTCCACCAGGAACAGCAAGAAGAACTGAACGTCATTTCTGACTTTGGTTCTGGTGCCACTTATAACCTTATATAAACTATCTGATCTTCCTGGAATATGGGTTTGTAATGCTTACTCCAAGCAGAGGCAAGAAGGTTGATGGTTGTGAGGGAAGACAGGCTTCTCCTGCCTCTATGAGCATGTATCCATGTTGTCCCAATGAGAAACCTCTTTGTCAAGCCTGACATCATTCACCATCATGGCCCTCAGATCTCTGGGAAAAAAAAAAGATCTGTAAGCTTTAGTTCTTCTAACTCTACCACTTAACCTGCATTGTCACCTTCAGCTAATCCTTAACCCTCTCTGAGTTGCAAATACTTTGCCAACTAAAACTGCCCTTATCATTCTTCAAATACTCAGAGAAGCAGGATAAAGGACACCTGTGTATTGCTTTGAGCATTCAAAAGCTTAAGTGATTCTCTCAATGTGAGAGCCAGCCTTGCTTGCTGTGCCTTCCATTCCCATCTCTCTGTGTAAGCCCCTGCCCAGGTCATCCATGGCCAATGAGCCCTTCTGTTCACAGAAGGTGGGCTGGGGCATACGAATTTCCTGCCTTGGGGCATATAAATCACCTGCTTAAGGAGAAGTTGGGTCACTCAGTATTCTTTCATTTTGGCCTCTAGCTGCTACTCAGGCTCTTTCATGGGTTTTCTTATACTCCAGCATTTCCCCTTTCCTAGATTTAAAAAGAGACTTTAAAAATTCCCAATTAGATAACCCCATTTTGGAGGAAGTGATCAATACTAAACCATAATAAAGATAAAATTTGCTATGTATTTTTTGGGGGGGGGGCAGGGGAGGACAGTTGCGGCCACTGACAATTTAGAAACAAGAATATACTTCATGTTAACGTCTTAGAAATTAGAGCTCTCAGAAGATCAATGAAAAATAAAGTGAAAACACGGCTAGAATTGTAATTCAAGCAAAGGGGGAAGTACAATTCAATTTTACCAAAAAAGGGTGACTTACACTCACATTTTTATGGGACCTGACCATGGTGAAAGTGAGCTACACCTGTAGAATACACTTTTCTAGGACTTCCAGCAACACCAACACAGTACCGAGAAAACGAATTCTCCTCCTAGTCAAGCATGTAATCACATATTTCCAGATGAGAGGTATAAAAAATGATTAAAGCTTTGGGAAATTGGATCTATACAGAAAAACTAATGGAAATGGCTTCATATATCCTAGTGAAGAAAAGACTGGTAAGAGGAGGGGCTCTTAACCTCCTTCTACATGGAGGAATGCATGCAACCAGTGGTTCTATGAACTAACTGGAGGCAAAAGCAAGGGCATTAAAGATCAACCAGATATACTTTTCTTAACCCAGTGCCCTTGAGTCAAGTCTGACTCATAGCAACCCTATAGGACAGAGTAGAACTGCCCCTTACTTTGCTTACATTTTAAAAATAAGAGGAGGTAGGGCCAAGATGGCGGAATAGCCAGGCTCTTCTGGCAATCCCTCTTACAACAAAGACCTAAAAAACAAGCTTAACAATTGTATTTATCACAAACTAGGAGCCCTGAACACCAAGGGGAAAGTTGGAAAAAAGACTGAGTGGCAGGGGAGGGAGAGAGAGTTCAGAAGCAGAGGGGAGTTGCCGGACCCAAATCGCTGGGATCCCTTAGGCACCATTCCTGGGAGTGGCTACAGCGGGCTGGCAATAGCATTCAGCCACAGTTTCCTCAGGGAGAAGTAGCCAGATGCACAGCCTGCTTACATCTCCAGAACCAGAGAAGAACGGTGCTCTCTGCAAAAGCTAAGTACTTGTGTATATTTTACCATGCCCTCCCCTGTTCCCAAGCTGGCTTCAGAGGCTGTTGATTTCCCTGGGCCTGAGATAGGCCCTGTTGAGCGTGGGGAAACATTCTCCCAGCCTTGGAGAAGGAATAAATTCACCATTGGGGGAAACAATAATTTGCCAGCTCCACTAACCTGGGGAGCTCCAAACAGAAGCAGCTCCTGTCCAGGCATAAATGGCCCGTGGACTTTGAATGCCTTTCCCCCCTGCATGGACATGTGTGGACCTATTTCGGGAGAATAGGCCCTTGTTGGCAGACTGCAACTGTTTCAACTGTGTGGTGGAGAGGTCGGTATTTGGTATTTGACACCACTTTGCCTATTAAACAGGGTACTCATCTACCCAAATCAGGGGCCTAAGGACTGGTGCCTCCACTCAGGTCACCCAGCCACCCACGACAGAGGTCCAAGGATAACTGGTACCTCCCAGTCCTTACAACCAAAAGCACTGGGTGCCCATGATCTGTCTGCAGAACACACCCGCCTGTGCGCTCTAGGGAAGAGGGATGCACTTTCCTCAGAGACACTTGGGAGGCAATCCTCAGCCCCCTGCCTTGTTCAGAGCATGACCCCTTGCTGCAACCAGATACCAGTACCTACCCAATCACCCCTGCCCCTCTAAGACTGTAGGACAGAGCCTACACACTTGATGACCAGCTACCTGGACACCTGAGCTGAATTCATACAAGAAAAGTGAATGGACTCCTAGGCTGATATACCTGATAACAGCCTAGCTACCTGGTGACAGGACGTCAGAGCTTCAAAGGTAAAAATAATGAAGCTAGCTCACTCAGGCAACCCATTTGGGCATATCAAAACAAAACAAAGCACGAAGCTAGGATAAGTAAGCAAACATAAAATAAACTAATATAATAACTTATAGATGGCTCAGAGACAACAGTCAATATCAAATCACGTAAAGAAACAGACCATGATCGCTTCAACAAGCTCTCAAAACAAAGAATCAAGGGATCTTCTAGATGAAAGTGCCTTCCTGGAATTACCAGATGCAGAATACAAAAGATTAATATACAGAACCCTTCAAGACATCAGGAAGGAGATTGAGCAACACACAGAATAAGCCAAGGAACACACAGATAAAGCAGTTGAAGAAATTAAAAAGGTTATTCAAGAACGTAAGGAAAAATTTAATAGGCTGCAAGAATCCATAGAGACAGCAATCAGAAATTCAGAAGATTAAAAATGAAATTGCAGAATTAGACAACTCAGTAGAAAGTCAGAGGAGCAGAATTAAGCAAGTGGAAGGTAGAATTGGTGAGCCTGAAGATAAAGCACTTGGCACCAATATATATGAAGAAAAATTTAAAAAATAAAGATTTAAAAAAACTGAAGAAACCTTAAGAATCATGTGGGACTCTATCAAGAGAAATAACCTACAAGTGATTGGAGTACCAGAACAGGGAGGGATAACAGAAAGTACAGAGAGAACTGGTGAAGATTTGTTGGCAGAAAACTTCCCTGATATCATGAAAGAAGAGAAGATATCTATCCAAGATGCTTATCAAACTCCACAGAAGGTAGATTTTAAAAGAAAGTCACCAAGACATATTATAATCAAACTTACCAAAACCAAAGGTAGAGAATTTTAAGAGTAGCTAGGGATAAACGAAAAGTTACCTACAAAGGACAGTCAATAAGAATAAGCTTGGACTGCTTGGCAGAAAGCATGCAGGCAAGAAGGCAATGGGATGACTTATATAAAGCATTGAAGGAAAAAAATCACCAGCCAAGAATCATATATCCAGCAACACTGTCTCTCACATATGAAGGTGAAATTAGGACATTTCCAGAAAAACAGAAGTTTAGGGAATTATTAAAAACCAAACCAAAACTACAAGAAATACTAAAGGGAGTTCTCTGGTTAGAAAATCAATCATATCAGGCACCAACCCAAGAACAGAACACTGGACAGAGCAATCAGATGTCAACCGAGACAGGGAAATCACAAAAATAAATCAAGATTAAAAAAAAAAAGCTCAAAACAGGGAAACAGCGATGTTATTATGTAAAAGAAGACAACATTAAAACAATAAAGAGGGAAAAGAAATGTAGTCATAGACCTTTCATATGGAGAGGAAGACAGGGAGATATAAAGAAATAAAAGGTAGGTTTAAATTTAGAAAAATAGGGATAAATATTAAGGTAACCATAAAGGAGACTAAGTATCCTACTCATCAAAATAAAACACAAGAAAAAAATACTCAACAGAAACAAAATCAACAACAACAAATAAGAGGAAAAGACAATATATAAAGATAAACTACTCAGCACAAAAAATTAAGTGGGAAAAAAATGTCAATTACAAACAAAAAAAGACATCAAAATGACAGCACTAAATTCATACTTATCCATAATTAAGCTGAATGTAAATGGACTATATGCACCAATAAAGAGACAGAGAGTGGAAGACTGGAATTAAAAAATACAATCAGTCTATACGTTGCCTACAAGAGACACACGTTAGACTTAGAGACAAGAACAAACTAAAACTCAAAGGATGGAAAAAAATATATCAAGCAAACAACAACCAAAGAAGAGCAGGAGTGGTAATATTAATTTCTGACAAAATAGACTTTAAACCTAAATCCACCACAAAGGATAAGGAAGGACACTATATAATGCTTAAAGGGACGATATACCCAGAGGATATAACCGTATTAAATATTTATGCACCCAATGACAGGGCTGCAAGATACATAAAACAAACTCCAACAGCATAGAAAAGTGCGATAGCACCAAAATTATAGTAGGAGATTTCAACACACCGCTTTCCGTGAAGGACAGAACATCTAGAAAGAAGCTCAAAAAAGACACGGAAGACCTAAATGCCACAATCAACTAACTTGACCTCATAGACATATACAGAACACCCCACCCAAAAGCAGCCAAGTATACTTTCTCTTCTAGTACACATAGAACATTCTCTAGAATAGACCATATATTAGGTCATAAAGCAAGCTTTAACAGAATCCAAAACACTGAAATATTACAAAGCATCTTCTCTAACCATAAGGCCATAAAACTAGAAATCAATAACAGAAAAATCAGGGAAAAGAAATCAAACACTTGGAAACTGAACACACCCTGCTCAAAAAAACACTGGGTTAGAGAAGACATTAAGGATGGAATAAAGAAATTCAGAGAATCCAATGAGAATGAAAACACTTCCTATTAGAACCTTTGGGACACAGCGAAAGCAGCACTCAGAGGTCAATTTATGTCAAGAAATGCACACATAAAAAAAGAAGAAAGGGCCAAAATCAAAGAATTATCCCTACAACTTGAACAAATAGAAAGAAAGCAACAAAAGAAACACTCAAGCACCAGAAGAAAGCAAATAATAAAAATTAGAGCAGAATTAAATGTAACAGAAAAGCAATTGAAAGAATTAACCAGGTTCTTTGAAAAAATTAAATTGATAAACCACTGGCCAAATTGAAAAAGAAAAACAGGAGAGGGAGCAAATAACCTGAATAAGAAATGAGATGGGCGATATTACAACATGCCTAACTGAAATTAAAAGAATCATATCAGATTACTATAAAAAATTGTACTCTAACAAGTTTGAAAACCTAGAAGAAATGGATGAATTTCTAGAAACACCATGCCTACCTAAACTAACACAAACAGAGGTAGAACAACTAAATAAACCCATAACAAAAGAAAAGGTTGAAAAGGTGATTTAAAAACTCCCAACAAAAAAAAAGTCCTGGCCCAGACGGCTTCACTGCAGAGTTCTACCAAACGTTCAGAGAAGAGTTAACACCACTACTACTAAAGGTATTTCAGAGCACGGAAAAGGACAGAACACTCCCAAACTCATTCTATGAAGCCAGCATATCCCTGGTACCAAAACCAGGTAAAGATACTGCACAAAAAAAAGAAAGTTACAGACCTATATCCCTCATGAACTTAGATGCAAAAATCCTCAACAAAATTCTAGCCAATAGAATTCAACAACATATAAAAAAAAATAATTCACCATGAGCAAGTGGGATTCATACCAGGTATGCAGGGGTGGTTCAACATTAGAAAAACAATTAATGTAATCCATCTTATAAATAAAACACCTATTTTAGGTGAAGGGAAAGACAAAAGCGATCTATAGATGTAATGCAATTCCAATCGAAATTCCATCAACATTTTTTAATGAGATGGAGAAACACATCACCAACTTCATATGGAAGGGAAAGAGGCCCCTGGATAATTAAGGCATCACCGAAAAAGAAGAACAAAGTGGGAGACCTTACTCTACCTGATTTTAGAACCTATTATACCACCACAGTAGTCAAAACAGCATGATACTGGTGCTACAATAGATACATAGACCAATGTAATGGAATTGAGAATCCAGACATCAACCCATCCATATATGAGCAGTTGATATTTGGCAAAGGCCTCAAAACAGTTAAATGAGGAAAAGACAATCTTTTTAACAAATGGTGCTGACATCACTGGATATCCATCCACAAAAAAAATGAAACAAGACCCATACCTCACTCCATGCACAAAAATGAACTCAAAATGGATCAAAGACCTAAATATAAAATCTAAGACAATAAAGATCATGGAATAAAAAACACGGACAACGTTAGGAGCCCTAATTCATGGCATAAACAGTATACAAAACATTACCAACAATGCAGAAGAGAAACTAGATAACTGTGTGCTCCTAAAAATCAAACACCTATGCTCATCCAAAGACTTCACCAAAAGAGTAAAAAGATTACCTACAGACTGGGAAAAAGTTTTTAGCTATGACATTTCCGATCTGCGCCTGATCTCTAAAATCTACATGATACTGCAAAAATTCAACTACAAAAAAACCAACAACCTAACTAAAAAGTGGGCAAAAGATATGAACAGACACTTCACTAAAGAAGACATTCAGGTCGCTAACAGATACATGAGGAAATGCTCACGATCAGTAGCCATTAGAGAAATGCAAATCAAAAGTACAATGAGATTCCATCTCACTCCAACAAGGCTGGAATTAATCCAAAAAACACAAAATAATAAATGTTGGAGAGGATGTGAAGAGTTTGGAACACTTATACACTGCTGGTGGGAATGTAAAATGGTACAGTCACTTTGGAAATCAATTTGCCACTTCCTTAAAAAGCTAGAAATAGAACTACCATATGATCCAGCAATCCCACTCTTTGGAATATATTCTAGAGAAATAAGAGCCTTTACATGAACAGATATATGCACACCCATGTTCACTGCAGCACTGCTTACGATAGCACAAAGATGGAAGCAACCGAGGTGACTTCAATGGATGAATGGATAAATAAATTTCACATGTTGGGATACTACGCATAGATTAAGAACAATGATGAAACCATGAATCATTTCATAACATGGAGGAATCTGGAAGGCATTATGCTGAGTGAAATCAGTCAGTTGCAAAAGGACAAATATTGTATAAGACCACTATTATAAGATCTCAAGAAATAGTTTAAACATAGAAGAAAATATTATTTGATGATTATGAGAGGCGGAAGGGAGGCAGTCTGTCAGCAATGCCTGTTGAGTCTTCCTTCTCTCTTGGTCATCTCATAACCAGACCCTCCTTTCCATTCCCAGGCCAACATCTGAGCTCAGGCAATCATTACTGTCATGGATTGAATTGTGTTCCCCAAAAATATGTATATCAATTTGGCTAGGCCATGATTCCCAGTATTGTGTGATTGTCCACCATTTTGTCATCTGATGTGATTTTCCTATGTGTTGTAAATCCTATCTTTGTGATGTTAATGAGATTAGTGGCAGTTCTGTTAATGAGGCAGGATTAGATTTTGTCTAAAGCCAATCTCCTTTAAGACATAAAAGAGAGAAGTGAGCAGAGAGATGGGAGCGGGGGGGTGGGAATTATACCACTAAGAAAACAGTGCCAGGGGCAGAGCGCTTCCTTTGGACCTAGGGTTCCTGTGTGGAGAAGCTCCTAGACCAGGGGAAGATTGATGACAAGGACCTTCCTCCAGAGCTGAAGGAGAGAGAAAGTCTTCCCCTGGAGCTGACACCTTGAATTCAGAGTTCTAGCCTACTAGACGGTGAAAGAATAAATTTCTCTTTGTTAAAGCCACCCACTTGTGGTATTTCTGTTTTAGCAGCACTAGATAATCAAGACAATTACCACACATAAATAAGAAAAGTAATGTAACTGTTCAATTCCTGTCTCCTAAGTTCCAAGCTCTCCTCAGTCTTTCTCAAAGGTGGGACAAAGATCACCTGTAAGAAAATCACAGAGGGGCTTGTTGAAAATTCAGAAGTTGCAGGCCCCAGACTTCCATCTTAAACATTCAGGGATCTGAATTTTTAACAAGCTTTCCCATGCAAGGCTTGTGTACCCTAAAATGTGAGAAAACTGTTCTACCAATTCAATCTACAAGGAGTTTATTCATTTGTTTATCCTACAACATATGTCAGGAAAAGTTCTTTTCATCAAGCCATTCTACACATTGAATAAGCCTTAAATGTGCTCATCAACAATAAACCAAAACCCTGAGTGGCGTCTAGGGTCTCAAACGCAAGCAAGCCGCCACCTAAGATGCATCAATTGGTCTCCACCCACCTGGAGAAAAGGAGAATGAAGAATACCAAAGATACAAGGTAATTACGAGCCCAAGGGACAGAAAGGATCACATAAATCAGAGACTACATCAGCTGAGAACAGAAGAACTAGATGGTGCCCAGCTACAACCGATGACTGCCCTGACAGGGAACACAACAGAAAATTCCTGATGGAGCAGGAGAGCAGTGGGATGCAGACCTCAAATTCTCGTAATAAGAACAGACTTAATGGTCTGACTGAGACTAGAACGACACTGGAGGTCATCGTCCCCAGACCTTCTGTTAGCCCAAGACTGGAACCATTCCCAAACCCAACTCTTCAGACAGGGATTGGACTGGGCTATAAGATAGAAAATGATAATGGTGAGGACTGAGCTTCTTGGCTCAAGTAGACCTATGAGACTACATAGGCAGCTCCTATCTGGAGGAGAGATGAGAGTACAGAGGGGGAAAGAAGCTGGCTGAACAGACACAGAATACAGGGTGGAGAGAAGGAGGGTGCTGTTTCATTAGGGGGAGAGCAACTAGGAGTACATAGAAAGGTGTATATAAATTTTTGTAAGAGAGACTGACTTGATTTGTAAACTTTCACTTAAAGCACAATTTAAAAAAATAAAAAAATAAACCAAAACCAAACCAAACCCATTGCTGTCGAGTCGATTTCAACTCATAGTGACCCTATAAGACAGAGTAGAACTTCCCCATAGGGTTTCCAAGGAGCGGCTGATGGATTCAAACTGCCGACCTTTTGATTAGTAGCTGAGGTCTTAACCACTGAGCAACCAGGGATCCTCAATAATAGAAAGGATAAACAAAGTGGTGTATTCATACAACAGGTTACTTATATAGCAATAAAAAAGAGCCAACTACTGCGACACACAGCAACATGGATAAATCTCACAATCATGAGGAAAAGGAACTAGGGATAAATAAAAGAGCACATATAATGTGATTCAATTTATATGAAGTTTAAGAATAGACTACTCTGTGGTGATAGACACGAGAATAGTGGTTACTTCTGGGGAAGGGTATTGGCTGGGTGGAGGCACACAGGCACCTTCTAGAGGGTTGGAATTGTTCTATAGCTTAATCTGGAGGTATTTATAAGGGTGTGTATGTATGTACGTGTTTGTAAGTTAAAATTTATTGACATTTGTGCTCTTTACTGTATGTACATTATACCTCAAGTATATATGTATATACATGTATAGATATATATATATACACACACACAGTTATAGCCTTCTTTTAAAAAAAAGAAAGAAAAAGAAGTGAAAACCTTGAGATGATTCACCATTGTCTGCAAGGTATAGTCCAAACTCCTTAGCGTGTATTTTAAGGCCTTTCATAACTTAGTTTTTAAAATTAAAGCCTTGCCACTTCCTTCACATGAAAACTACTTTAGTCAGGCTGATGTACTTAAGTATGATTTTATTGAATAGAACTCAGGCTTGCTTACCTTCCTTTTCTCATCCTCTTTCTTCTTCCGTTGGGATCACACATCACCCACCTAGAATGTTATTCTTCCTCCATCCAAATCTTAACCACACATCAAGTTCCAATTCTGTTTCCTTATTTGCCCTTGTCTAACCACTCCAGCCCATAGCTATCTTCTTACTTGTCGAGTCCTATGGCTCCTAAATTCTAAACAAATCCTTATACTCCTATGGTATCCAGCCTTCTAGATGGCCCCAGGTAGCCCCACCTCCTACTATTAATTTTCTTGTGTAGTCCCCTTCCACATTGATAGGATTGACCTATGTTACCAATAATATATTATGGAAATGATGGAGTGGCTTCTAAGGCTAGGTCATAAAAGACATTGAAGCTTTTGCCTTGTTCTCTGGGACCACTCACTCTAGAAGAAGCCCGGTGCCCTGTCATTAGAACACTCAAGCAGACCTAAGAAGAAGTCCATGTGGTGGAAAACAGGTCTCCTGCCAAAGCCATCACAAACTCACCATCCATGTGAGTGAACCAAGTTGGAAGCAGATCCTCCAGCTCCAGTCAAGCCTTCAGATGACTCCAGCTATGGCTGATACCATGAAAGCAACTTTGTCAGAAATCTTGAGCCAGAACCACACAGTTAAGCTACATCTAGATTCCAGAGCCACAGAAACTGTTTGAGGTAGTAAATGTCTATGGTTTTAAGACACTAGGTTCTGGGGCTATTTGTTCTGCAGCAATAGTTAAATGATATAACCCCATTATCATATGTTGTTGTTAGTTGCAGTCCATTCTGATTCATGATGACCCCATGCATGCAGAGTACAACTACTCCATAGCCTTTTCAAGGCTGTGACCTTTCAAAAGCAGATTGCCAGGGCTGCCTTTTGAGATTCCTCTGGGTGAGTTCAAACTGCCAACCTTTCAGCTAGTAGCTGAACGCTTAACTGTTTGTGCCACCCAGGGGTTTCTATTATCATACACTGTCTCATACTAATTAACTCTTCTTGGAAAGATCTTGAATTCTCAAATAGATTGAAAACTCCTTGAAGATAGCTATGGTTTCTTGTGTTTCTTTGCACCTTCCACCATGCCCAATAGTTTATATGTATGTGTGTATTTTTTTTAAAGTGCTGTTGAATCTACTCCAACTCGTGGTGACCTCATATGTGTTAGAATAGAACTGTTCTCCATAGGGCTTATGAGGGCTGATTTTTCATAAGTAGATTGCCAGGCCTTTCTTCTGAGATACCTCTGAATGAACCCCAACCTCCAGGCTTTCAGTTAGCAGCTGAGCATTATAACCATTTGCACCACCCTGGGGCTTTCAGAACACTGCATTTAACCAATAAGCACATCTCTCAGTTGAGGATTAAGTTCAAGGAAACTTTTGTCACAAGCAAAACACTTGAGGAAAGCTGAATTGGAAGCCATTTTGGAGCCATTCTTCTTTCTTTCCCACCCATTTCCCTGCCTCTCTGTTGCTTTTTGGCTTCTAAAATGTAGGTCACCTTTAGTGGCATGACCTAATTAGGAAATGTAATTTAACAGTAAAAAAATAAAAGAAATCCTCTGAGATGGCAGATTTGAAACAAAGAAAAGTGGTTCTTTCATTTTATGTTTTTGGCAATAGCTCCCCTACTGAAGTTACCCTATCCCCACCCCCAAGCTATACAATTTGTAAAGCACAAAGAAGAAAGGTAGAAATGAGTTCAGGAGCAGCTGGAAATGATGAATTTATAATGAACACAGAAGGAGGAAGTGCAAGCTTTACTTCACTAAAGTGGCTCCGTGGGCCTCTTCTTGGCAGCACAACGAGTGAGACTTTGGAGGAAGAAATATTGATGGTGCTGGTACAAAGTACCGTAGATGCTTAGGATAGGAACAGACCTTATGGCTCATCTAATCCAGCCCCTCTGGAAATGTCATGACACCGGTTGTGTTTGTAACACAATAAAACGCCATATACAAAGATTCTAAACAATAGAGAGATTTTTCCTTCATACATTTGCACTCTTGTTTTAGAAAAGAGAAAAAGGGTAAGTAAGCTAAGTGGATTTTAAGGGTTCATTATAAAATTAATTTTCAGGGGATGTCATTGGGCCTGGTTGGATTCAGTCCATCTCCCTCACCTCTTCCTCTCAGATGCATGATGCTGGGTTCCTATAAAATGCTTAAGTGCTTTTTGAATCACCCCAAAAACATTTTAACTACTGATCATAATTGAATGCATTATTCTTTCCTTGAAAACTGATATTTCATGTTTGTCATTAGATGGTTTCATTTATCCATCCAATAAAACTCAAAAGTCTACTATGTGTGTGATCTGCCTAATTACTAACATTTGTTAAGGCAAATACTATTATTATTCCCATTTTCCAGAGGCACAGAAAGATTAAGTAACTTGCCTAAAGTCAGGAAGCTAAAAGAAGGTGAAGATAAGAAGCAAATCCAAGGCAGCCTGACCACAGAAGCTGTGTTCTTAACTCTGACATTACTTTAAATTAACTATAAAACTATATTCTTCCCCCACTTGGAATCAATGGGCATTTCTGGTGTAAGCAGCATGTTCTGTTTCTCTCTTCAAGTGCCTTCTTCATTGCAAGAAAAGAATCCCAGTCATTTTTAGCCTTCTTTCCACCCCAGCCTACCCATGGAAGATGTCATTTTCAGTGTTGCTGAACAGCGGATTCTGAAATACTTTCCCAACCCCCACCTTCTATTAAGAATCAATACCTTAGAATTGAGGAATTCCACTTCCAGCATAACAGTGTGAGGAACTCTGTGAATCTGCTCCCCAGCACAACAGGCAGTTTAAAAACACAATATTTAAAAGCTACATTTAAAAAAACAATCATTTAAGGTAATTATGTAATTATAAAAAAGGACATAAATACATATTTATCCCTGGAGTCCTGGTAGAACAAGAAGCCCTGGTAGTACAGTAGTTAAAGTGCTCGACTGCTGTCATAGACTGGGTTTTCCAGAGAAGAAAAACAAGGGAAGGATATTGAGAGAGAGAGAGATTCAAGGAAATAGCTCATGTGGTTGTAGGAATTGGAAAGTTCCAAGTCCGTGGGTCAGGTTGGAGGCTTCTCCTGATTTACACAACTGCAGGGCTGACAAACTCAAGATCAGCAGATAACACAGCAGGCTTCTGGTTCACAGGCTGCAGAGGCTGACAAATCCCAAAAGCAACAGGTAAGATTGCAGGCTGCTGGCTCACAGGCTGTGGAGGCTGACGAACCCCAAGATCAGCAGGTAAGCTGCTAGCTCAAGTCCCAAGAACCAGAGGTCAGATGCATCATCCAGAGAGCAAAAGCCAGTGAGCTTTGCCAAAAAGTCCACATACATTGGATGCAGGCCACAGCCCTGAGAAAACTCCCTTTCAAATGATAGCAGGTCTCAACGTGGAAGTGATTACATTATATCAGGTCTCATTATGGAGGTGACTACATCATTACATAGCTGCGAAACTACATCATAACTGCCAAACCACTGAGAATCATGGCCCAGCCAAGGTGGCAACCTTAACAATCACAATCCATCCCTTGTCAACTTGGCAACCATACACATCTCCCTAAACCACACACAATCTCTAAATAAAGACAATTATAAAGTCATACTTGCACCTAACATGATACAATTAACACACATAAAACCGAAAACACACTAGCCCTATTTACATCTTATATTTTATAACTAAAGAAAACAAAAATATTTGATGTGCACGTACAAGGAAAAAAATACTCATAACAATTAGAGTCCTCGTTTCTGCAACTTGTCACATGGTCATAGCTGGTATTTTGAACTACTTCTTCCACCACCCATTCTGTATTCCCTTTACCCTCAACAAGCACCTCAGCTGGTCATGATTCTTTGCCTGGTAGGGTGACCCAAACCTTCGTTCCTAAAGTCCATTAGTGGTCATACCAGAATTGGATTGCTGTAGTTTTCCATTGACTTTAATCACAGGGCATGGCAGTACTAAGAGACATCCTAAAGGATCTCCTGTATTCCAGACATACTCTTCTTTATCTCCATTTATGTAATATCAATCCAATTTCCTTTTGGTAATCAGGATCAATCACACTAGCCAATAGAGTAACTCCCTTCTTTGCCTGTTGATCCAGGTGCACGAGGAACCCAAAGCAGTCGGATGGCATTCTTAACTTCCAGTTCAATGGAATCATTGTTGTGTCTCCTGGTGGGATCACTCCTCCCTTTGGAACTAAGATTTCTAGACCTGAAAAGCATAGGGTCATGGACACAAGCAGCAAAAATTTTGTGAGTGGGTCACTAGGGATAATAGTGAGTGGTGCCACTCCCATTTCCACCCCTTTGTTCCTGGACCCATGAATCCCGGCTGTGGGAGAAACAGCACCATATGTTGGACACTGGTTTAGGGCATATACAGCCCCCTAGAGAACATTGCCCCAACCCTGCAAGGTACTGCCACCTAACTGGTGCTGTAATTGTGTGTTTAGAAGGTCATTCCATCATTCTATCAAGCCAGCTGCTTCAGGATGATGGGGAACATAGTATGACCAGTGAATTCCATGAGCATGGGCCCATTGCTGCACTTTATTTGCTGTGAAGTGAGTCCCTTGATCAGAGATGATGTTGTGTGGGATACTATAAATCCACAGACAGTAGTTTTGGCGGAAGCATTGTGTGAAAGGCAGGCAAATCTGTATCCAGAGTAAGTGTCTATTCCAGTAAGAACAAAACACTGCCCTTTCTCTGATGGAAGCAGTCCAATATAAGCAAACTGCCACCAGGTTGCTTGCTGATTTACCTCGAGGAACGGTGCCACAGTGGGGACTCAGTGTTGGTCTGTCTCTGCTGCTGGCAAACTGGGGACACAGCAGTGGCTGTAGCCAAGTCAGCCTTGGTGAGTGGAAGTCCATGGTGCTAAACCTACACATAACCAATGTCCATCCCTGCCACCATGGCCACTTTCTTCATAAGCCCACTGGACAATGGCAGGAGTGGTTGAGGAAAGATGACTGGTTTCCAAAGAATGTATCATCCTATCCACTTGATTGTTAAAATCTTCCTCTGCTGAGTTCACCCTTTGATGAGCATTCAATGAGACACAAATATCTTCACTTCTTTAGCCCATTCAGAGAGGTCTATCCCCCATACCTTTTTCGCATACCTCCTTGTCACCAACTTTCCAGTCATGTTCCTTCCAAGTCCCTTACCATCCAGCCAAACCAGTGGCCACAGCCCGTGAATTAGTACACAATCTAACATCTGGTCATTTTTCCTTCCAAGCAAAGTGAACAATCAGGTGCACTGCTTGCAGTTTTACCCATTGAGAGGATTTCCCTTCACCAAAGTCCTTCAGGGAGGTCCCAGAAGGGGCTATAGTGCTGCCACTGTCCACTTTCAAGTGGTGCCTGCATATTACACAGAACCATTTGTAAACCTGGCACGAGTTTTCTCTTCCTCCATCAAATGATCATAAGGAACTCCCCACGCAAACTGGGAAAAGGCAGTAATGTGACAGGAGTGGAAACTGTGGGCATTTGGGCAACTTCCTCATGCAACTTACTTGTGCCTTCAAGTCCTGCTCTGGCCCTCTCATATATACCACTTCCATTTAATGATGGAGTGCTGCTGTGTACTACTGACTTTATGACTATGTCTGTCAGACAACACCCAGTTCATGATGGGCAGCTCAGGCTGCGTGGTGACTTGGTGGCCAATTATTAAGCATTCAGTCTCTACTAAGGCCCAGTAACAAGCCAAAAGCTCTTCCTCAAAAGGAAAGTAGTTATCTGCAAACAACGGCAGGGCTTTGCTCCAAAATCCTAAGGGTCTGCGCTGTGATTCACCAATAGGGACCTGCCAAAGACTCCAAACATCATCGCTATCTGCCACTGACACTTCGAGCACCATTGGATCAGCCAGATCATGTGGCCCAAGAGACAGAGTGGCTTGCACGGCAGACTGAACCCATTGCAGAGCCTTCTTTTGGTCTGGGCCACACTCAAAGCTAGCAGTTTTTCAAGTCATTGATAAATAGGCTGGAGTAACACACTCATATGAGAATATGTTGCCTTCAAAATCCAAAGAGGCCCACCAGACGTTATACCTCCTTTTTAGTTGCGGGAGGGGTCAGATGCAATAACTTATTCTTCACTTTAGAAGGAATATCTTGACATGCCCACACCACTGGACCCCTTGATATTTCACTGAGGTAGAAGGCAACTGAACCTTTGCAGATTAATTTCCTGCCCTCTAGCCCACAAATGTTTTGTCAATAAGTCCAGAGTCATTGACACTTCTTCCTTACAGGATTCAATCAGCATAAAGTCATCAATGTAATGGACCAGTGTGACATCTTGTAATGGACCAGGGAAAGGCAATCAAGTCCCTACAGACTAAATTATGGCATAGGACTGGAGAGTTGATGTAGCTCTGAGGTAGGATATTGAAGGTGTGTTGCTGGCCTTGCCAGCTGAAGGCAAACTGCTTCTGGTGGTCCTTCAAAACAGGTATGGAGAAAAAGGAATTAGCCAAGTCAATACCTGCATACCAGGCTCCAGAAGATGTAGTAATTTGCTCAAGCAATGAAACCACATCTGGAACAGCAGCTGCAATTGGAGTCATCACTTAGTTAAGTTTTCAATAACCCACTCTCATTCTCCAAGATCCATTTGTTTTTTGCACAGACCAAATAGGCAAACTGAATGGGAATATGGAGGGAATCACCACCCCTGCATCCTTCAAGTCCTTGGTGGTGGCCGTAATCTGCAATTCCTCCAGAAATGCAGTATTGCTTTTGGTTTACTGTTTTCCTAGGTAGGGGCAGTTCTGATGCCTTTCACTTGGCTTTTCCTACCATAATAGCCCTTACTGCATTTGTCAGGGATCCAATGTGGGGGTTCTGCCAGTTGCTGAGTATATCTATTCTAATCATGCATTCTGGAACTGGGGAAATCACTACAGGATAGGTTTGGTGACTCACTGGACCCACAGGGAGCAGAACCTGAGCTAAGATTCCATTACTAGCCTGAGCTCCATATGCCCCCACTCTGACTGTTGGGCCACACTGATGTTTTGAGTCTCCTAGTATTAGAGTCAGTTCAGAGCCAGTATTCAGTAATCTCCCAACAGTCTGACTATATCCTTTTCCCCAATGAACTATCGCTCCCATAAAAGGCTGTAGATCTCTTTGGGGAAGGCTGGGAGAAAGATTAACATTATAAATTTTTGGCAGTGTCTTAGTCATCTAGTGCTGCCATAACAGAAATACCACGAGTAGCTGGCTTTAACAAAGAGAAATTTATTTTCTCACAGTCTAGTAGGTTACAATTCCAAATCCAGGGTATCAGCTCCAGGAGAAGGCCTTCTCTCTCTGTTGGGTCTGGGGGAAGGTCCTTGTACTTAATCTTCCCATGGTCAAGGAGTTTCTCAGGCACAGGGGCCCCATGTCCAAAGGATGCGCTCTGCTCCTGGTGCTACTTTCTTGGTGGTATGAGGCCCCCAACTTTCTGCTTGCTTCCCTTTCCTTTTATCTCTTGAAAGATAAGATGTGGTGCAGGCCACACCCCAGGGAAACTTCCCTTACCTTGGATCAGGGAGTAAGGGTGGTGTTACAATCCCACCCTAATCCTCTTAACATAAAATTACAATCACAGAATAGAGGACAACCACAAAATACTGGGAATCATTGCCTAACCAAGTTGACACACACATCTTGGGGAGGACATAATTCAATCCATGACAGGCAGTTCAGTGGAGTGCTTCATCAAGGGGACCCGAACTCCCCTTCATTCAAGGAGCTGTGGACCTGTAAACTTGCTCAAGTCTAGGAATTGATTGAGAGGCCATGACCCTCTATTCTGGCATTTAGAGTTAGACTTCTGTTTACTTGGCCTAGAATTCTTCTACTTGCACAGGTCAAGTAGATATTTATTAGATTTTCTATCTATTTCACTTCTAGTGATACCATGACTAAGTAGCCAATGCCAGAAGTCCATACAAGTCAGATTATTCTGATTATTGCTTTTACTCTGCTGTCTATTACAGTAACCATGGCCAACTTGTCTTTGTCAGTCGAGTGCCACCACTTGGCCCCTACAACCACGAGGTCCCATCAGCCCCATCGTAGTTAGGTGTTTTAATTCAGTTAGGGCAGTTCCTACTGTCAAATCTGACTTATATAAAATAGCAATCACAGCAGTCTTCAAGGATGCTGAGGCTCCCTTCACAAATTTGTTCCTCACTATTGTGGTGAAAGGTATGTCCTCTGGGCACTCTATGTGTGGGTCTGTGGGTCTAACCTGACAAATCCGTTCTAACATGACAATTTCCCTAAGCCTTTGGATTCCTTCTTCTACAGTATACCAACTCAGTCTGGTACTTCAACTTGACTTAGTGTAGGCCACCGTGTAATCCATACTTCCGTGATCCAAGCAAATAAACTATTAGATCCTTTTCTAACCTCTTGAGCTGAAACATTGAATGAAAAATCTGTGCTTAGTGGGTCCATATCAATAAACTCAGACTAATCTAACTTTATCTTCCTTGCACCATTATCCCACACCCTTAATAGCCATTCCCACACATATTCCTCTAGTTCTGTTTGTACATATTAGAAAAGTCAAGCATTTCTTTTGGAGTGTAGCATACCTCCTCCTGGGTCATGTTAACCTCACCTTTTGGAGATCTCTGGAATTTAAGTCTAGTTATAGGTCTAGAAGCAAAAACAGGTGGTGGGGATGTGTTCTGAGAACATTCAGCAACATCTTGTAAGTCATGTGCCTCAGGTGATGCCCCAGGCAATGACTCAGACACCTCCACAGGAGATGACTCAGACAAAGGTTCTTCAGACACAGCTGGGTTAATCTCATCAGACGAGGGTAGAAGATCTAATAATTTTACTAAGGAAGGTGGTTTAGCAGATACAGATGAAGTAATCTCTTCAAATGGGAATGAGAGGGTTGGTTCTGTTGGCAGGAGTGATTCAACAGAATTTAGGGGCTCAGTGTTCCCAGATTCCTGATTATTTGCCCATATGTCCCCATCTTAAGTTTCAGGACCCCATTTCTTCCCAAACAATGCCCCCACTTTAACTTTAGACACCACTCAAGGTTGGGAATTCAATTGACATTGTAATTCAGCCACTCTTACAATAAGACTCTGGGTTTGCTTTTCAGCAATATCAGCTCTGTTACTACAAGAAATGAGGCTTTCTTTCAATGCACAGTTGGCAACTTCGAGGTCACTTATGCAGTACTTGAGCTGTGACTATGAAGCCATGAGCACATCTTTTTCCTTCACCAATTTGTTTAACAAAAGTAGGACCAACCAACCAGCTTCCGTATACTCCTCATTATGACAAAATTTTAGAAAGATATCACACACGCAATCACCCAGAGCCTTGACTCTCATCAATACCTGATCTGTCAGTGGTGATGTTTTGTGTATTTCCATTGCCACCTCTCGCCATGGATTAGCAGCACCTTCTTTACTACTGGAAGCAGAGTCATCAACATCTTTAAGATTAACCAGACTTGAGAAACAATTTAGAAAACTCATCCTTACAAGTTTGTTTCCGTAGAACCACTCTCAGCACCAAATGTCTTAGGCTTGGTTCTCTAGAGAAGCAAAACCAGTGAAGTGTATATATATATATATATACACAGAGAGAGAGAGAGAAGGAGAGATTTATATCAAGGAAATGGCTTATGCTGTTGTAGTGGCTGGAAAGTTCCACGTCTGTGTGTCAAACTGGAGGCTTCTCTTGACTCACATAGTTGTAGGACTGATGAACTCAAGATCAGCAGGTAAGATGGCAGGCCACTGGCTCACAGGCTGTGGAGTCTAACAAAGCCCTAGATCAGTAGTTAAGCTGCTAGCTCAAGTCGCAAGAACTGGAGGACAGATGTAGGATCCAGAGCAAGCAAAAGCTAGCCAGCTTTGTCAAAAGTCCACATAGATTGGATGCAGGCCACATCCCCAAGGAAACTCCCTTTCAACTGACCGGCTGCTCATAGCAGATCTCATCATGGAGGTGATTGCATTATATCAGATCTCATTCTGGAGGTGATTACATCATTATATAGCTAATAAACTACATCATAATTGCCAAACCCCTGAGAGTCATGGCTCAGCCAAGGTGACTCACAACTTTAACCAGTACAACTGTTAACCAAAAAGGTCTGAGGTTTGAACCCACCAGCTGCTCAGTGGGAGAAGGACGTGGCAGTCTGCTTCCGTAAAGATTTAGAGCTTCAGAAACTCTATGGGGCAGCTCTACCCCATCCTATAAGGTCACTATGAGTCAAAATCAACTCGACAGCAGTAGATATGGTTTTCTCCTCTTATTTAAAATACAATAGCATAAAACAACATGTATTTAATATAATGTTGGGCCTATAACATATAGAAATGTAATACATTTGCCAACAATAGCACAATGGAGGTGGGTGGGAGCACAGTTGTATTGGGCTAAGGAAATGACTTCAGATGGTAACACTTTCATGACCAATGGGACACATGGTATACTAACCATTTTATGCCTCTGGAGTTCTTTGGGAAGAGGGTTTTAATGCATTTAGACTGAGGATGGGAGCCTTTTGAAATGCGTGAAACTCAAAAATCCTGAGTGGGACCCTCATTTTTTTTTGGAGATTGATCATTGTCTTAGGTGATGTCTTTCGACTGTGTGAGTTTTCTAAACTTTTAACAGATTTACCTTTATTCCTGTGAGATAAGCCTCTTCATTATGTTTTCCAGTTACTGTGTTCTCTTAAGAATGTACTTATTGCAAGAATAAGCTATTGCCAATCTTCATTCAGTCACAGTGGCCATTTTTTTTTCCTTTATTCCATTCATTCCAAGTGTTACTGGGACTCTTTCTTTCTAGCTTCTGAACAGTAAATAATGCCTTTACAACAGGGAATAACACATTGCAGTGGTATTTTGCAAGAGATTGAACTCCTATAATTTATTCTTACCCTGTTTCCAAGTGTAACAGGTGAAATGCATTGCTGTGATCAGTTCTGCACTATTCCAGGGCAGCTATTTCTACTTCTTAGCTGTTAGTACTGCTTTTGTTATAATGAAGAATACATAGTAATGGTAATTTTCCTGAGATTCAAATTTCTTTAGTTTTATTTACTTTTCCCCTAAGTACTGCTTTTGCAGTAATGAAGAAAGTATTGTTGTGGTAATTCTCCTGAGATTAAAAAAAAAGCCTTTGCTTTATGTATTTGGGCTGTAAATAAAAATACTGCTTTCGTAGTAAGGAGGAATGCATTTTATTATGTTTTGAAAAGTTTCATGAAAAATAATAAAAAAGGCTAAGAAGAAGGCAACTAGAATAAAATGTATGAGCAGTTATTGCCAGGTGGCTTCTTGTTTTACCTCATGTTTTGCAAATTTTCAAGAAATAAAATTTTAAAAAATTTAAAAACCCAATTTTATCATTGATTCATTGATTCGTATCATCATCCAGGGGCCACTGGAACACATGTGATCCCAGATAATGGGTATCAAAATGCACAACTCATGACAAAAATTCTGAATTGGTCCTTTAATCAGTATGCCTTCATTAGTGAAAGCACATAATATCCACAAAAAATTCAAAATAAAATAATTGGGTCTTGAAAGGGATAACTCAAACCCACAAGAACAAATTAAGAGAACCAGAAATCATAAATAAGACATTGAATAGCACAAAAAGGGGGAAAGGAACACCTCTGTAGAGAGTAACATTTGTATACTTCACTGGAATTATATTAATATAAATCTGAAGCTGTTTCTGATAAATTAATAGGTACATGGTAAGCCTTAGAACAACCATTAAGGAATTGACTGAAAAGAATAGTGAAAAACTCATTAAATACATTAAAATGGTACATTAGAAAATATCCACTAAATACAAAGGAAAACAGTTACGGAGGGATTAGGGAACAAAGATATGAGATATACAGAAAACAAGAGGTAAAATGGTCAACAAAAATCCGACTACATCAATAATAGCATTAAATGAGAATGCGTGAAATAATTAAAAACCAGAGATTGTTAGACTACATAAAATTACAAGATTCAACTCTATGCTGTCTCTAGGAAACATACTTTAGATTCAAAGATACAAATGAATTGAAAGTAAAAGGATGAAAAATGATATATCATGTGAACAGCAACCACAAGAAAGCTGCAGTGGCTATACTACTATCAGACATAAAAGACTTCAAAACAAACAAACAAAAATGTTACTAAAGATAAAAAGGGATATTTTATAATGATAAGAGCATCAATCCATCAAGAAACACAATAATTCTGAATATATGCACCTATCCATAGAATACCAAAATACATGAAACAAAAAGTTGACAGCAATTAAGGGAGAAATAGACAATAACAGCTGTAGATTTCAGCATCCCACTTTTAATAATGGATAGAACAACTAGACAGAAGATTAGTAAGAAAACAGAAGACTTCCTGAACACTATAAACAAACAAGACCTAACAGACATCTACAGAAACCCTGCCCAACAACAGCAGAATATAGATTCTTCACGAGTGCATACAGAACTTTCTTCAGGATAGAAAGATGATAAAACAAACCACAATAAAGTTTTAAAAAATAGACATAATACAAAGTATGTTCTATAAACACAATAGAAAGGAATTAGAAATCAATAACAGAAAGAAATTTGGGAGACTCTCAAATATGTGGAAATTAAACAACACACTCCTAAGTAACCAATGGGTCAAAGAAAAAAGAAAGTAGAAAATACTTTGAGGTGGATAAAAATAAAGCTATAACATACCAAAACTTATGGGATGCAGCTAAAGCAGTGTTGAAAGGGAAATTTGTAGCTTAAATGCCTATATTAAAAAAAGAAGATCCCAAATCAGTAACCTATCCTTCCACATTAAGACACTGGAAAAATAAAAACAAATAAACCTAAAGCAAGCAGAAGGAAGGAAATAATAAAGATTACAGTGGAAATTGATGAAGTAGAGAGAAGAAAAATAATAGAGAAATTCAATGAAGCCAAAAAAGCTGCTTCTCTGAACAGATTTACAAAATTGACAAACTTTTAGCTAGATTGACAAAGAAAACTCAAATTACTAGAATCAGAAATGAAAGAGGAAACAATACTACCAATCTTACAGAAAGAAAAAAGATTATAAATGAATAGTATGGATAATTGTAGACCAAAAAAAATTAGACAACTCAAATGAAAGGGAGAAATTCCTAAAACAAGTACCCCATTGCCATTGAGTCAATTCCGACTCATAGAGACCCAAGTAGGACAGAGTAGAACTGCCCCAGACAGTTTCCAAGACCATAAATCTTTTCAGAAGCAGACTGCCACATCTTTCTCCAATGGAGCAGCTGGTGGGTTGGAACTGCCGACCCTCCAGTTATCAGCCAAGCACCTAACCACTGTACCACCAGGGCCTAGAAAGATACAACTTGCCAAAACTTACTCAGAAAGAAACTGACCATCTGAATAGGCCTATAATAAGTAAAGAGATTAAATTAGTAATTTAAAAAGTTATCCACAAAGAAAAGAGCAGACTCAGATGCTTCACTGGTGAATTCTACCAAACATTTAAGAAGAATTAATACCAATTCTTCACAAATCTTCCAAAAAATAGAAGAGGAGAAAATTCCATGATGCTTGAACCTGATACCCAAACCAGACAAAGACATCACAAGAAAACTATAGATCAATATGTTTTTGTACCTAGACACAAATATCCTCAACAAAATACTAGCAAAATGAATCTACTACTACCATCCATTGCCATCGAGTTGGTTCCAACTCATAGTGACCCAACAGGACAGAGTAGAACTGTCCCATAGAGTTTCCAAGGAGCAGCTGGTAGATTTGAACTGCTGACCTTCTTAACCACTTCGCCACCAGGACTCCAAAAATGAATCTAGCAACATATAAAAAGAATTATACACTATTACTCAGTGGAATTTATCCCAGGAATGAAAGATTGGTTTAACATCCCAAAATCAACTAATATAATGCACTATATCAATAAAATTAAAACCACAGGATTATCTCAATTGATGCAGAAAAAGTATTTGACAAAATTCAACATTCTTTCATGATAAAAACACTCAACAAACTAGTAATACAAAGAATGTTCCTCAACCTGAAAAAAGACATCTTTGAAAAACCCACAACTAACATTATACTTAATAATAAAAGACTGTGTGCTTTTCCCTAAGTTCAGGAACAAGATAAGAACGTCTGCTCTCACCATTTCTATTCAACAATGTACTAGGAGTTCTAGCTAGGGCAACTGGGCAAGAAAAAGAGATAAAAGGCATCCAAATTAGAAAGAAAATAGTAAAACTATTTACAAATGACAGGATCTTGTATATAGAAAATCCTAAGGAATTCACACACACACACACACACACAAATTAGAACTAATAAACTAGTTCAGCAAGATTTCAGGACACAAGATCAATGTACAACTATCAAATGTATTTCTGCACAGTTTTGTAGAACAATCTAAAAATAAAACTAAGAAAATAATTCCATTTACAATAGCATCAAAAATAATAAAATATTTAGGAATAAATGTAACAAAAGACATGTAAAGCTTATACTCAGAGAACTACAAAATATTGTTGAAAGGAATTAAACGAGATCTAAGTAAATAGGAAAACATCCAATGTCTATAGATCAGAAGACTTCTATTGTTAAAATGGCAATACCCCTGGAATTGGTATACAGATTCGATGTAATCTGTATCAGAATCTCAGCTGGCTTTCTTATAGAAATTGACAAGCCGATCCTAAAATTCATATGAAATTGGAAGGGAGCCAGAATAACTAAAACAGTCTTGAAGAAAGCAAAATTGGAGGACTTACCTTCTTGATTTCAAAACTTACTACAAAGCAATAATAATCAATAATGTGTGATATTGATATAAAAGTAGATATAGAGGTTAATAGAAAATAATTTAGCATCCAGAAATAAATCCATGTGTCTCTGGTCAACTGATGCTCAACAAGGGTCCCAAGATAATCCAGTGTGCAAAAGAAACTGTCTTTTCAACAAATGGTGCTGAAAAAACTGGATATCCACAAACAAAAGAATAAAGTTGCACACTTAATTCCCACCACATTCGAAAGTTAACTTAAAATGGGTCAAAAACCTAAATGTAAGCACTAAAACTATCAAACTATTAGAAAAAAATAAGGTAGATCTGCATGCCCTCAGATTTGACAATGTGTTCTTAGATACGACGCCAAAAGCACGAGCAACAACAAAGTAGAAGAATTAGACATCATTAAAATAAAGAACTTGTCTACTTCAAAGAATACTATCAAGAAAGTGAAAAGACAACTAACAGAATGGAAGAAAATATTTGCAAATCATGTATCTGGTAAGGGATTTGTATCCAGAATATATAAAGAACCCTTAGAACTCAATAATAAAAAGACATATAACCCAATTTAAAAATGGACAAAAAATCTGAACAGGTATTTCTCCAAAGAAGATATACAAATGGCCAATAAACACATAAAAAGATGTTTGACATTATTAGTCATCAGTGAAGTGCCTATCAAAACTATGGTAAGATACCACTCATGCCTACTAAGAGGCTATAATAAAAAGCCACGTAGTAACAACGTTGACAAGGATGTAGAGAAATCAGAGCCCTCAGACACTGTTGGGGGAAATGTAAAATGGAGCAGCTGCTTTGAAAAGCAGTCTGGCACTTCCTCAAACAATTAAAAACATAGAGTTACCATATGACCCAGCAATTCTACTTGTAGGAACATACCCAAGAAAAATAAGAATATATGACCACATAAAAACTTGCGCATGAATGCTCATAGTAGGATTATTCATAATAATAGCCAGAAGGTGGAAACAACTCAAATGTCCATCAACTTACGAGTGAATAACTGAAACATGGTATACCCATACAGTGGAATGTTACTCAGCTGGAAAAAGAAGGAAGTATTGATACATGCAACAACATGGATGAACCTTGAAAACACTATACTAAGTGAAAGATGTCAGTTAAAAAAGATCACATATCATGTGATTTTGTTTAAACATCCAGAACAGGCAAGTCTAAAATGACAGGATGTAAACTGGTAGTTGCTTAGAGCTGGGATATGGATATGGAGGGTGTAAGAGTTCAAGGCAATTTGGGATTGATCAAGAAGAAAGATATGACCACAAGACAGCGTTTCACAACAAACTATTTATTTGGGCCAACACACTGACAGCAGCATGCAGAGGGCAATCCCCACAGCAGGATGTCTTCCAGAGGCAAGTGGTGTTGGCAGCCACCAGAATGGAAAAAGGATAGGAAAATCCCTGGAGAAGCAGAAAAGGGGCGAGGGGGCAGGGGGAGCGCTGCTTGCTACCAGACATATTCTCCTGCAGCAAGGTAGATGAAAGAACGGCAAAGGCAGCAGCACCTTACCAAAAAACCAAAACCAAACCCGTTGCCCTCAAGTCAATTCTGACTTATAGCGACCCTATAACAGAGTAGAACTGCCCCCATAGAGTTTTCAAAGAGCAGCTGGTGGATTTGAACTGCTGACCTTTTGACTGGCAGCCAAGCTCTTAACCACCGTACCACCAGGGCTCCAGCAGCACCTTAAGGTCCTTACAAGTACAGTATTCTATCTTACCTATGGCTAGCGAGATTGGGTGCAGTTTCATGAGGTACGCGTAGCAGGTAGGCTCTAAGTGGGTAAAAATCTGCTTACTTGGACTATTAAAACAAATGGATGTGTACAAATTCAAGTTTGGCGCTTGCAGGGTTTTGTTTTGTTTTTTGACTAACAGGCTTCAGCTTGCTATGAAGAAGAAAACAACTTGGAGCCAATATCCAGAGGCCATTTTTGACTCATTTATATAACACCTGGTAAGGGGGTAATAAGAAGCTCTGGTGGCACAGCAGTTTACCACTGGGCTGTTAACTAAAAGGTCAGTGGTTCAAACCCACCAGCCGCTGTGCAGGAAAAAGAGGTGGTAGCCTGCTTCCATAAAGATTACAGCCTTGAAAACCCTCTGGGGCAATTCTACTCTATCCTATAAGGTCGCTATGAGTCAGAATTGACTTAATGGCAACAGGTTTGGCTGGTTTTTTAAAGGATTAATAGCTAAAGAAAACCAGATTTCTTTTTGAAGTGATGAAAATGTTCTAAAATTGACTGGTGATGGTTGAAAATACTAAAACCATTGAATTGTACATTTTAAATGGACAAATTTTATTGTATTATATAGAATTATATCTCCATGAAGCTGTTATAAAAAAAAAAATTGAGGGACATTTCTACAAAATATCTGACTAGTACTCCTCAAAATTGTAAAAAAAAAAAAAAAAAAACCATTGCCATTGAGTCAATTCTGACTCACAGCAACCCTGTAGGACAGAGTAGAACTACCCCATAGAGTTTCGAAGGAGCATCTGGTGGATTTGAACTGTCGATCTTTTGGTTAGCAGCCGTAGCTCTTAACCACTCTGCCACCAGGGTTTCCCAAAGTTGTCAAGGACATCAAAGACAAAAGAAGGCTAAGAAACTCAACAGAGCAGGTGAAGCTGAGGAGACATGGCGACAAATGTAATGTGGTACTCTGGATGGGATCCCAGAACAGGAAAAAAAAAAAAATTAGAGAAACGAGTGAAATCTGCATAAAGTGTGGATTTTTGTTAATAGTCATGTATCGATACTGGTTCTTTGGTGTGGCAAATGTACCAAAGTAAAGTAAGATGCTACCAATAGGGGAAGCAGGTGAGATAAATACAGGAGCTCTCTGTGCTATCTTTGCAACTTTTCTGTAAACTAAAACTATTTTAAAATAAAATGTATACTTAAATTAAAAAAAAAAATACCACATTAGATCAGTGTTTTCCAACTTCTCTTAATTCTAGGAGTTAGCTTAAGATGACAGAATTTAACATGTCCCTCCTTTGTGGAGAGGCCAAGGAAAAATTATGTGTGTTGGGGGTGAATACTACTGTAAAGGACTTGGAGAGGAAGGATGACACTGTTTAACATCATTAAAAAGGGAGAAAGAAAGTAGAAAAAGTGTGGCAGGTGCTGGCATCTAATCTTGGTGGCCAAACAAAGTTGAACCTTGATTGCAAACAGGCTCCCATTTAGGAGGGGAGAGAAGTGTAACATAAGAAGATGGAAGGGAATGGCTGACTGATACAGGGACCATGCAAGGATGTTGGGTATGAAGCAGCTCCCTAGAAGTTGTCCGTGCAGGCACAAGGGCATAAAGACCGTACAGGAGCCCTCACTCAACACTCCTCTCCAGGTCACATAGGTTGTCTTTTCTTTCCGCCAGACAATTCTTTACCATTGACCCTCCTCACAAACACAGGAAGAGATACAGATGACCACAGACTCCTTTTCTCTCAGTGCTTCCCACTGGGCTAGTGTTCCGCAGGTCATAAGTACTTTGGGAAATGTTTTAGGACATAGCCTTACAGAAACAGCTTGTAAATATAGACTCCATTGCCAAAACAAGCAAATGTTTAGGGCATGGTACTCAAATAAAAATAGCAAGACAAGAATATGATCAGAATATAGAAAGGAAATCATTCCTCTAGCAGACATTTATTGAGCATTTATTATAAATACGTCCTAAGCCAGGGCTGGGAATAGGAAGAGTAATGCACTCTCTACAAGCCACTGAGAAACTTAGGATCAAGGTGGGTCTGTATGTAGGCAAGGAGGCAAGGGAGGCAGAGGTCAGGAAGAAAGAATTGAAACAGAAAGAAAGAAAATGAAAAAAAAAAAAACACACACACAATGCAATGACAAAGCACTAATAACACAGTTCTAAGCCAATCACCTGCCTCACCTGTGTGGGAATCTCTTGCAGAAGCTTGAGTCAGAAGAGAAGCCGCCCAAGGAAGTATGGAGTATAAAAGAGGCCTGGGAAGCGATAGTCCTGGCTAACACTCATTAAGCACTTCCTGTGTAGCCATCAGAAGCCACGCTAAGAATTTAACATGTATTCTGTCATCGAATCACATAACTGTATGGGGAGGTATATACAAAATTTTTTTTTAATAATTTTTATTGTGCTTTAAGTGAAAGTTTACAAATCAAGTCAGTCTCTCACATATAAACTTACATACACTTTACTACATACTCCCACTTACTCTCCCCCTAATGAGTCAGCCCACTCCCTCCTTCCAGTCTCTCCTTTCCTGAGCATTTTGCCAGTTTCTAACCCCCTCTACCCTCCCATCTCCCCTCCAGACAGGAGGTGCCAGCATAGTCTCAAGTGTCTACGTGATGCAAGTAGCTCACTCCTCAGCAGCATCTCTCTCCAACCCATTGTCCAGTCCAATCCATGTCTGATAAGTTGGTTTCGGGAATGGTTCCTGTCCTGGGCCAACAGAAGGTTTGGGGACCATGACCACCAGGATTCTTCTAGTCTTAGACAGATCATTAAGTCTGGTCTTTTTATGAGAATTTGGGGTCTGCATCCCACTGTTCGGGGAGGTATATTTTTAATCTCCATTTTCCAGACTAGGAAATTACAGTCTAGAGAGGTTCCATGCCTTGTCCAAGGAAAACACAGATGGGAAAAAGTGAAACTCAGGCAGCCTGTCTGCAGAGTTCTTGTCTAAAACGCTACAATCCTGGCCAAAGGGATGCAAGAGAAAATTCAACAGATTATGTCCTCGTTCGAAAATGAAACTTTGCACAGGGTTTAAAGGGGGAAAAAATCAAGATCTATGTCCTCCATCTTTAAAAACAGAATGAGTTTCAGCCATATATATATATATATATATATATATATATATATATATATATATATATATATATATATGATGGAAGACAGAAACAGGAAGAAAAGAGAAATAGTAGATACACAAGTCTTAGTTAGCCAAGCTCTAGGGAGACCCTGCTGTTCTACCAGGGGAAGGAGGAAGCAGCCATAGCTCTGAGTTAGCACTTCCCATGCCAAGACTATTGATCCAGTGAGATGGTGACACAGCAGAATAAATTAATAAATATGCACTTAGAGCCATTATTGCTTCAGAATAACATATAACAGCTAGGGTATACTTTAAGGGGTCTTGGAGGGGGGCATCGAGACAGTTTCCCAAGAACAGTGAAAGAAGTGGGTAGAAACATATGCTGAACAATTGCAAGGAGTTAGAACAATTTATTTGTTTGTTAGAACTGGGAGAGCTCAACTCCCTTGGGCAGAAGCCTATTCGCCACATCACTGCATTGTTCTTCCAGTTAGGGACACATGTGAACGCTTATGGTTTTTTGTACAAGATATGAAGGAACAGGCCCAATGATAGTAATGAATGGAATTATCTCGGCCATATTTCTGATGTCTGAAAAGTATTGTGACTAAGGCAGAAGTAAGTGTGGCATCTGAGACAGACTAAGAGCTCTCAATTGATTTGATAACACCCAGGTATTTGGGGACAATTGGACCCTTCTCATTTTGTATATTCAACTTCCAGGTTTCAAATCTTTCAATCTTACCCCATTATCCTTCTTCTAAGATCAACACTGGTGGTGCAATGGTTACATGCTTGGTTGTTAACTGAAAGGTTGATGGTTTGAACCCATCCAGCAGCTCCATGGGAGAAAGACCCGGTGATCTCCTCCTGTAACAATAACAGTCTGGGAAACCCTATAGGGAAGTTCTACTGTCACATGAGGTGGCTCTAGGGAAGAACTGACCCACAGCACACATCAACAACAAGATCAAAACTGCCTCTTCAATTCATTGCTTTTGTCTGCTTCTAAGATTCAATTTTATAACATAAAAAATGACTTCATATTACATAAACCTGAATATATGAAACACAAAAAATTTTATGAATATCCACGTAGAGATGGACCTCATTTGAAGAATTGTTTTATAAAGGCATGTTTTCACACATGTACCAATAAGAATTTTATGATAGATTTTCTTTCTTCATCTCCTTAGTACATTCATTATATTCTCTGAATCAGAAAAAATACGACTTAGCAGAAGGGCACATATTGTATTAATTGTGAGCTGCATCTATTGGGATATGAGGAGAAGTTGTAGGGTTGGGTACTGTTTAGGGAGGACATTATCTGGAGATTTAGTTATCATTATGGATGATAATTGATATCAATAGTTCTCAGCTCATATTGGGATATCTCTCTACCCTCAATTGTTAATACTGAATTCAGATTTCAAAAGGAAAAGAATGGAACGTTAGTGCTAAAGAGCAAACTGAAAAATGTTTGGTCCAGCTCTCTCACATTTTTGATGAAGAATGCAAAATCCAAAGATACTAAGTGACTTATTCAAGGTCATGTGGCTTTGCAAGTCTGGTCGAACATTCCAAGTCTCACAGACATTTTTCAACTTGTTCTAGGCCTATGTGACTCAACCCATTAAGCTCATAAAATTTTTGCAATGAATTTTCCTCATTCCTGGCTCCAGTCCTGTAGGACACTGATTACTGTTACCCAGAAAAAATCAGGGTATATATTGTCCCCCATCTGCTGCAAGGATGTCCCCACTCATGAGCGAGGTGAATCCTCCTTATGAAAGGACCCAGGAAACCCTAGGCAAACTGGGAAAGAGGTCCAGGCCTTTTCTCTATGGTAAACCCCTTGGCCCCTTCCCCATCTCATTGTCCCGTGTCCTCAGGAGCTCTGTCTTCTGACCCTCTGAGGTCAACTTTGGGGCACCTCCCTTCATGTTCAGGTGTTTGAGATTAATTAAACCCCTGCCTTAGGGCACTTGCCTTTAAATAGAGGTCAAAGTTTAAGACAACCACTTCAAAGTCAACAAGCTTTCATAAAACATCTCATATATTTAGGACAAAATTCTTGGCACAACCACTCTGTAATGGGAAGAAATAAAGAAACTGAGAGCATTGGGGAAACCAAGGAAGGGGCTGGGTGACTTGTCTCAAAGATCAGAAGATGGTGAGTGCGGGTGAAGACAGGCTGTCACTGTCATGAATTCTGTCTTGCTGGCTTATTTCCTGACATACACACACACCCAGAGCACAGCACCAAATGCCTTCTTAGGAGGCTTACCAACATCAAGCCTTAGTCTAAGCCTCTTTTTTGTATTCCCTGCACTGTGAGGGGTAGCCAGCTGTAGGTGGGGGTTTGGGAGGGGCATCTAGAAGGAGAAGGACAAATTTAAAAGGAAAGATTTATGAGGCCATAAAGATGTTTCTCCCAGACTCCTGAGTGCGGGAGTATGACTTATTTATTTTATTTTCATTTGTAACCAAAACCTTCCCCTGACTCCCATTGGCCCCAGCTGAGAGGGGAGAGAGGGCCAGCCCGTCAGGCGTTGATCACCGGGCCAACGGGAGACAGTGTGGCGTGATGCTGACGCAGTCCACTGACAAGCCAGAGAGGGGCCCAGGGGAGCAGCTCCGAGCTGAGCAGCCAGAGCCAGGCAGTTAGAGAGCTGACAGCTGGGGAATTGCTAAGAGGCGCCGGGATGGTGGGGGTAGGCTGGTGAAAGAGTGGGACTGGAGGGAAGGTGTGATTTTGCAATGCACAAACACTGTTGTTTACCCACTTTCATCTGAGTCTTCTCCACTTCCCCCAGCTCCATCAAGTCTCCACCATTTGAATTTCCTCTCTCCCGTCCCCCGACCACAGAGTCACTTCACGCCCATCTCTATTCTGTAATGTTTCTCTCCCCCATCTCTTCTGGGAGAAGGAGGGCAGCAGATGAATGCACATTAATAGCATCAAAATGTCACTTAGTGGTCAGCTGGAGAGGGACAGTCTCCGCTGTCCTCAAGGCAGCCTATTGAATTAAGATCTGCAAAGCCAGAGAAAAGACAGCGGCTCTGGGAGACAGGCTGGGGAATTCAAGGGGGGTGGCGGTGTCTGGGTTGGGGATACGTGCACGCAGGGTGCAAAGGCACAAGGGCTGTGAGCTACCAAAGGCCTCAAAGAACTTCAAGGTTTATACCCCTGGGGACACAAGCTCCCCTTGCTTGTGTCCTCAGGCCTCAGCTCTCCTTTGTGAAAACGGATAATGCATTTCAGAAAATGGAAGTTGGTATAAAGTGGGTGCAAAGTTTTAAGGTTGTGGGTCAGTTCTCAATCCTCTTCAGAAGAGTGACCCCAATGTGTGCAGTCATATGCCCATCTAATGAGGATTACAGAACCTTTTGCAAAGGCCTTCCTTTTGGCATAACCTGTAATTCTTTTCACGAAAAACAAAACAAACAGAAAACAAAACCTTACTAATCAGACTGCATTTACCCATCTTGCCCTGTCACTTATCTGGATAATTTTCAAAGCCAGGTGAAATTCCCGCTGACCCTTGTTAGTGTACCTAACAACACGGTCAGTACCTTTCTCCTAGACAAAGCAATGTCACAGTTGTCACTCATTAAATGGCCAGGAGAGTCACTGCAGACCTGGTAACTGAAGTATTCAGACAGATGTGACCCACCGGCAATTCTCAGCAGCCCCCAACGTCATATACGTCACATACATCTTGTCCTCTGCCCCACCTCCACCGTACATGGGTGAGCGATTATATCATTCCCAGTCTACAGATGGAACAGCAAAGCCAGATCAAGTGGATGCAATTCCACGAGTCTGTGGTATTATCTACTATATGGGGTGGGGACACAGTTGAAGACATATTTTTGCATCATCTGAGAGCCTCGTGTTCTGAGGTGTCATTATTTAGCTACTCTTCACACTGTTACAAAAATGGGAACCTCAAAGCTTAGTTTCTAGTCCCAATTTGGATGCGTGCTTGGTATAAAAGAAGTACCAGTCCCAAGTCAGAAGGGCAGATTTGCAAACTTAGAATTACCACTAAACAATTGTTAATCGCATCAAGCACCTGCCTAAAATCCTTCTATGGCTTCCTATGGTAGAGAGAGGATCAGCAAAAAAGAGGAAGACCCTCAACTAGATGGATTGACACAGTGGCTGCAACAATGGGCTCAAGCATAGCAATGATTGTGAGGATGGCACAGGACTGGGCAGTGTTTCGTTCTGTTGTACATAGGGTCGCTCTGAGTCAGAACTGACTGGATGGCACTTAACAACAACGTGACATCTTAGTTCCCTTAAGATAAAACCAGAACCCCTTAGCATGGTATGTAAAACTCTGTAGGACCTAGTTTTGTCCAACTCTCTTACCCCATCTCACATCTCTCTCTCTCCCTCCACTCCCTATCCCTTCACTCCCTGGCCACCAGCTCTCTCTCTGTTCTTTAAGTGCACCAGGCTTGTTTATACTTCATTATCTTTGTACCTGTTGTTCCTCTGCCTGCAATGTCCTAAAAGTGACTGGAGTCTAATAACCATTTGGCTGTCAACAAATACTGAGCTACTTAATTGGTAGATTAAGCACAAGCATAAAAAACAAAAACCAAACCCATTGCCACAGAGTTGATTCTGACTCATAGCAACCCTATAGAAAGAGTAGAGCTGCCTCATAGGGTTGCCAAGGCTGTAATCTTTATGGAAGCAGACAGCCACATGTTTCTCCCACAGAGCTGCTGGTAGGTTCGAACCACCAACCTTTCAGTTAGCAGCCGAGCACTTAACCACTGCAGCACCAGGGCTGCTTAGCACAAGTACAGGATGACAATAAATCAACAGCACCAAAAAAGGAGGGGAAAGAATTTAAAATTTGATATAATTTTTTAAATCCAAATAGCTATCATGGGAAAAATAGAACCTTTTATTTGTTCAATAATATATTTATTCAGCATACAGCTTTCAAGCATCTTCTGTGTTGAGCTTCCTTATACTCATGTGGTATTGTTTTTATTTTAATTACATGGGCAGAGAGGGGAATTCTCAATAATTTTCACAGTGTTTAGAGCTTCTAGAAGTTCTAACCTAGCTTTGGTGTCAGTTCAAATGTTACCACCTCAGAGACGCTTTCCCTGATCACCTTATAAATGCAGTTCTCCTTATCCTCCCTCCACTTTCCAACATGTAAATCTGTTGTATTCCTTAAATTTATTTACCACTATCTGAACATATTTTGTTCGTGTATTTGCTTATGTACCGTCTGACTCCCCTAATGAGAATTTAAATTTAAGACAGGAACCTTGTCTCTCTTAGTCACCAAGAACACATAGAACAGCGCCTGACACATAGAAAGTTCTTGATAAGTGTCTGCTAAAAGAATGAATTAATGAACAAAATGAATGAAGGTAGTCTTGAACTATTCACCTAACCTCTCTGACCTTCAGTTTTCTCATCTTTAAAGTATAATTAACAGTAACATTCCTGCCTACTTCAAAGTATTGGTGAAAACCTGCAATAAAGTACGTGTAGCAGACTCAGTTTCCTGGACAACAGGGCCTAAGGCAGGGGTTAAGTACTGATGCTTTGTTTCGGGAGGTGCAAAGTTAGAGCATAGAGAGCTAGGGCAAAAGAAAAAGAGACACGGAAGAGAGGAGGAATAAAGTGTTCATGAATTACCACACTGGCCACTGCCTCACGTGAAGTCACAGTGAGACACAAATGGTGCATCCACTTGACCACACAGAACATCTTATATTGAGAAACTGTACCTTAAAGCAATGCATCAAGGGAAGATGGAATGTTGGTCAATACTCACCCACTGGAGAATTTACTCCCCAACACTTAGACATCACCTCATCCTGATCCCTAGAAAGTAATCCAGGGAGTCAAATCCTATGCCCTTTGATGTGGTATTTCATCTAAGCCTGGAAGTGGTTGGAAGAGTTAGCTCCTCTAGGCGTCTAGCCAGTTGGCCACAAATGGTGAAGCCCTGCAGGCCCACATAAAATCCTTGGGCTTCAGGGGCAGCTGCTTCAGAACAAGCAGCTGAGAGTCCAGGGAGCGAGTGAGGATGAGAGAATCTGAGGATACGCAGAAGATAGAGTATGTGAATTTGGTTTGAAAATGGTAAAGCTCCAAACAATGAAAGGTGATGCTGTTGTATTGTTTTGTTTTGCTTTTTAAGTCAAGTGTTTTTTAAATGCAAGTGTCTTTGCACTTGTTACAAGTTTGATAAGCTTTCAACTAGACTCAGCAAATGAAAAGAAGTCTTCCTCATAAAAATCCTTCTATCCAAAACAGGAAAATATGTTCTCATAGTTATTTTTCTTGCTGTGTTTAGTTTATATTCTTCAGAGAAAACACAGGAAATATGAGCAACTCATATAGGAGATATTTTTCAAGTAAACCCCTTGCCTCTTGATTCTCCTTCCATCACTCCTTTTTTATGAGAAGCTTCCTTGAGCCCATTCTTATACTGGTATATTGTCTACACAGTGATCAATTTTAACAGACCTCCAACATACAAGTAAATGTTGATTGAAGTCCATATAAAGGTCAGAATGGAAGGACTTCTTAGTCTGAAATGCCTCCCTCAGCAATGACATACCTGTTAACCCATGCTATTTGGAATTAGCCTAAATTGAGGAGCCCCATATGTTTTAGATTTTGACTCATCCCAGAGCCCAGTAAAATGAAATGCCTGCTACATAGTAGAATACACACACACACACACACACACACACACACGACAATTTTACTGTGTTAAGTAAGTGAATTAATGAATCTATATAGTCAGTTTAGAGTAGAAATCCCTGGGTGGTACAAACAGTTAACGCTTTCACTGCTAGCTGAAAGGTTGGAAGTTTGAGTCCACCCAGAGGAACCTGGGAAGAAAGGCCTGGTCATCTACTTCCAAAAAACTCAGCCATTGAAAACTGTGGAGTACAATTCTACTATGGTACGTATGGGGTCACCATGAGTCAGAGTTGACTCCATAGCAACTTGTTTGATTTTAGAGTAGAAATTAAAATTAAAAGTACAGGTGGTAAAGTCAAAGTGCCTGAGTTCAAATCCCAGCTTTATCATAAGCCAAACCCAATAAAACCTACTGCTGTCGAGTGGATTCCGACTCATAGTGACCCTATAGGACAGAGTAGAACTGCCCCGTAGAGTTTCCAAGAAGCGCCTGGCGGGTTCAAATTGCCAGACTTTTGGTTAGCAGCCGTAGCACTTATCCACTCCGCCACCAGGGTTTCCTATCATAAGCCAACTAGTGCAATATTAGACAGTTTGCTTGGCCTGTCTGTGCTTCAGTGCCTTGGTTTTCTCATCTGCAAAATTGGAATAATAGTAATATCTACCTCGTAGGTTTGTTATGATGATTAAATGATGTATAGAATGTCAGTCTCTTTGTCATTGCCTGGTGCATAATAAACAGGAGATACATGTCAGCTTTTATGATCACTTCGGGTGTGCTTCTGGCTCCCCACTTGCCCTTCTGAGGAGGAAGGGTATGCTTTTCTTTCGTGCTATCTGCCTTCACTGGTTCAGCCAGACAAAGTTTACACATGTTTAAATTCCAACGTAAAACCTGCCTTTAAAAATTTGTGTAGCCAAAGGGAATCTCATACTGGGCATAGCATTTACTTTGCTTTGTAATACATATGCTGTCAATTGATTTAAGTATTTTATTGGACGACTTTACTGTGCTTGTGCCCAGAGGCTTTTTTAAGCAGGGACCAATTTTTTAAATCAAACAGATAAATGTAAAGTTGTTGCACTTGAAATAAGAGCAGCACAAGTGGTTGGACAAGAATATCCACTTGGATTGTTTAATTCTTTGCCTAATAGCCTGAAGGTTTTCTTAAAGTTTAAGGAAAGAGCAGTAGAGGTTGGCTGCTGACTACACCATCACCTTCCTAAGCCCTGAAGTGACTGCCATGGACTCAGACGCAAAGGAAATACGTGATAATTATTCTTTACAAGTAATCTTTGCTAAGAGTTTGATGACCCAACAGATCAGACACACAATATTGCATGTATGGAATGTATCTGGTTTATTCTTTATTAGAGCCTATACAATTCTCCTTCATCTCCCCCTGATCAAATATCATGTTTCTATACCCTTCTGTAATGCAGAGGCCTAGCAGCGTTAAAACTGGGGTCATTTTCCTGTATTTTGCATAAGAAGATCAGTTTCTAAATCTAAGATGAAAGAATTTCTCGATGCGATAGTTGATAAAGAAAATATGTGTTGTAACCAAAGGCCTAGTTTAACATTATTTTCATTGGTGAAATAGAGAGAAGCCAGAATTTGTCTAAATTCAGCAAAGCCAGCCTTGTTCTGACTGAGTCTTGTACAAGTCATGATGTTCCAAGTAATTGTTGCCACCACAAATATATGAGGTTGGGCAGTGATGTTACAGTTCTTATTGTGCCTGTCCCTGGGTGTCATAACTAAAATATAGTACAAATATACATGATATTATTCACAGTCAGAGGTCAAAATGGAACTAAAAACCAGGATCTGAACAACTGAATATGTTTTGAATTTTTTTTTTTTTTTTGAGGGGGGAGGAAAACTACCCCGGAAAATACTTCAATCTGCCACCTTCATTAAAACACACTTCCACTAGCAAAATGAATCCCTGCATTGGCAGACCTCCTCATATAATCTCATCTAAACCCATTGCCGTCGAGTTGATTCCAACTCATAACGACCCTATAATCTCATCTAGGCTCCTGTTTTTGAGATACCTCACAAAGAAAATGTTTTATTTTTTTCTTTAAAACCTAAAAAGAGGACTGTGGGCATTCATTCCATGGCATCTATTCATGCTTTCTTTCATTCTTTTGATTTATTAAATTTTCACTGGACGACAAGCACCAGCAGTTTGTGCTGGACTACGAACTTAAAGGTTGGTGGTTCAAACACGCCCGGAGACACCATGAGAGAAAGGCCTGAAGATGTGCTTCAGTAAAGATGGCAGCCAAGAAAGCCCTATGGAGCACTTCAACTCTGCCGCACATGGGGTCACCATGAGTTGCAATCAACTTGACAGCAACAGGTTTGGTTTTTTTCGGTTTTAGATGGCAAGCACAGTTCTAGGTACTCAGACTACAGCAGACAGCATAAGAAAATCAAGATTCCTGCCTTATGGAAGTTATACTCTATTGGGAAGTGAAGAACAGGCTAATAACAAACAGGAGACAATGAAGAGTATGAAGGAAGGGGAAGCTTACCTCAGCTATAGTAGTCCAGAAAGACCTCTCTGCGGAGGTGACCTTGGTGTTCCGACCTCTAATCAGTCAGCTGTTGATGAGATCTGAGGAAGACCGTTGCAGGCGGAGGAACCAGTTAGTGCAAGGGTTCTAGGCAGGAACAAGCCCCCATTGGTTTGAAGGGCAGAAAGTAAGCCAAAGTTACTGGAGCATGATGAATGACAGAGAAAGTGAAATAAAATGTAAACCTTGGTTAGAAGATTGGAGTTTATTCTAATTGCATTGGGCAGCCATTGGAGGGCTTGAAGCGGAAGAGTGGCATGATCTGATTTACACTTGAAAAAGATCTCTCAGGCTGACACTTATGATCAGGGACTATCTCCTCACATTTAACCCAAATTCCTCCTGCTGCAATTAAAGTACATTCTCTCTCCTCGCAGTGAGCAGATGCTACTTGATACTGATATCAGTTCAGATGCCTGAGGAAACATCAGATGGCTATATCTAACAACCTCAGAACACCGAAATGAATGTGATAGGAAGACCAGGATGACGATCATCAACCTGAACTACAATCAGAGGCCAGAGCTGAATATAAAATCTGTCTCCAGCACCCCTCCCCCACAGATAGCCATGCCAGTTCTTTTCTTCATCCTGTAAAAGGTCCTCACTTTCTCATGATTCTCAAACCCCAATTCCCCATCAAGAAATCCACAGCATCAGCAACATTAATATCTTGGAAAATTGTCTCTAGTATTCACAATAGGGAACATACTGTTGGTGTAAACAGTTGTAAAATACAATGGGTGGAACTTCTGGTGGACTTTCTCCCAAACAAAACAACAATATAACCAAAAGCCAAACCCAGTGCCGTCAAGTCGATTCTGACTCATAGTGACCCTATAGGACAGAGTAGAACTGCCCCATGGAGTTTCCAAGGAGCACCTGGAGGATTCAAACTGCCGACCCTTTGGTTAGCAGCCATAGCACTTAACCACTATGCCACCAGGGTTTCCAAACAATAATATAACTGGTTAAAATTATATAAAACAATCATTTAAAGTCTCTGAAAGTTGTCCTAAGGGCATAGAGCAAATGGAGACATGTTCATTAAAGAAAATCTACAGAATCTCAAAAAATCTATGGCACTTCAGCCACAACCTGCTTTCTTAACCACTCCCCCAGCTCCACATTACTGAAGCTATACCCTGGGCAGGTGCAGCCAAGAAGATGTGGGCTCCCTCTCCCCCAGCTCCCAACCTGGGGGCTACGGTTTCACCCAAGGAGGGACAACCTCCAGCCCCATTTCTTATCCCCCCCTGTGTTGCAGATACTGTCTTCTAGGCAAGTATGGACAAGAGGATGGGGCTTTTTCCCCCACTGAGCCAGTCCTCACTCATAGGGAGGATGCTCTATTCCAGGCACCTCAGGCTGAGAATACTGGGATCCAAATTGCCCCATCCCAGCTTTCTCAGAGTGGGGGTTTCCATGTTGAAAGGGGTAAACTGAGAAGGCCAGGGTCTGGCACCCTACCATGCTAGTCATAAAATGGGGTTATAACTCCCAGAAAAGTAGGCCCCAGCCCCAGCTCTGGTGCAGTGTCACAAGGGTTCTACCCGGGGGTAACGCAGACCTTAAGGATGAAGAGTTCTCTAGCTTAAGGCTGTTGTCAAAAACAATGGAAATCTTAGGAAAAGTAATTAAGAGGAGGCTGGTAGTTCCATGGTACAAACAAAACAGCAGAGTAGCTAGAAATTTAATAGAGAGAACCAGGGAAAGAGGCAGCCAGGAAAAGTCCCCTTGGGATCACAGTCAACACAGGATAGAAGCTTCACTGGCACAAGAGACTTAAACAAAACCTCTGACCAAACACTAACTGAACAATAAGCAATTCTGACACAGAGGCAACTCCTAGAAAGCCAAGCCTAAAAATAAAATCACACTCATTCACGGAAGACTGGAAAATTGTGTGCATGCTTAAGGATGAACCCTCTTCGGAGCGATCAAGAAAAAACCTCCAAGCTACTGTTCTCTGGCTGAACGTGGAACAATAAACATAAATTCCCTGAACCCTGAATGGTGACAGAAGCGTCCAAGCCACCCACACATCCAAAAGTAAAGGGTAAAAATCTAAATGGCTAAGAAAGATTAAGTACACTCTTTGGCCAATAAGTGGCTTATGCCAACCCAAGCAGGGACATCAGAGGTTGTACACTGTTGAGAAAATAGACCTTGCAGGATTAGTTCGGCCAAGTCAAAAAGTAAATAAACGATTGATAAAGCAAACAACAACAACCACACCACCTCAGGGTACAAGGGGTGGGGTGTGGTCAGTATCCAGAGTTGCTACAATATATTACCTAAAATGCCCATCTATCAACAAAAAATTACAAGGCATGCAAAGAAACAGTAGCACCAAACACACCTAGTACCCAGATCTTGGTTTCTAATACCACTCTCCAATAAAAGGAACCAGGAATCTTTGTTAAAATGACTGATACTAGGACTGAGAGAGGGACTATACAAGATGAGCCTGGACCATCTTGTAGTGCCAAAAAAGTAAGGAATTGCTACCAAAAACAAACAAACAAAAAAACATACAGTCATGGGAGTATATCAAAAGGGCACAGGAGCCAATGGAAAAAACTCCCAATGACCAAAGCTGGAACAATTTGAGCAACAAAACAAAGTACTATTGGATAATAATAACAACAACAACAACAAAAGACTGAAGAAGTAAATATCTGGGGAAGAAGAGACAAATCTTATTGAAGAATTCCAAATAATGTATGTAAATACTCTGCTCTTAAAGAGGGGACCATAAATTACCACTCTTTAATGTGGATTGTACATGGTCACTTCCTTCCAAAGAGTACAGAATGGAAAAAAAAAAAAAAATTTTTTTGTTAGAATGGAAAGGAGGAAGAAAAGAATAAATTTATAGTAGATGAACATGACAAACACTACCTTAGTCAGGTGATCAAGATCAGTATCAACTGTAATAAATCACGTCGATACTCTGTACCCTTGATCTGATGAGAAAAAAAGGAACTTTACTTCTGTGATTTGGCTTCCAAAAACTCAAACATTAGTCTAATTAAAAGAAAAATACCAGACAAATTCCTACAAAGGAGTATCCTGCAAAATATTTAACTAGTACTCCTCAAAACTGTCAAAGTCATCAAAAGCCTGAGAAATTGTCACAGTCAAAAGGAGCCAAAGGAAATGTGAAAGCTAAATGCTAGGTAGTATCCTGGAACAACAACAAACAAAATGAGATAAAAACTATGGCCTTGGTGACAGAAATGACATCAGAGATCCCACGAATGAATTTTGCAAGACCAATGACTTCTTCATTGCAATACCTTTTTCCACCAACATAAACAGTGACTATATACATGGACCTCACCAGATGAGAAACACAGGAATCAAATCACCTACAACTGTAGGAAGAGATGATGGAAAAGCTCAATATCATCATTCAGAACAAGGCCATGGGCCAACTGTGGAACAGACCATCGGTTGCTCATATGCAAGTTCAAGTTGAAACTGAAGAAAATTAGAACGAGTACAAAAGCCAAGGTACGACCCTGAGTATATACCACTTGAATTTAGAGACCATCTTAAGAATAGATTTGACACATTAAACACTAATGACTGAAGACCAGACAAGTTGTGGAAGGACATCATACGTGAAGAAAGCAAGAGGTCATTAAAAAGACAGGAAAGAAAGAAAAGACCAAAATGGATGTCAGAAGAGACTCTGAAAATTGCTTGAGCTAAAGCAAAAGGAAGAAACGATGAAGTAAAAGAGTTGGACAGAAGATTTCAAAAGGCAGCTCAAGAAGACAAACTATTATAATGACATGTGCAAAGATCTGGAGATGGAAAACCAAAAGGGAAGAACGACTCAGCATTTCTCAAATTGAAAGAACTGAAGAAAAAAACTCTACCCTCGAGTTGCAATACTGAAGGATTCTATGAGGAAAATATTAAACAACTCAGGAAGCATCAAAAGAAGATGGAAGGAATACACAGAGTCACTATACCAAAAAGAAATTGTTGGCATTCAACCATTTTAGAAGGTACCATATGAGCAGGGACCAATGGTACTGAAGGAAGAAGTCCAAGCTGCACTGAATGCATTGGCAAAAAGTAAGGTTGCAAGAATTGACGGAATACCAGTTGGATGTTTCAACAGAGGGATGCAATGCTGAAAGTACTCACTTCTGTATGCCAAGAAATTTGGAAGACAGCTACCTGGCCAACCAACTGGAACAGATCCATATTTATGCCTATTCCCAAGAAAGGAGAGCCAACTGAATGTGGAAATTATCGAACAATATCATTAATATCACGTGAAAGTGAAATTTTGCTGAAGATCATTCAAAAACAGCTACAGCGCTATATTGATAGGGAACTGCCAGAAATTCAGAAGAGGACGTGGAACCAGGGATATCATTGCTGATGTCAGATGGATCCTGGCTGAAAGCAGAAAATACCAGAAAGATGTTTACCTGTGTTTAATTGACTATGCAAAGCATTCGACTGTGTGGATGGTAACAAATTATGCATAACATTGCAAAGAATGGGAATTCCAGAGCACTTAATTGTGCTCATGAGGAACCTATACATAGATCAGGAGGCAGTCACTCGAACAGAACAAGGGGATACTGACTGGTTCAAAGTCAGGAAGGGTATGTGTCAGGGTTGTATCCTTTCACCATACCTATTCAATCTGTATGATGAGCAAATAATCCAAGAAGCTGGACTGTATGAAAAAGAACAGGGCATCAGGATTGGTGGAAGACTCATTAACAACCTGTATTATGCAGATGACACAACCTTCCTTGCTGAAAGTGAAGAGGACTTGAAGCACTTACCAATGAAGATCAAAGACCACTGCCTTCAGTATAGATTGCACCTCAACATAAAACAAAAATCCTCACAACTGGACCAATACGCAACATCATGATAAATGGAGAAAAGACTGAAGTTGTGGAGGATTTCATTTTACTTGGATCCACAATCAACACCTGTGGAACCAGCAGTCAAGAAATCAAAAGATGCATTGCATTGGGCAAATCTGCTGCAAAGGGCCTCTCTAAAGTGTTGAAAAGCAAAGGTCTCACCTTGAAGACCAAGATGCACCTTACCCAACCCATGCTATTTTCAATTTCCTTCTATGTATGTGAAAGCTGGACAATGAATAAGGAAGACAGAAAAAGAATTGACACCTTTGAATTCTGGTGTTGGTGAAGACTATTGAATATACCATAGACTACCAAAAGAACAAACAAATCTGTCTTGGAAGAAGTATAACCAGAATGCTTTTTAGAAGCAAGGATACGTCTTACATATTTTGGACATGTTGCCAGGAGAGATCAGCCCCCGGAGAAGAACATCATGCTTGATAAAATGCAGGGTCAATGAAAAAGAGGAAGACCCTCAACTAGATGGATTGACACAGTGGCTACAACAATGGGCTCAAGCATAACAACGATTGTGGGTATGGCGCAGGACCCGGCAGTACGTAGGTCTGTTGTACATAGGGTCACTATAAGTCACAATCAACTCGATAGTACGTAACAACAACAACATCAGGAGGGCCAATCCCTGGAGAAGACATCATGCTTGGTAAAGAAGATGGCCAGCAAAAAGAGGGAAAGTCGCAACAAGATGGGTTGACACAGTAGCTGCAATAATGTACTCAAGCATAACAACAATTGTGAAGGTAGTGCAGGACCGGGCAGCGTTTTGTTCTGTTGTACATAGGGTCACTATGAGTTGGAACCGACTCGACAACATCTAACAACAACAACAAAATGCAACAGATTAGATAACTTGGGTGAAAAATTCCTTAAAACAATTTCTAGTAAGACAAATTAATAAAACTTACTCAAAAATAGAAAATACAAATAGACCTAAAACAAGTAAAGAGATTATTGAACACTTACTATTTGCCAGGCATTGTTGTGTTAAGTGCATTATTTCATTTAAATTTCACAACACTATGGGATAGGCATTATTGTCATTTAAATTTTTCAAATGGGAAATTAAGGCTTAGAGATGTTAAATAACTCATCTATGACCACATGGTCAAAAAATTCTAGAAGCAGAAATTGAATTCAAGAACTCTAACTCCATATTTGCACACCATGGCAACACCAAGACTATACATTGCTGCTTAGATGAGGTAGAGAGAAAGGTGAATTAAAGAGAAAGTCAAAGTATTTGAAGTAAAACCAGACAACATAGGCTAGGAAAGGAAATTGCTAAGAAGAGGAATTTAAGAAGCTGTCAACAGTGTTGTACCACCCTGAGAGTGAAAGCCTTCTTAAATTTTGCACCATAGGCACCCCTCTTGTCCTGACTCTAGAGGCATGGGGAGGAATGGTAGAAGATGAGAACAGACTGCTATCAAGGGAGGATCATGTAGGCTTTTGTGGATCCTAAGAAGTTTGGTCTTTACGTGAGATAGGAAGTCACTGGATGCTATAGAGGAGAGACTTGGCATTATCTGATTTAGGCATTAGATTTTGGCTGTGGGTTGATAATAGGGTGTAGGTGAGTGACAGCAGGAGTAGGGAGACCATCACAATAATCCAGGTAAGAAGTTATAGTGACTTGGGCCCAGTGGCAATGAGATGTTGAGAAGTAGTTGATCCCGGGTAGATTTTAAAGGTAGAGCTGACAGAATTTTCTGTCAGAACAGATGTAGGATGTGAGAGAAAGAGAGGAGTCAAGGATGACACCGAAGTTTTTACCCTAAGCAACAAGCCCAAAATGTCAAGTAATCTGAGGTCTAACAAGAGGCTACTGGATCTGGAGTTTAGCCAGATGACCTTGGTGAGGGCATTTCTGGGGCATGGTAGGGGTAGGTGTCAGGTTGAACCATACTGAGTCATAAACGAAGGATAAGGAAGTAGAAGTTATGAGTACAAACTGCTTAAGACTGTGAAAGGGAAAGGAGACTGAATGGTAGGTAGCTAGAAGGAAATCGTAGGTCAAGGGATAGTTGTATTTTTTTAAGATGGGAGCAAAATGAACACGTTTATGTCCTGAAGACAAAAAACCAATAGAAAAACAGTGGTTGAAAGCACCAAGTAGAGGGAGGGGGTTAATTGAGGGAGCCGCCTGAAGAGACTGGGGTTGGCATGACTGCAGCTCAGAAACATGTGGAAGGGGCTAGATCCAAATGAAGGAGGAGTTGGAGTAGAGAATCCCGTGGCTGTTGCTGTTCCAAGGTGGGAGAAGCAAGAAGTTGAGAGAGTTTCTGCCTGATAGGCTATACTTCTCCTGTGAATTAGGAGTCAATATCATAGCCAGTGTAAAGTTGTTCAGAGTAAGAACAGTGAAAAGTTAGAATATTCTCTTGGGGAAAAGAAGTCGAGAATTATGCATTGCAATTAGGGCCCAGCACCTGAGCTGGAAATCATAAACATGTAGCCAAACCCATGTACATGGTTGTATGAAACAGCACTAGGTTGCATATCCAATAAAATTTAGTCATGTGACACGGTGAACCTCATCTTTGTTTCCTATGAATTCATCGAGCGTGATTTACAGGACCAAAGCCACAATTCCAACTCATTTAGAAAAACTTATTTTGGAAAGAATTATGCACAGTCTACATCAAAGCCCAGCACTAAAATAGGCTTAGGTCAAGGTCACATTTATTTTATTAAAGTTCTCTGCCTCTTTCATGCACTGTTTTGAAGAACGTACCAACTTCATTTTTTAATCTTGTTCATTTCAACATCCAATTTCTCTGATAGTGACAGATATCACACAATTATGAAAATTTAAAATCTCACCTTTCGATTTTATTTTCAAATGGAGAGAATACTACTTGGTCTATACTTGAAAAATATATCTTAAAATTAAACTATTTCTTGAAACTTTTCCAGCATACTTTAGAGATTCCTTCAAGTCTTTCTATTTAAGAAAGAGATAATTAAATGTAGTTGAAAACTGCCTTATCACTGCAGTAGTTACATAATTTTTTTTTTCCATTGGACAATGTGCTTAGCAACTTGCACATTAAGCCGTCTACTAAGATGATATTAATATCATAAATATGCAAAAAGGAAACCACTCTGGAAGTTCAAAATAATAACAATAACCTCTCATATAAAACCTTTTATCTCAATGTCTGAATACACTTTCTCAATGAGCCTAAGTACCCTGCTCAACCACTTTTTCAAGGGGCCAGTTAAAATGCTGCCCTTGCTTTATTCACTGACTCAAAATGCTAGTAAGGATCAGTGGAAAGCAAAACAAACCCCTAATATAATCATGATTTTAATTATTAATGTTTCTGATGGTAGATGGTGGAGCCCTGGTGGTGCAGTGGTTAAGAGCTCAGGCTGCTAACCAAAAGGTCAGCAGCTCAAATCCACCAGCCACACCTTGGAAACCCTATGGAGCAGTTCTACTCTGTCCTATAGGGTCACTATGAGTCAGAATTGACTTGACAGCAATGGGTTTGGTTTTGGTTTTTTATGGTAGATGGTAGGATTTATAATCATCAACAGGATGCGACCTCGAAGATCCAAGTGGATATCTACTTCTTTGCTTTATTCTTTAGCTATAGCCCATGACAGGGGGCTGTAGTGCTGGCAAGCTCCCATACACGTCACTGCACTTCTCACACAGAGACGCACACACGCACACTGATGCAATCATAGCTAGAAATGAATCAGCGCCTCCCGGGAAGTGTCTGTGGCTAATGTTCTCTAAGGAGCCCTGGCGCCACCTGGCAAACTGGCTCAAAAGGGCCATCACAGAACAAAGCACAGGTAAGCAATGAGCAAGAGAGTAGGAGGGGATGATGCACCTGGTTTCAGGGTGTGGAACAGGTAATCTCGAGGTTACTGCCGGGTAATGATAGAGTAAATGTCCCTGGGTAGTACAAAAGGTTAACACACTTGGCTGCTAACTAACTGAAGGTTAGAGGTTTGAGTCCACCCAGAGGCACCTTGGGAGAAAGACCTGGTGATCTATTTCTGGAAGATCACAGCCATTGAAAACTCTATGGAGCTTAGTTCTATTCTGACACACATGGTCACCATGAATCTGAGTCACCTCAATGGCAACTGGCTAGGTTTGGTGTTAATGACAAGGTACCAGAAAGGGAACTTGGGCTTTGGCCTGAGTCACACATGCAAACTCCCTTCAGGTCTCTGGGCTTCAGTGCCCTCATCTCTAAAAATGAAGGCACTGTACTGCCAAACCAGAAAGACTTCTTCCTCCTCCCACACCCTATGAAATACTGATAGTCGTTATTTCTGATTCACTCAAGAGGAATAAAGCATGTCAGTAAAAAGGAATGGAGGGAATTGTTCTTCACAAAAGCGTTTCAGTTTCTCAAGGAAGTATGGTGAGTTCTCCCGCACATTTCAACATTACCTCTCCTTCCATTTGAGATGACAAATCAGCATGAACAGTAGAGAGAAAAGTGTTTCTCTCGTCATCTTTAAGTAGTATAAATGCCATGAAAGGCGTTTACTAACACGTATACACTTCTGTGGGCAGAAGCAACGGGAGCATTTCCCTGACAACTACCTGTCTATTGGAAACTCCCTGTCCAGAGGTCACCTCACCACAATCACTAGTTCCACCCGGTCACCACCTTCTCTGAGACATTATCCCTTAAAGCGTCTCTTTCCAGAACCACATTCCTGGGAGTCATTTATTAAAGAAATAACAAAATCCATAAATAAGTCACCCTCATCTTTCACTTGAAGAAAAAGTGACACAAGAAAGATAAGCTTCCCCAGTCTGGGTCAAGCCTAATTTAAACTGAAGGAGACTTTAAAACAACTATAGGAACATTCAGGGGAAGGGAGCCAAGGAAGGACTCTTAAAAAGACCAGCAGACACTCAGACGTGAGCGGCCTCCACATTGCACATGAATCCATGCGAAGAGCAAAAGACTATCCCAAGATTTCTATTTGCGTTTGGGAGGAGGGGACAGGGCATCCTAAATGTTTTCTTTTAATTGATGCCACTGGAAACCATGTTTCTTCTACAGTGGAGGGTGCCTAAGGTTTTAATTACTCTCTTCAAGTAGAAGAGCAAAGCTCTGAAGAGAGAGCATAGCTGAGCTGAGCTGTAGGTTGTTCCAGCTGGGGTTTGCTTGTAACTGATACTGCTTTAGTCGCCTCCAGACTGTTGCTGCAGGAGAAACCTCCTTACAATATCAGGATCCTACTTTGTTCTACAACCACTTCCTGGTGTCCTTTGAAAGCTGTTAAAGAAAACAAAACCCAGACTCATTACATCAGAAGATGGGGCACTGAAAAAACTTTGTAAGTTAAGAGGAAGCAGGTGTCTCAGTAGTGGAGTTTTTAGATTGGGGTGAGAGAGACAGCCATTGGAGAGAAGGAAGTTAGTTCTTTCTGTTTCCAGAAACAAAAAAAAAGGAAATTGTTTTGTTAAAGATTAAGCCTATAGGGATAGAACCACATCCGCCAACCTACTGCAGTCAACTCTCCTTATTCATGGTAGTCATGATCCACAAAGTTTCAACAAACACCGAATTAGCGAACATCGAGCCCTTGCTCCAGGGAAAATACAAAGTTAGGTTCCTAGGAGCCTCTGGTCACAACATTTTTGTCAACCAATCAACATATAACCTTGTTTTATGTGTATTTCTGTTTAAAGACACCTTATTTAATATACTGATTCATTAACATTGAACTCACAGCCGACAGTACTGTAAGCGTCTGAACGAAATGTGAACGAAGCTGATCTAACACATAATTTTTCCATAAAGTGTATCACAGTCTTCTGACTCTTATGAACACCAGACAGCAAGCACTTCAGCACTATGCTTTATGGGCAGTTTTAAACAGCAAAATCACCAAAAAAAAAAAAAAAACACAAAAATGTAAAGAACATGGCATTAAAGATCTCAAAAAGTATACTCGTTTACATTACGAGAGCTAAACAAGAAGCCGGAGTGACACTTTGTTCAATCTCAATTGGGAATGTGTGCATCAGGTGACTCAGATTCGTCTGGTGACTCTGCGCATGTCAGTGAATGACCGCAAAGGACCCAAGTGTTGATTTGGTGTTACAGGTAAAGCAAGTAAGTGAATTTGCAAATATGAAACCCACAAACAAGGAAGACTGACTACAGTACACTTTCAGTTTATTGTTCATCGAGATTTTTGGCATAGGTATTTTTCTTTTTTGGCAAACATGGTAACTGTATATCTAAAACTAATATTTGCAAAACCAACCAAATGAGGGTCTATATTGGCTCTACAAAAGAATTCACCTCCATAATGCACTGAGAATATGATTTATAAAAATCTATTTTTTCATAGAGCTTTTCAACAGCATGGTTATTATAAAAAGTAAACACTCCCAGACTCAGACATTTTTAAAAAGTCAAAATACATAATTTGTATCTTTCAAAGAAATTGTACATTCATACAGAAAGCAGTGTCTTTATATAAAGAACTTTACTTTTCATGGATTTGATTTTACCTAAAGTCAAATCATATAATCCCAATTGTGCTGGTTCCACATGTATTAATGCATAAACCATCTTGCTCTTTATAAACCAAGTGAACAACTATTATGTGCCTTTTATATGCCCAAGATTTTACTGGCACAGTGAGGAGTATACGGACAGGGTCGGATAATGTGAAGTGACCTCTGTGATGTGGATTTCAACCGTATTCCCAATGACCCAGGTACTTTCAGGTCATAAATGAGTTGCCTTATCATCTAAGAATCCAAGTGATTTGTGGTGGATTTTCCAGGTGGTGACAAATAGAACGGCTAACTGTCCAGGGTTTCCCATGACTGAGGGAGTCCCAGGGATGCAAGACTTTCAGTGCTAAAACTGAAAATGTTCTTGGCAAACTGGGATAACAGGATATGTCAGTCACTCTAGGAAGTCGAGGAAGAAGTGGAATTGATAAACTCTATCAGTTAACATGCATGTACACTCTCTCCCTCTCTCCTCCCTCTCCACCCCATCACATCCTATCCTATCTTACACTCTTAGAGTAGCTCTATAGCCTAGTGACTAAGAACCAGGCTCAAGTTTCAAGTAGATATGTGTTAAAGTTCCAGCTTTGCCACGAATTCTTTATCTTGAGCCACTGACTTAATTTCTCTAACCCTGCTTCCTCATTTGTGAAATGTAGAAAACTGTTAAGTTGTGATGATTAAGTGAGAAAATTCGTGGCAGTGGGTTATACATATTTCATGCTATATGCATGTTAAGCATTATTATCTCTGCTCGGGCAATTATAGATACTTAGGACCTCCAATGTTCTGACTCTGCTAAGACTGATATCAGGCCATGCTGTGGACCAGATGGGATTTAAACCTTCTCACCACAGTGCATTTGCTAGACCATAAGCACATCAATCCTTTTTCCTTTCATTAATATGAAATCAAAAGACAAGAATCGCTGAAGGAACGTCGTGCTTACCTAGAGCTTTTCCAATTTTTCCGATTCATTCACTTCAACCAAGGTCCTTATATTTTTGTTCACACACTTGACACACACACAGACACAAATGCACACACACAGAGGTTTCTATACTGTTGAGATGGAAGAAGCCAAAGGAACATTTTTTTTCCTCTGTTTTCTTGACTATTTAGGAAGAAAATGATACGGACTAAAGAGGGAAATTTGAGAGCATTAGTGGTTCAGCGGTAGAATTGTCTTCCACGCGGGAGACCCGAGTTTAATTCCTGGCCAATGAGTAGCCAGTAGAGGCTTGTATGTTGCTATGATGCTGAACTGGTTTCAGCAGACCTTCTAGACTAAGATGACTAGGAAGAAAGACCAGGTGATCTACTTCTGAAAATCAGCCAATGAAAGCCCTATTGATCACAATTTTCTGATCATGGGGATCATGGGGATGGTGCAGGACCAAGTAGTGTTTTATTCTAATGTGTGTGGGGTCACCATCACTCAAGGCTGACTCCAGAGTAGCTAACAACAAAGGGGAATTAGAGAGACGGGACTGGGGATACAGCGGGGGAAGTACTAGGAAGATAATATGCAGAAAAGAGATGTTTTTGCCATAAAGTTACTGC